>NW_024962290.1:1017404-1091657 GCF_019238085.1 Lagopus leucura
TGGTTTCCATAGGTTAGTTTCCATATATTATTTCCATAGGTTGGTTTCCATAGGATGCGATGCTTTCCATCATCCCAACAGTTTGTTTGGTATCAATCAAGGCTCCTCCAATTCTAAATGCCTTTATACCAGTTAGGTGGATGGGTTTGGTGCTAGAGGCCACACCACATGCATACAATGCTGTGCATCAATCAGCCTCATTTTCTGCTCTTTTCTCTTCCTTGGCTGCAGATCTGCATCTCTCAGTGTTGGGCAGCACTGTGACCAGGCAGATGGCTCTGGGGTTGTGCAAAACCTACTTACGTGGTTTTGCTTCCTGAAAAGGCTTTCCTTCTTCTTCCCATGTGCCTCCAAGCCAGCAGTTTTCCTCCCTTTTTATAGAAGTTCTGATCACTTGCCCAGTTTTATTTCCTCCACAGTTATCTGTCAGTTCATTCCCAGACGTGTTTTGCAGTCAGAGCTTCTGCTGTTGTCTTCCTTGAAAGCCCCCCATCCTCAGCACTGCCTGACCTTTCCTTTTCCACTCGTGACTTTATCTCCATGTAACAACGACCTTTGTGGCTCATAAGAGTCAGCACGAAGGGAACTGGCCTGACACAGAGTTTTTCACAGTATTTTTCCATCTGCACTGGTGGCATCAGCCGTGGGTTGTTCTCTCCTGCTGATGGATGATGCGTGGCACTAAACAAAACCGAGGTCACTGCTGTCCTGCTAATTAGTTCTTGCATATAATAACCATAGTAACGAAGATATTAATAGGAACGAGTGTTTTGTCGTGTGGGTGCTGGTTGTGTACAATAGGAGGTGATCAGTGGGTAATTGCAAACGGGGTCTGAGGCAGAAGATGTGCTGATGGGAGGATCTGTGTGGGGGGAGGGATGGCTCCAAGGAGAGGGTTTTTATCTGTGTGTGGTTGGATGCAGCGTGGCAGCAGCTACAGGTGTGGACGTAGATGTTTTATTTATGGGTACAGCTGTAAGATTGGCCAAACTCCTGCTTGCAGTCCGTGGGTTTGCAGCCTCTGGATCTCCCAGCTGGTGAATGGGGCAGGCCGTCATGCAGGAGTGGCATCATTTCTCGTCCATGTGCTCAGGCTGATGGTGGAGCAAACAGAGGAACTCTCCTGTGCCCACCTACAGCATGCAGTGGGGGAATCCCAAAGGCCAAGGGTTCCTGTAAGGAGCACGGTGCTTTTCGGCTGGGTCCCAAGGAGCTGCTGAGGGTTCGCTCATCTGGGTGGTGTTTCTGCTTAGGAAAGAGCAAAGCCTTCATTTTGCCAAGAAATTGGGATGGCACGGTTCACAACGGTGCGTCTGCTGATTGCAAACTGCAATGCCCACGTTACCACAAAAAGGGGAGAGTGGACAGCAGGGAAATCTCTGTAAACTGGCATAAGAAGGAGCCTTGGCTCAGCAGGGCTGCCCTGGTTACAGCTGTTAGAAGCTTCTAGCTGATATTTGCTGTCATCTTAACTGCACATCAGTCACCTGAAGGCTTTCCATGGGTGCAGGTGACTGGGATGCTCTGTTGGCTGTCAGCTGCAGATGCTGCCAGAAAGGAGGCTGTCACTCGTGGCATGGGAGTGCCTACATTTGTGCTTGTGTACACAGCTGCAGAATGGCCCTGTGAGTCTGCAGGACAGCTCTGTCAAGGCTGGGAAAGGATTTTCTGCGTTGACTTTTGTCATGGTAATGTGAGCAGGCTCAAAAGGAGTGCAGTCCTGTGAGTTCACTGGCTTAGTGCTGCATGACTTCTTCCAGAGTTGGGGGAAAAAAAAGCAACTGTCCCACACGGTCTGTTTTCCTAATAGTCACCGTTTTCATTCATTTTTCTCTAGGCCAGCAATCCGTGCTGCCAAAAATGCTACTGCTTGTGAGTATGAATGCAGCAAGCCTGCCAACAAGCAGCTCAAATCGTCTGCTCTCACAGCTCTGTCCTTCCCCTGGCAGTGACCAAAGCGGTTCTTTTCAGTTTGGCATCTGTAAGCTTCCAAATTCGCAGGCATGCATCATCTCTGCTCCTTCTGCATTCCCCACCAACGTGCATTGGATGCACCAAAGTGTCTCACAGCTGAGGGTGCTTCCACCCGCAGCGCCTCTGCTGCTCTCATCTGCTCACAGGATTTCTGCAGCCTTTCCCTGCAGATGAACACAGACGTTTGTTTCAGGCTGGGTCGTGTTTCACACCGCTCCCTCTTGCAGTGTCCGGTGTCGCAGCTTCGCCCTCCTTCCCCAGCACACCCAGGGCTATTTTTATTTTTGGCACACTGAGTGAAGCAGTTCTGTTCTGTCGTGTTTTTCTTTCTGCAGCACCCACCCAAGCGCCCAGCCTGAGACGAGGATGTCAGACAGCTGCAGCTCCCCACGCGAGCATAGCAGTGCCCTGTGCTTTCCTCACTGGGATTGCTTTATTCTCAAACCCGGTCCTGAGTGAGCATGATTACAGCAGCTTTCAGCAGAGCTGAAGGCAAAGCAGGTTGCCTCTGGAGGCGTTCAGCGTAACGCAGTGCCTGGGTTTTGTACATCAGGACTCAGCACCGACCTCACAGCTCCCAGCGCATCGCTGCGTCTCCTTGGCACCCAGCGCCACGTTTCTTTGTGCAGGGCTGGGATGCCGTGTTGATCTTGGCCTCCTGCCCGCGTGTGTTTCAGCAGGAGGTCAAAGGGAGCGACGCGCTCGCAGCAAACGTGTCAGCTTCCCTGGGATGCTGGCATCAGCAGCACCTGCGGCTCGGGGAGGTGGCAGATCACAGCGTCTGCCTGTGGTTGCAGCAGCAGGAGGCCACGCTGTGCAGGAGGGATGGAGGCAGATTCACAGTGCTGTGTCCTAACAGCAGCACCTCACCACCATCTGTGTCAATGAAATGCTGGGTTTAGAAGGGTACTTTTCTTGCAGGAAGCTCTGGGCTGGCAGACGGCTCAGGCAGCTTGGTAGCACAGCCCCATGGCTGCACCCATTGCCATCCCAGCAGCAGTGCTCTGCATCCTCCTCCCCTCTGCTCCCTTCAGCAGTGCCTGCACTTTGTGCACGGTGCCCCGTGAGCCTTTCCCAGGGAATGGGACCGCGGTGCAGGGAGAGGAGAGAGAATGGAGACATGGGGCTGAGAGCCTTGTCCTGCTTGTGCTGACAATAGGGCCTTTCTTCTGCTTTCTGGAGCGCTGTGCTGAATGAGTATTAGCACAGAGGAATGTGGGCAGCCCGGTCTGGAGCTTGGCGACCCTGCACATAGCAGGGGGTTGAAACTAGATGATCATTGTGGTCCTTTTCAACCCAGGCCATTTTGTGATCCTATGAAATGAGCTCTGGCTGCAGCAGTGAGTCAATGAGCTGGCAGGAAGCCTGGGGGCTGCAGTGCGATGGGTCCAAAGGGTCCGTGGTGCTTTGAATGATGGCACAGGTTTTCAGGTTTGCAGCAGGGCACGCTGCTCTTGACCGGCCCTGCTGGAATCGTTCCATCTGTCGCACTTAAATCTCAGGCCCAGAAGGGAGATAGCAGAATATATGCAAGAATAAACCCCTGGGAGAAGAAACTGGAGCAGAGGGAGCAGGGTGATGGATGCCAATGGGGAGGATGGGAATTTGCGCTGAGGGTTGGGTTGCAATGGACCTGCTGACCAGAGAGCTTGCCAGGCTGCTGTTTAAAGAGACAGCAATAAAAATAATTTATGAACGGGCTTTTCCTTTCCTCTGTCCTCATTACCTAGAAAAATCTGGGTAGCAAAGCACTTCATCACTGCTTTGGCGCTCATAGGGGGAGCAAAGTTGTTCTCCCTATCTGTGGTTTGGCTTTGGTTTGGGTTTGTTTCTGTCCTAAGGCAGTTCTGCTGAATTCTGCCTTTCCAGGGCTTTAGATGGAATTTTCAGTTCCTTGAATTTGATTTAAAAAGAAAAAATAAATAAAGTCCCTTCAAATGTCAAAATATAAAGGGGTTTTCTGGGTGGTTTTTTTTTTTTTTTGGAAAAACCAACTTGCCTTGGGCCTAAAAATGTCAGCATGTTTTCACAAAGAAGAAAGCAGATTCTTTTCTTAACGCGCCCTTCTGAAAGGCTCTGCGGGTCTCAGCAGCTCTGCTTGGCCGTGGTTTTAGAGCCTCTTCTTTCCTCTCCTGTAGGTTCACCAAGAATCTCTCTCCAGACAAAATCAACCTGAGCACCCTGAAGGGGCAGGGGCAGCTGACCAACCTGGAGCTGGATGAGGAGGTGCTGCAGAATGTGCTGGAGCTGCCCACCTGGCTCGCCATCACCCGGGTCTACTGCAACAAGGCATCCATCAGGGTGAGCAGGGGGGGCTGTGGTCGCGTCCCTGGGTTCCACACACGTCATTTAATTCACCCTTCACTTAATATCCAGAGCACGCTGTGGCAAAGAGCCTCGCAGCTTCACTGCATGCTTGCTTTTGCTGCATTAGTTTTAGTTGGTGACCTGGCACTGTTCTTCAGAAGAAATGGTGATGAATGACTCCCTGCTCATTACCCCCAAGCACCTTCAGGTTTTACAGCCCTGTTTCCCCATTTCCTCTATTTTCCTCTTATTTTGATCGCTGAGCAGTTCTCTGTGTCTTCCCTCATCCCCAGTGGCTTGTTTTGTTAATGCTAAGGAATGAACACAGACCTCCACCAGGAATAGGAAGCAGAGACAAATGGAGTGCTGCTATCTGAAAGCCTGGCGATGCTGTGAGGCACCATAAAACAAATTGAGCTGAAGCCTTCATTGTTGAGAAGGCAGCTCTTAAGAGCTCTGTGAATGGCACACTGAGAAGCAGTGCACCCTGTGCTCATTCAGCCACCGTTGGCTGCTTATGTGCATAATGGCTGAAGTTGGACATGCATGGGCAGCTGCACTTTTGCACTCTGGCCCCTTTTAGAAATTTTCCTCCTTGTGCTTTTTAGAGCACAAAATTGACTTTTTTTCAGTTGATGTGAAATGCCAGGCTGTTTAATCTCGGCTGGTTCCAACCATAGCTGCATTACCTGGATGCACGGTTTTTTAGTACATGGAGGAGACTTGCTATGATGGTTCTACTCTGCCAAATGAGAATGAAAACGAGCCTGTCTTACTCATCGGATCTGTTCTATCTGTTTTTAGAGTCAGATCAGCTTAATATAGCACCAAACATTTGTCCTCCCTTGTACAAGAACTGCAGAGTAAGCGTGGCTGCAAGCAATTCAAATAGGATCATTTGGGTTTGTATGGAGTCTTCAAAAGGGTGACCTGACTTTCAGCAATGGCAGCATTTTCTACAAAGGGAGTGGAGGAATCTGAATTTGACACTGAGCACCTATTACTCACGATGACATACGAGATGCAAAAGCTGGGCTTGGCTTGTAGGGCTGGCAGCTGCAATGTCTCACTTCCCTTTCTGAGCTGTTTGACTGGATTTAGAGATGATGGAAAGTCATAATGGTCGTTTCTCAGAGCAGAACTTTGAGCTCAAATGGTTCCCTGCAATATCTTAACTTTCCCAGTGCAAAGGTGACTCCTATGATCTTACCTTTATTGTTTCAGATCCAGTGGACAAAACTGAAGACGCACCCAATCTGTTTGGTAATGTTTATTCTCTTGTTCTCTTCCTAATTCTCTGAAGGGAAACTGTGAAGTGCAGTGTCAACATGAAGCCTCCAGGCCTTCAGAGCATGGGGGAATTCTGAGAGCAGTTCTATTAGAAGTTGGGTGACCTCCCATGGGATTCCCATTTCCCTGCAGCATGGAGCTGGGCTCAGCTCTTGGGCAACGTTGCCTGCTTTTTGCTGTTTGTTTCCCCCCACTTTTGGAGATTCAGATCACCCAACCATTCTGGCACTGAAAGGTGTGAGAACTTCAGCACGAGACTGAGGGATGTGAGGTGGCACAGCTGGGTTATACCAGCCCTAGAGCCTCAGACCTGAGGGTGTAAGGCTGACCTTGAGCCTTGGTCTTGTATTTACTGCTCCTGTCTTTTGTCTTCCAGTACCTGGACAAAGTGGAGGTAGAGATGCGGACATGTGAAGAGCCCAGGCCACCCAATGGACAGTCTCCCATTGCTCTTGCAGCCGGCCAGAGGTCAGACCCCTGAGTCCCGTGGCTTCTTTCTGACGTGCTGGGGTATGGGATGGGCTGTTCTTCTCGAAAATCAACCACTGACCTCTGGGGTTCTGCTTTGAGTGGTTCCACACGTACCGCGCTCTCTCCCTGATGACTTAAAGGATTTTCTCTTTGCAGCGAATACGGCTTTGCTGAAAAGGTCGTGGAGGGGATGTTTATTGTTGTCAATTCCATCACTATCAAGATTCACTCCAAGGCCTTTCATGCTTCTTTTGAGCTGTGGCAGCTTCAAGGCTACAGCGTCAACCCCAACTGGCAGCAGAGCGACCTGCGGCTCACCCGCATCACCGATCCACAGAGAGGAGAGGTAAGGAGCCTTCAGATGTTGCCTGACCTGGGCTACATCCCTGTTTGTGGATAGGGACTGCAGAGGAAAGACGTGTGGGACGGTTCCCTGTGCCCTTGTTTCATTCTGTGTCCTTAAAGTGTTTCCTTTAATCCTGGCAGCTGATGCAAATCTCAGCATCTCCCCATTTTCCTCTTTCTGGGTAGGTTTTGACATTCAAAGAACTCACCTGGCAGACGCTCCGCATTGAAGCAGATGCAACCGACAACGGTGATCAGGACCCTGTTACTACTCCTCTGAGACTCATTACGAACCAGGGGAGGATACAGATCTCTCTCAAGAGAAGGGTGAGTGTTTCACCCATCCCCTGGGGGACGCCTTCTCTGCAGCCATGATGCACATTTCCTCCCACATCCCTCAGCCACGCTTCATCTCCTTCACAAGTACTGAGCCCGAGCTGATGTACTGCTCTGCTGTCTGTTGGAAACAGCTGTGTTCTAAACAAATGTCAAAGCTATTTCCCTGGGGAGAATAATGTGTGTGGAGCAAGTCTTAAAATCTGTTTTCTTGTCCCAAGGAGATCTGTCATCTCTTTACTGGGAGCTGGAAGGCTGCTAGCTTTGCTTTTAGCTGTCAGCAGAAAGGTGATGATGAGTGGATGTGATGAGAAGTTGCAAAAAATTGTCATCTCTTGTTTTTCTGTCTTAAATGGCCAGCAATCAATTTCCCTTCCAAAGAGAAGGTAGCTTTGAGTCCTTTCCTTCTCAGATGAGAGCAGTGTGGGCATCCACCAGATGAGTTAACTTCTCTCTCAGATGAGTTTCAGAGCAGCATCTCCGCTTCGTGCTACAGCTTCTGTGTATTTTGAGAAGAGTGTAAAGTGAGCAGCTCTTAGTCCTTGACACCTTCTTGCTGTTTTCAGACCAAAGATTGCAATGTGATGGCATCAAAGCTGATGTTTCTCCTTGACGACCTTCTCTGGGTGCTGACAGACTCTCAGCTGAAAGCAATGATGAAATATGCAGAGTCTCTGAGTGAAGCCATGGAGAAGTCTGCTCAGCAGAGGAAGAGCTTGGCACCAGACTCTGTGCAGGTGAGTGAGCCATAGGGAAGAGCAAAAGACAGAGAGAGCTCTGGATTTTTTGCTGTTGTTCTTTGGTTTCCATATAGCATAGTCTGTGAGAGCCTTGAAGCAGCAGTTCTAAGCAGCAACTTTCAAAGTTCAACATCCCTCACCACTTGTTTTTTTATGTTTTTCCCCAGATCCCGTTCTAAGTAACTGATTGGTGAATGTCATACAATAAATACGTAGGGCAGAGGACAAAAAGTGTTTCTAGGGGGGGAAGAGGAATATCACTGGTAGTGGAAGCTCTGGGGAAGGAGGGCAGTGCGCGTAGTGCAGTGAGGTTACAGGAGGGATCATAAGGAATACTTTGCCCTTTTGGTCTCAGCATATCTTCCAAGATGAGCTCTTACCAAGCTTGTTGTTTCCTAACAGATCACACCACCAGCTCCCAGTACCCAGCAGTCCTGGTCTCAACCATTTGGAGTCAGCCCGAACGCAACCAGCATTGGTCAGTACTTTGAGAAACACGACATGAAGGAGTCGTCCTACCACCTCCTCATCTCACGCCTGGATCTGCACATTTGTGACGACAGCCACACTCGAGAGTCAGGTAACAGAGAGCAGCAGCAGGAGCAAAAAAATCAGCCAGTCCTTTTCTTTCTCAAAGGAGGATTTTCCTCTGGAAACTCTTCTGATTGGTGCCGTGAGAAGTGTGATTAATGGGAGCCTGGAAAGCAGTGGGGTCTTGTGATTTGGAATTTGAGATTCTAGATCTGGTTCCTACGGTATAAACTGTTGCCTTGTTACATTCAATTGCCCTTTTCCTCCCCTAGGATGAGATTCTGATAGAGCTCTTTAGAAGCAGATACCAGCCATGGTAACAGTGATGGCAATCAGAGCAGCATTGTTCTGAATTATCCTGAGTCAGGGCTTGGATTGCAGAGCTGATCATAGTTTTCTTTGTTCCATTTCTCGCAGGCACTTTGAAGCATGGGATGCTGGGAGGTGCCATGCAGCTGACCTTCAGGAGGATGGCTTTTGACTATTATCCCTTCCATAGGGCTGGTAAGGGGGTTTGTCATTCCAGCTTGAAAAAAGAACTTGAAGAATGGTGATGCTGTGAGGCGTCGGGCAGGGCAAGAAGAAAGAGCTGCACAAAGGACCTGGGTCTGAAATCCTCGTGGTCAGGGTTGATCTGATTTACCTCTTGATGGAAGATTGACAAGTTGTTGGCAGAGTGCAAAGAAAGGAACGAGTTGCTGCCTGCCATAAAACCATAAAGTTGGAACTTTGAATTTCTTTTTGGGTTGCTGAAGCTCAGGACCTGATTCTGAGCACATCAATTAGAAAGGGTTGTGTCTCAGGAGAAAATCTGTTGGTTAAGTGAGGGTGCAAGAAGAAGTGTCACCGTGGCATTGTTCCCAATGCTTGTATTTGGAGTAGCAACAGAATGTGATACCAATCAAGGGGGATGCTTTACAGGTTGATATTGGTTTAAGGGGAACAAGAGAGTTGTGAGTATGCAGGAGCCTAATTTTAAAGCTGGTGTGTTTACTTCAATGCAGGAGATGCCTGCAAGCACTGGGTGAGGTACAGTGAGGCAATGGAGACGCGGGGAGAATGGGCAAAAAGGTTGGTCAGTGAATTTCAGAGCAAGGTGGAGAAGCATTACGAAGAAATGGATGCTGCCTTTGCCAAGACTCCACTTTCTCCCTTCAAAAAGAAAGCAGGTAAGGATGTTGGATTAAACTCCTGGAGGTGATAACAGCTGTTCTCCATCCAGCAGCATCTCCAGTTCCCTTTCTTAGCAGCTTGATCCGTTGTTCAGAATTGCATGGCACACCAAAAATCATCAATTTAATGGCACAGTACATTGGGTTTTATATTGGAATAATACTGCAGCAAGAATGGACAGACCTGGCTTATTTCTATCCTCTTTAAGTGAATGTGTAATGAGTAAATGAAATAGGCTGAGCAGCAGAAGGTGGCTGAAATGCAGCTGAAGAACTTCTGTTGGTGCAGATCACGCTGATCTTTCACAGTTCCTCTGCAAGCACTGAGTGTTGGCTTTCTTTTGCTGCCTGGCTGTGCCCATCTGTTTCTAATTCTGGGGCTGTTATTTCTGCTCTGTAAGCACGTCTGTGTCGGAGCTGACGGCGACGTTCACTACAAAGGAGTTGAGTAAAACCCTTCTGCTCTCCCATCCCCACAGAGGCGTCCTTGAGTCCTCACAAGAGCCCCCTGGAGAAGGGCCGTGGAGCTCCCTGCAGTCTGCCCCAACTCCGGCACCCTCCCTGGCACCGCCTGCGCTCCAGCTGTGTGCTGCTGCGTGTGGACGACTTGGACGTTCACCAGGTGGGGGCTGAGCAGTGCCTGGGGGCAGCCACGTGGGGTTTTTGTGAGGAAGGAAGTTTAATTGGCTGTGGTGCAAATAAATGGCACAGATCTCGCTCAGTGCAGGCCGGCCATCACAAGCTGAATGCCATTATTGTGCTGCTCGTGCAGCCGTTAAGGCAAGCAGGGAGTGCTGGTCGTTGTCACGTGCAGAGGAAATTGCATGAAGAGCCACAGAGTTTCTGCGCTCTTTGAGTTTGTGTCCGCTTTCAAACCTCCTCAGGCAAAGCCAGGATAAAAGATTTCGTGTATTTGAGAAGGAGGTGAAGATGTGGATTTTTGACAGAGGAGGCATGTATCTGCCCTCGTGCTTTCTGACCCAGCACAGCAGGGATCACTGGAGTGGATCACCCTACATCCACACACCCTGTGCCCTTTGTGAGATCTGTACCAGATGCTGTCATGCACTTACTGGCATGCTGTTAATACTGGAGAAAGTTATGATGGGATTCACTTCTGTTTATTCACATCACCTAAATCTGATTGTTCTGGTTCTTAATAGCAGTGACGTGGGGTATAAATCATAGAATCATAGGATGCCTTGGGTTGGAAGGGGCCCCAAGGATCATCAAGTTCCAACCCCCACAAGCAGGGCCACCAACCTCCAGATCTGGCACCAGCCCAGGCTGCCCAGGGTCCCATCCAACCTGGCCTTGAACACCTCCAGGGATGCACGGGGCATCACAGCCTCTCTGGGCAGCTGTTCCAGCACCTCACTGCTCTCTCTATGAAGAACTTCCCCCTGACATCCAACCTCAATCTTCCCTCCTTGAGCTTTAAACCATTTCCCCTTGTCCTATCACTGTTTACCCTTGTAAAAAGTTGATTGCCCTCCTGTTTGTAATCCCCTTTTAAATACTGAAAGAATATATGTGTATACAGAGAGATGAATTCCCTCAAAGGAGAGGAGTTGACAGTGTTAGAAGGTAGGGGAAAGTTGAATCATTACTGGAAAGCCAAGTGTGTTTGATGTGTAAATGAGACACATTGAGTGTGGGAGGCTGCAGGTTTCTGGGATGCTTTCTTTTGCCACTTGCAGGTTCTGTGCAACTGCATTTTTGCCATTGGTGTTTTCAGGTTTCCACAGCTGGCCAGCACAGTAAGAAACCTTCCACCCTGCTTTCGTGTAGTAGAAAATTCCTCAACCTGCCTGATCAGGTCTCTGCAATCCACATTGAATTCACAGAGTATTACTTCCCAGACAATCAGGACTTTCCAGGTAATACACCAAGGTTAGCACCTTCTTTCCTAAGTTCCTTCAGAAATCAGTGTTTTCATTCTTTAGGTGTGTTGTCCATTTTGAAGCTTCTCTGCGTGTCAGTGTCCATTCGGTTCCCTGACGTTTGCATGTTTGCCTTTCTAAATTACTACTGAGAAAATGGTGCAGGGTTTACGTGGTGCAAAATGTGGAGGAAATGCTGTACTCAAAAAATAATGAACCCAAGAGCGTATTGAAGGACCTGCTTTGGTTAAAGCTTGGGCTTCTGGGACCCCAGGGAGCTCTGAGCGCTCTGCAGCCCTGGTGTGAGAACTGGGGCTCCTCGCTGCTCTGCTGCTTCTCAGCTTTTCACATCCACGAGGTCTGTGTTGAGGTGGATGTTAAAGCCCTGTGCTTTGGTGTTTGCAGTGCAGGAACTGAATTTGATTCTGTTTTGTTCTAGTTCCTTGCCCAAACCTGTATGTACAGCTGAATGGTCTGACGCTGACCCTGGACACAGCAAGCATGCTGTGGATAAACCTCTTCTGTCTGGACCTTTATCGCAGCCTGGAGCAGTTCAAAGCAATCTACAAGCTGGAGGACTCAGGCAAATGTGATGAGCATGTTGACGTTCGACTGGATGGCTTCCAGCTGAAGGTACCATGCCTTTCCTCCTTTGCACAGCAGTGTCCTCTCCCTCTCCGTGGTGGAAGTACCAGGGAATAGCTGGAGTCCAGGATGAGCAAACAAAACCTCCACCTTTCTTCTGCCCACTGCTTGTGTTGGTTTTGTTTTTATCTATGGGCCATAAAACAAGCATTTGAGTTCTACTTCAGAATAGATGGACAGGTCAATAGTTATGGAAGCAGTTTCAAGGAGGAAGGAGGAATTGCTGGTTCAGGTAACCAGAAGTTGCTTTCTGGACTTTGGAAGTTGCTTTGACTCCCATTCCATTCCCAATGGGCATCTGTCTGTGGCGTTGACATCCTGTGATGTTTGCCATCTAGGTGATATTTTCCTTGTGTCTCATTTCTCTTCCCTGATTTGTAAATTTTATTCAGTTTCTCAAATGAGAATCTAGTTCAGCTCTTGGGATTTTAGTAGAGACCAAGACTTCTCAACTGTTTATATATTCCACAGCTGAATTTCTGTGTAAATGGCCAGAATGGGGTTCTGTTGATTTCCCCTCTTGCTGCTTATCATATCACGTCATATCATATCATATCATATCATATCATATCATATCATACCATATCACAGAATGGCCTGGGTTGAAAAGGAGCACAGCGCTCATCCAGTTCCAACCCCCTGCTGTGTGCAGGTCCCAACCAGCAGCCCAGGCTGCCCAAAGCCACATCCAGCCTGGCCTCGAATGCCTGCAGGGATGGGGCATCCACAGCCTCCTTGGGCAACCTGTTCCAGTGCCTCACCACCTTCTGTGTGAAAAACATCTTTCTCTTTCTTGTAGCTCAGCATCCCTGTGGAGAAGAAAGTCGCTGCCCATCAGGATCGCCCGCAGGCGCTGTGCATCCACACGTCGGAGATGACGGCCACCAACACCCGCCATGCTCCCTTCTGCAGCTGCCAGGACCTCCAGAGCCTCTTCCGTAAATTTGCTGGTTCCGAATTCTTCCACTCCAGCTACACCCAGTTCCCACGATCCCAGGACAATTTTAACCTCCTCCATACCCTTTTCTTGCGCCACGCCTACGAGGTGGATGCTGGACCTCAGAAGCATTCAGGTTTTCCTCAGCCATTGCGCAAAACCTCTGCCTCTGAAGATCTGTGGTCTGTGAATTTCACTGAGCTCTGCCTGGACTTCGAGGGTGCTGAGAGCTCAAAAGGCAGAGCCCTTAGCTTTATCGAGCCGTTTCCCCTGTCCGTTTGGGCCTGTCTTCCCAAGAGATGGGGGCAAGCTCAGATATCTAAACGACAGCCGTCATCTGTCTCTGATTTGAAAATCAAGTCTTCTGCCAGCTTTAGCAATCACTCCAAGAACGAGAACCTTCCCAGAGAGCATGGAGTTTGTCAAAGATCAAGAACTGACCAGGATCTGAAGAGCATCTACAAGGTCCCAGAGACGATGGATGCCTTGGGAGAATCTGAGTGTGAACTTAACGATGGGGTAGATGACAAAGAGCTGGAAGCCTCTGCTGATATCCACGTGCTTTTGTCCTCCTCTGTTCATGTCAAAGTTCGTCTCAACCACTACCAGTACCTGGTGCTGCTCAGGATGAAAGAAGTTCTGCAAACACTACAGGAGCAGCTGACCCAAGATACCCAGGAGGTGACTGGGTGTCCTTTAGATCCCATGTCTGCTTCGGTAGGAGTTATGTTCCACGGTGCTGAAGTGGCCCTGCTCATGAACCCCACACCAGGCTCCTGCTTGGAGCCCAAATCCCTCGACTCAGATACAACAAGCCTGATAGAGTCGGAGCTCTCACCTTCAGACAGCAAGGAGGGATTGGCAGCTGAAGAGAAGGAGCTGGCAGCTGAGGAGAAGGAGCAGAAATCCGAGACCGGTTCAGAAAAGGGAATGTGCAATAGCACAGGGGTCCCAGAGGACCATGAGGCTGAAAATACAGGTGCCAGTGCAACCATTGTGCCACTGGAGAGGCTTCCAAAATCTGCAAGCGATGGAGCTCTGAGCACAGCCCCACCAAGTAAGAGCATGGAGGAGAAAGGTCTGATAGAGGAAGCATGTGAAGCTGTGGAAGCCCTGGTTGCAGAAGGAGCAGAAGAGCCTGGCAGCCACCCTCAGAGCCCTGCTCCCCTCCCTGTCAGCCCAACCTCAACCAGTGCTGGCCCCCCGGGAGGAGGAAATCCCTCTCTCAATGGCCAGGCAGAGCTCCTCCCTTTGAAGAACCTGGAGGTGGAGCTGTCTAGTGCGCTGCACATCACAAAGGATGCCACCAAGGAAGCTCTGCATGTTACCATGGACCTCACCAAAGAAGCTATGTCTATAACAAAAGATGCTCTGAGCTTGAGCCGGGAGAAGATGACCTCTACTGTGCAGAAAATGCTCTCTCTCCCTCCAGCCAAGTGAGTGAGCTATCTTCCTGCAAGGCTGCTGGGAAAGGGGGAAGATGTAGGTGGACTGCTCCCTCTGTCTGTGTGCCATTTGGACCAGAGAGGTGTCAGACCTTCATAATATAAGTTAGACGAAAGCCTGCATTGCAAGCATGCAGAGTTTAGTGCAGTACCTGTGTAATTCTAAGCTGTTTGCCTTTGTCCTTTTCTTTGTTGTATTTTTTTTGTAGGGATTCTGTGCCCAAAGCAGAAGAGGGGGCCGTGACTCCAGGGGGTGGCAGCAGCCGGATGCGTTTCTTCTCCATGAAGAGGACAGCATCCCAACATTCCTTTGACACCACGTCTGTGGATGGGAGTGGTCCTGAGGATGGGCTGTCAGTGGACAGCGATGGCAGCGATGGCTTTGTAATGCTCACAGACTCTGGTAACCAGGGTCCAGCTGTGTCCTCGTCCCCTCTCTTACTTCACACCAGCTAACAGTGCAGCTCATGCTGTGTTCTTGCAGGATTCCTTGTGCCACTCATTCTTTTTGAAGATGATGAGCATTTTCACCCACAGTGGCTCTTAATGCTTTTGTAGATGCTTTTTTTTTTTGAGATGAAGAGTATAAATGAGTGGGGAGGGTTTTCCCAGCACCATCACTGTGCTGCTCTGAGGCATTTGGCCATAGTAGAGTGAGAGGTGCTGTGCAGGTTGGCAGATGTGCCACAGCTTCTGGGGAGGGTTTCATAAAGGATGGTTGGAAGTAGGGGTGCCGTGCATTGCAGTGAGTATTCTTCACTTCAGCTGCACATTGTTTAGGTTCATCCAAGGAACTGGAAAGCATTCTCTGGAGGATGGTTCAGGTCGTGAGATTAAGGCAGATGCTGAGACCAGAACTGCTTAAAACCAGAAAAAAAACACCAAGAATTGAGCTGTTGTTGTTCCATTCTATTTCAGAGCCCAGCCTGGACCCTCTTCCTTCAGGGCATCTTCTCCAGCTGCACAGCAATGCAGGCAGCAGAGCAAACCTGGTGGCGGAGGACGAAAGCGGAGCTTCTCCTGAAATAAACAGCTCAGCTTCACAGAGCGAGGAGCCCAGCCTGCAGCTGGTCAGAGCTTTGTTCCCTTGTGATGCTGTCTCTCACTGAGCCTTAAAGTGAACCGTGTGGCTGCGTTCCACTGGCTGAGCTTGTCCCTCTGTGTTTCAGGTGTCTGTCCTTCTACTGAAGATGAACGAGGTGAACTGTGCCGTAGAGGCACGAGGTGATGATTTGTCTGTTGCTTTACAAGTCATGAACGTGGTTCCAGAGCAGCTGAACAATGTTGGGATGTGGCAATACCTGCGTGGCTGTGTGGGTAAGGCTCTGGCTTTTACAACTGGGTCATGTGCCAGCTGCTCTCAAGGAATCTTCCGTTCTAACTTCAGTGTTCACAAAGCTGAAGTACCTGTACAGTCAAGCTGTGTGGTGTCCAGCACAGTGAAACCCTCATCCTTCATGGGAAGTGTTTAAATTTCTTCTGGAGTGCATGAAATCAGCAAAAAGAGGGATAAAACTCCCTAGGGAAACCCCAAATTATCCCTGCCCTGAGAATAACCCTTCTGGGCTGGGTCCCTACATTCCCTACAGATGTTCAAATTTTAAAGAACAGACGTGTTCAAATTTTAAAGAAACAAACAAATGGAAAGCACAGGAGCAGCTGCAACCCAAACCTTCTGAGTACAAACATGCTCAGTTGGGCTGTTATTGATCCATGCTGTCTGTAACCACGAGGGGGCACAGCGAATAGAAGGTTGGGTGGTGGTGAGCAGCTCTGGGAGGCTGAGAGTTTCTGCTCTGTTTGTGCTAATGCTAAATGAAGGCTGGTTTTGTAATGTGCTGATGGTGAGAGAGGTGGGTGGGCCTGGGGGATTAAGCAGCCTGGTTCTGGTGGCAGCTTCTGTGATGTGAAGTCTTGAGTGTTTTGAAACCTGGTCTTATTTATTATGGGAACAGGTTGCCCAAGGAGGCTGTGGATGCCCTGTGCCTGCAGGCATTCAAGGCCAGGCTGGATGTGGCTCTGGGCAGCCTGGGCTGCTGGCTGGGGACCTGCACACAGCAGGGGGTTGGAACTGGATGAGCACTGTGCTCCTTTGCAACCCAGGCCATTCTGTGATTCTGTGATCTCTTGTGAGACCTATTTTGACCATTTCCCTTACTACTGATGCCATCTGATTGCCCCTCACTGCAAGAAAGACATGGAGGCCCTGGAACGTGTTCAAAGGAGGGCAACAAAACTGGTGAGGGATCTGGAACACAGGGCTGATGAGGAGAGGCTGAAGGAGCTGGGAATGTTCAGCCTGGAGAAGAGGAGGCTCAGGGGAGATCTCATTGCTCTCTATAACTTCCTGAAGGGAGGTTGTAGTGAGCTGGGGGTCGGCCTCTTCTCTCGTGTCATCAGTGATAGGACCAGAGGGAATGGTTTCAAGCTACAGCAAGGGAGATTCAGGCTGGACATGAGGAAGTATTGCTTGTCAGAAAGGGTGGTCAGGCACTGGAATGGATGCCCAGGGAGGTGGTGGAGTCACTGAGCCTGGGGGTGTTCAAGGAAAGGCTGGATGTTGTGTTGAGGGACATGGTGTAGTGGGAGCTGTTGGTAAGAGGTGAACGGTTGGACTGGATGAGCTTTGAGGTCTTTTCCAACCTTGGTGATTCTATGATTCTATGATGTCCTGCAGTGAGGTCTTTCAGGGTCGTGCTTTAGTGGGCATTTTGGTGACGGGCTGAGGGTTGGACTGCAGCTCTCTTTTCCAACCTTAATAATTCTGTGCTTCCGTGATGCTTTCTGCTTCAGGAGATGCAGAGGTGGAGAAACCTTCAGCCCCTGAAGCTGCTCAGACCCAGCCACAAGTGTGCTTGCGCCTCGCAGCAGGGCCTCACGCTGCTGTGCATTCCCCGCTCGCTGTTCAGAACGGCTTCCTTCAGATGCTGGTCCGCAGTTACGCAGCAGAGTTCTTCATGTCCTTCCTTACCAACCTCGGCCCCTTCCTTGAGGATGAAATCATCCCGGAGGTGATCCCCATGGAGATTGAAGTCGTGGATGCCAAAATCACGTTGAAGGTGGGTGTGTGGGGAGCTGAGGCGGGATCCTGAGCAGGGCTCACCATGGTGTTCTGCTTCAGGAAGGATGATGTGGGATTGCTGTGCCTTTCTGCAAAGCTCCTGTTTCCCTGATGGTGTTTTATTTTGTTTCTAATGGGCAAACGGTAACACAAGCTCAGATGGTGGAGAAACAGGAGCCTGCCATTCAGACTCTCTCCCCAGCTTTGTTGATGATCTATCTGCAGACTGAAGGGAAAGAGAATTAAATACCTCTTCCCCAAGCGCTTGTGTGAAATGAGAATTATTTGACCTTTTTGGTAAGCGTGTAAAGAATTATGGGTGAAAAAAACCACATTATGTAAGAGCTGGTTGATGTAAAGGCGGACAAAACTGTTTTTCTGAAAGCGATAAGCTTGCTCCACTGGCAAGCAGGAACCACAGCAACCTGAGAATCTCCAGACTTAGAGATACTGGCTTCATTTTAATAGGTTTTTGAATCAGGAATTTGCAGGACAACTGTGAGAGTGATCCCAGGGGAGATGGCTTCTCCCCAGCCTTTGTCATGGATATGGCAGAACTGTGCTGTGATCCCTGCCAGTCCTTTCTGCACAAATTAAGTCTCTGCGTAAATAAAGCCAGGCTTTTCCATATGGTGGGTGACCTTGGTGAGCTCTGGTTGGTAATGTTACCCCTGTGAAGGCTGGGGGCAAGGGGAGCCCTTTGCCAGAGCTGTCACAGCAGTTAATGTCTTTTTTCTGCCTTTTGTTTTGCTTTGTTTAATTCTCCAGGATGACAGCCCCCAGATATACCCCACCTCCCCTGGCCCTGTTCCTGTCACCTTGGCAATAGATCACGTCCTCGTGAAGCGTGGAGATGATGGAGTTTTCTACCTAACAGGTCAGAAATGTCAGGAAATGTGTTTTATTCTCTAGGCCTTGTTGGAGGTTGTGCTCTGCTGGGCCTGATTGTGGAAGCTGGAGCTGAAGGGATGGTTGGTGGTGGGAAGGATGCACTCTGTTGTGTGTGCTGTCCCTAATTCTGATTCTTGCAGTTCTGCAGAATGGGCAAATAATCTTCTGTCTTCAGTGCCAGCACCTACAGCCTTTGGCTGCTCTGCAGGGCTAGTTGCTGGCTGCAGGCATTCCTGCCTCTCTGCTTCTCACTGCTTTTGTTGTATTGTTTGGGCAGAAAAACTGATACCTCAAGCAGAACAGATTAACACCTAGAACAGTGAATGGGCAGCCTGAATTCATGGCTGGTGTTTCCTAGAGCTTATACAATCATGAAGCACTTCTGCACCTTCCTTTGGCATAGCTTCTCCCTTTTAAAATGGGGATAAGATGTGTCTCTTTTTTTCCTGTTTTTGTTTCAGACAAAAAGAGCATCCAAGTTTTTCTTGCAGTCCTAAGAATCCTGTCAAATAAATAATAATTAAATATCTCCATGCTTTTTGTTTTTTTTTTCTTTCCAGCTCCACAAGGGGAGGACTCACCGAAACTGGACAAACCTGTGTCAGTTCTTCAGGGCCACAAGGCCCCAGCACGGTGTGTGTTGGCAGCACCAGCAGGAGGGATGCGTGGACTGCAGGTGAGTCACTGCTGCCTGCTGCTGTCTAGACAACCAGATAGCTGGCAGTGGGCAGGAAAAGTCTTTTGTCTGCATCTGTTTGCACTTACTGGTAGGTGTGGTGTGTTGCAGATAGGGAGCGCACACAGAGCAGTCTGTACCCCCCTTTACAGGCATTCAGATATTAAGGGATCAGCTAGCTTGCTGCAGGCCTTACTCCTAGGGCTAGAAGTGTGAAAGGAAGTCTTAAGAGAAAGTAGACATTAGAAATGCATCTCTGGCAGCCTGAGCTGGCTCTGCTGACAGCTATGGAAGTCCTCAGGCAGCGGTTAGAAGTACTTTGCAAATCAAACTGGTGGCTGTCAGTGAGCTTTGTGTGTGCATGAGTGTAGTTAGATCTGCCCTGCTGCTTACCTTTCTAAACTCCTGCTTTGTTTTTCTTTTTCTTCTCTGTCTCTTGTAGTTAAAGGAAGTGCCAGAGTTGCAAAGAGAGCTTCAGAACATGAAAATAGCCCTTGCAGAAGCCAACATGGACAAGGCTCGCCTTCTGCAGGAAATTAGGAAATACAATCCCCTCTTTGAGCTCTGACAGTAGGCTGCAGCTGCTCAGGAGGAGTGGAGACCACCACCAGCACTAAGGCAGTGAGTTTGATTACATTGCTGCTAAACAGGTCAACCTCCTGGAGAACTGATTGTCACAAAGAGTGGAAACCAACCGTGATTGCAAAATACTCTTCGTACAGGGAGAAAGGGCAGAGCTTGGCTGAGCAGCACGGGAGCAACGAGGAGTTACCCGTGTGCTGCCACTTCCCTCTGTCCTGGCAATATGGTGCTACCACCTGCCACTGAACCAGGGCAGCACCCAGCCTGCAAACAAAAGGCCTGAAGTTGGCGTGGGGACACCGTGGCTCTTCATGCACACGGTGGCAGAGACAGTCTGCTGTCAGCCCTTCTGCCTGCAGGTGGTTGGCGTTAGGATTTCTGCTTTTTTCTGCCCTCCTCTTTGTGTTCTTGCCCAGTGACACGTGCCAAAGAGCGCAGCAAAAGGAGTGCAGTTCAATTCACCACATCAAGGAGTGGCAGAGAATAGGCAGGGCAGAAAATGTGGCTCGGAGCTGTGATGTGAAAAGCATGTGTATTGTCACACAGAGAGAGAAACTGAGGTCAGGGGGTGTGGGAGATGCAGAATGGGTTTCCCCATGTGGAGGAAGGGAGCTACAGCTCACCAACCCCTCAAGAACAGAGCCAGGATAGAAGAGGAATTCTTTCAGGTTTCTTTTTCCACCTCTAGGAAAAAGAGGTGGTGGTGTATTAGGCTTAGTCTAAATCACTCTCAATCCTGCAACGTTTGGCTTTTTTGATGCAGAAGCAACGAGGAATTCATTATTTCATTACCAAGTGCTGTTTAATCTGTCTTTAATTTTACAGTCAAAGAACAGGGGTGATGGAAGCTGGCTGAACCATGGAATGAGGCCTTTGTGTTTCCTTTTGGACACGTGGTGTCCTTAAACCATTGTGTTTCCCAAGTTTCACCAGTGGGAACACCAAGAAATAGCTGTCTGCACTCCTACAGGGCCGTGTATTTTTCCTAGCTCTGGGCTCATGCTCAGTGTTACACGTCTTCTAGCAGGGATTCTGGTGTGTGGGTCAGGAGAAGGGTGCTGAGCAGGGTCCCCTGGGTGCAGGCTGACACTGCTAACTGCTCACCGGGGGATGGAGGTGAAAATAAGCAGGGTTTGTATGCTTTGTATTCTTACCTTTGCTTGAAGTCTGCGTGGCTGAATGGTGGGATTTGTCTAATTAGTAAAGAAACTGCCTCTGAGAGAGTGGATGGGAAAAGAAATGGGAACCTGGTAAAAGAGGAAGGAAGCACTTGTTTTAAGAGCTAAGAAAGGAAATGTAATTTATGAAGTGCAGAGATCAAATGCACTGCTATAGGGAACGGGGTATGTGGTTTCCTTGCTGTGCTGGTCCAGGCAGGGCACAGGCTGCCTGCTGAATGAGGAGCAGCCGTGAGGGGCAGAAGTTGGTTGTGAAGGGAAGAGCTGTTACAGAGGAGAATTTGTGCTGCTCTGGCACAGCATGGTGGAACATTCACCCCCAGCTGTGTTCAGGGTGAGTGCCCATCCCTCCCCATCAAATGTAGCATCTGTACTGTGTGCAGAATTCATGGCAGTTCAGCAGATTTCAGGTGCATTTTGGCAGTTCAGCAGATTTCAGGTGCATTTTCTGATTGTGTAAAGGCACACAGTACCCAAAACTTTCTTCTGTTGGATTTTTTTTTTAATGTGTGTGTGTGTAAGCATTACTTCGTTGTATTTAGATTAACTAAAGTAATAGATTTTAATCCTGCTTGCTATGCAAGGAACAGCCTCTGATTTACAAGCCATGAGAATCTGAGGCCTGGGAGCAACATGAAAGAAAGCAGTGATGTACGAGCTGAGTTTGCTCTGATGTACTTTTCCCTTTACCCAGCTCTGGAGCTGCTGAGCAGTTTACAGACACTTTAACAGACACTCCTGGTATCTTTTGAGCTCTCCTGCAGCTCTGGGGCAATAAGGACATATCTGCAGCACGGCGTTGGGCGCCGAGGCGCTGCTGTGATTTGTGGGGAGCTGGGAGTGTCCTTGCTGTGTTTGTTTGCTCACCCTCTGTAAAAGAGGGTATGTAAGAGATAGAGGCTGATTGTGTGCTGTCACTGTTAAGATCATCAGTGTGATTTGGTGTCTGACTCCACTGTGCTGAAGGTAGCCCTGACTAATGTTCCTTGGGAGCTGTGCTGGGATGCGGGGTCTGAACAGCCTCGGGGCAACTGTGCTGTTCAAATGCAGTTTGTGGTTTGTGGTGTCCTTGCCTGCCCAGCTGTGACTGACCCTGCCTCCGATCAGCTGTGACAGCTGCACTGAGAGCCTGACCTGCCTGCTGGAAACCAGAAGCAAATGGGCACAAATGAAAGGAAAGGAGGAGAGTTTGCCTTTGGCAGAGGGCTCTGCGCCCGCCGCCACTCTGCAGGGCTGGAGCTGATGTTTGGTGCTGTGCCTTTCACAAGATGGCTTTCCCTCCTCCTCAGGAAAGCCCTCTCCTGGTTCCTGTTAGACAGCTTTGCTGTTTTCTCTGGAGCACATTGTGTGACCCATCCCCAGCTCAGTGCACAACTCGGGTTTGTGGTGCTGCCTGTGATGGAGCAACGTTCTGGAGCAGCCCGTCAGGCCTGTTCTCTAGAGGAAAATGCACTTTAACTTTCTAAGCATCAGCGGGCATTTCCTTCACCAGTACTGCCTCGTGCATAGAATCCAGAAGTAAAAGCAGGGGTCAGAAATGCAAGATATCTTCCATACTGAAATAAAACTCTTTTCATGCGCAGTTCTCAGAGTAATAGAGGAGGGAGGAAACAAAGTCTCTGTGTATCTCCAGACTTGCTGTGAAACAAACCTATATGCAAAAGCTCACTGTAAGTACCATTATGAACTGCACAAAGCCCACATAAGCAGAAGTTGAACTTTTGGTCAACCTACATGCTTCTGTGCTTTCTTCTTTCTGTGTGAAGCAAGAGAACGCTTGCCTTAGGTGGAATGCACTGCTATTCTTCCTTTTTATTCACCAACTGCTTGAAAATGGGAGGTTCCTTTCTTTCACACTTTGTGACTTTTTGTTTGAGTAGAGCTTCATCTCCAGCCAGCATAGGGAATGGATGGGCAGAAGGGGTTTTCTCCAACACGGTGCCTATTTGCAGTGTCACAGAGCTCCTTACCTCTTTCCACGTGGGCAGACAGACCAGAGCTGGGCCCAAGCTGCTGGCAGCAAATCTCTTGCTTCAGCAACTCGAGTGCCCCAGTTCTGTGTGACAATTAAATCACTTCCACTATCTTCTGCTTTATGGAGAGAAGTACTGTAAAACACCACCCCCTTCCTTTCTACGAGATGTAGGTGGGAGGACAGAACTCCACTGATGATTAGCAAAGTTTACTCTTTAGAGCCTTTTGTTTAAGGGCTCTACGTTATGAGAGCCAACTTAATCCTTTGTGTAACTACATGGCAGTTACCCCAGGAAAAGCACGTGGCCTCAGCATCTTTTACCTTTAGTGAGAAGTGTGCTCAGAGGGGATTACTGGATGCACAGGTGGGTGATGTACAAGTCTGAACTTGAATTTTAGGCAGTATTGGAACTTTGTTGCAGTATATTTCCACTCATGCATTTATTGGTTCTGTGAACCATGAAAAGAAATTAAACTTGTTAACCTCCTCACCGGCTCCTGCATTTTTTTTCCCCCCTCCTTTTCTTCCTCACGTTCCCCATTGTATGGATTCCAGGCAGCTCCATACAGCTGGGAGGAGCAGCCGAGCAATGACTTAAGAAGCATCAGCTGTCAGCACGTGTTCCCTTGCTCGTGGTCATGGAGCAATATGGAGCAATACATGCCGGAGGCGTGAAGCTTCTTGGACATGTTGGGCTTGGTTGAGGCAGATCGCAGCGCGCTCTCCCTGCTTTGAATCACACCAACACCATTACACAATTACCATGTGCTGTCCAAACGAGACTAAGAATATAGCAACGAGTTTAATGTACAAAAAAAAAGACACTTCTGTACAGAGACACCACCGCGGCCGTGCCAGCAGCAGGCACGATGCTGGTGGGTAAATACATGGAAGATGTTGCACGTTTCTTTTGCAGGCTGCTGCATCAGAGGACCCTGAGGCACCAGGCCAAGAATCTGCCTCCTCCTCGAGCCCGCACAGCACTAAGCTGACAAGCTGGCCTTCAGCAGTTATTGCAGGAAACTTCCCCATGGTTGCCTACATGAATGACTGCACACAACGTGCTGCTCGTGGGCTGCTGGCAGGGAGCCTCTCCTATGGGGATGAGCTTAATGGGACAACTGCAGCTTCAGCATTTCTCCCTGCCCTTCTATCCCATGAGCCATGCTGAGAACTTTCATGGTAGTTTTGTAAACTGAAAGCAATCCACAGAAACCTCCATGCTTGAAGTTACTGAAATCCACGTTGAATTGAGCTTGAGAGGCTCCTGGGAGAGGACTGCAAGCAGGAGAGGGGGAGTGCTTCTGTCTCATATCTGCTGTACGGTGCACAACCGAAGCTTGTTTGAACTTGTCTTCTCTTTGCTGATCCCAGGACACTTCAGTGGAAGATGATCTTTTTATATTTGGAATTTGGGATTTGTCCTCGTGACTTGAGCCTCCTGACAGCCTCCCGCATGTGTTTGGGCTGCAGAGGTGGCAGCTCCCCCCACTTCTCACACACATCCAGCGCTAAACAAAAAAACAGGAGTTGACATGAGCAAGGACAGCTCAGCTCTGCTGTTCTCCCAGCAGGCGACATTTGAAAAGCCTCCTACTGGTCGAACTTCGATAATAAAGGCAGCAGGAAACACTGCTCAAGGTTTACAGCTCATGTTTTATCTGTACACAAGAACGAAACAGCTTTGTGTGTCTCTCTGAAGAAAAACCAGTCCTTGGGGCACCAATACCAGCTCAGAATCAGCTGCTTTTTCACAACATTCCAGCTGCTATGGAATAGACTAGGTCATGCAAGAGCTTGACAAGGCTTCATCATCTTAAACTTGCTACTGTAAAACCACCCCCAGCTCGTGAAGTATGTTCTGGAGCTTGTGTGCAGCAGTGATAGGGGGGAACAGCCTACAGCTGACTTGAAGGGCAGTCCCTGTTCTTCATTTCTGGTAAGTATCATTCAGGTCTCCTGCCAAGGACATGAAGCAATTAAGTACAGCAGCGAAGCTGCTTATCCAGACAGCCTCTGGCAACACAGAGCTGCAGACAGTCAAAGCAGAAGAAGTGCCAAAAGCTGCATCATCCTCGCTGATGGCAATCCCTGCACATCCAGGCCGTGTGTTTTGTGTGACAAGCCTGTACTAAGTTGTTGGCACAAAAACCAAGAATCTTTTCCTCCTCTGCATGAGCCTGCACACAGCTGGGTCAGCCTTGCACAGGCCAAGGAGATCTCAGCTCACTGCAGTAACAAAGAATCTTGCAGGTTAAGAGGCTTAAATAACGCATTTCCCTTCTAAGCTGAATTTGTCACAGTAGTATTAATGAGATCTTTGCTTTGGCACTGCAGCCTACTCATGTAGGAGCAAGAACTTCTAAGTTATCTTCTGCAGAAAAGATAAAAAAGGAGGAAGGCACTCATTGATCTCTACTGGTTTATGGGCAATTATATTAACAGCATTAGAGTGGAATATGGACAACGCCACACTTCCCCCTGAGTCTCAACAGCAGCTTTCTGCTGCTGCTGCTGAAAGCAGGAGGGCTCTGCAGGGCAGCGTGTCAAGCTGCAGACCTGGAGAAGAAGCCACAAAAGTCCAGCTTTATCTCATGTCCTTCTGTTCTGCTTTAAACAACGCACTCTCTCTGTGTTCTTAACCTTTTACTGAACAATAATGTGATTTGCTCACCTTCCTCCACCACTTCCCCAACGAAGACCTTGGAAATGCCAGACATAGCAATAACCACGTTCTGAGAGACAGATGTGCCCGTGATGGACTGGATCAGCTGCACAAACCAAGAAGAGGCAGTCAGTCAAATGAGGCACATGCAGCAACAGTGAAATATTTCACATTATATTTAGTAATTGGAGCCTGCCAAATCAAGCATCAGTAAACAAAATGAGCAGAAACAGCAGTGAATGATCTTTGGAATAAGGTCCTATAGCTGTGGGCACATGCTAGCTGTAACAATTTTAGATTACTTTTATTCAGCTACAGATCTGTACTAGCAACTGTCCCCCAAACTACTTTCATGTGAGATAAGCTCCTATTTAAACTGCATAAACCCCACGGGGGCACTGAGTACAACATAACCAGATAAGCAGATCTAGGGACGGCCACAAAGGCTGAGATGTGGCTGGAGGGGAGGGAGTGAATGCCCACAGTCCTGAACTGCTGAGCCCCCCATAGTAATAAGTTTATGTACGTGTGTGAGGCTGGGCTGGGAGTGTGGCCAGGCTCAGCCCGTTTGCTTTGTGCTGAGGCATGACTGAAGTCGTACCCGTTTGATAGCAGCTTTGGGGAAGGCAGAGCGGCGATACATCTCGTAACGATTCAGCTGTTCTTCAGAAAAGGAGGAGACCAGTATTCTGGAGGGGAGAGAATGAATCACTTACAGAGATTTAAAGAAACCAAACAGGCACAATTCTGAAGCTCGTTAGGCTGCTGACACAGTTCTGTAAAGCATTACAACCATCCTCAGCCTCCCAGCAGCATAAAAAAGAGCTGGAAAGAAAACAACAGCACTCCAGTTGTGTTAAGATTTGCAACGCAGATGGTGAGGCAGCTCAGAGGGATCTGGGAAAGAGCTGCAGATACAGAACATCCTGGGTTGGAAGGGAAACATAGGGATCCCACACCAAACTCCTGGCCCCGCACAGCACCACCCAAACCCGATGGCTGTGGTGTCCCAACAGAGCCATTCCCCTCGGGGGGGCCTCGCATCGCATTTGGACTGAACGCCTCCAGCCCTGTCAGAACCCCCCGCCCCGGGCGCACTCACTGCATCTTCTGGATCTCATCTTCGTCCACTTTGTGCTTCCTCTCCTTCCTCTCCTTCAGCTCCAGCTTCACCTTCTTGGCCGCCGACGGCTGCAGGCTCAGATCCTCCCCGTCCAGCGCCTCCCCCTCCGCGCTCCTCACCTGCACGAGAGAGCGGCGCTGTGGCGGCGGCCCCGTTCGCTTCCCGCTCCCCGCCCCTCACGGCCGAGCCCGGCGCCGTGCCCTCACCTCCCCGTCCGCTGCCTCCACCTTCAGCTCCCCGCCGCCTCCAGCCTCCCTCGCCTCCCCCTCTGCCGCCCCCTCCGCGGCCGCCGGTTCCTCCGCGGCCTCAGTGCCGCCCCCGGTAGGGGATGAGGCGGTGGGTGACGGCTCCCGCTCGGCGCCGCTCCCTCTCTCCTCCCGACCCGGCTCTCCGGGTTCCGCCATCGCCCCGCGTCGCGCCGTCGCGCAGTGATGACGTCACACTACAGCGGCCGGCGGGTGGGGGCGCTGTCGTTATGGCAACGGGGCTTCCATGGGTCTGAGCGCCGTGGGGCCTTCGGAAGTTGAGCTCAGCTTGGGGACGGGACCTTTGCCCCCCACGAAGCTCCTTCGGGAGCTGAAAGCAAGTTCAGGATTCTGCTTCCGACCTGAAAGCTGTGGCAGCTCTTCAAGCGGAGACGGCTGCTTGAAGCGACTGCACACGGAAATGTTTCTAACCTCTTTAAGGTGGAAATCTGCCTCGTCTGTAGCTGAGGTTGCGGGTTTAATGCATCGTTTTGCAGGGCTGTGTTCTGTACGCGCTTCATTCCTTCATGAAAAGGAAGGGGATGAAAATACGAGTCCTCCTGAGCGCCCTGCGGGATAGCAGGCCACGCCCACTAGTGCAGACCACGCCCACTCAGTGCAGACCACGCCCAGCTACATTAGGCCACGCCGGATACATTAGGCCACGCCCATTCGCAATAGCACAAACGGGTCCCTCAGACCACGCCCACGCACCCGCAGGCCACGCCCCCCGAGCATCCTTCCGGGGCGTGGCCTGGCGGGAGGCGGTGGCGGCGGCCGGGCCGGGCCATGGGGAAGGAGCAGGAGCTGCTGGAGGCCGCCCGTACCGGGAACCTGCCCGCCGTAGAGAAACTGCTGTCGGGAAAACGCCTCAGCTCCGGTTTCGGTTCCGGGGGAAGCGGAGGAGGTGGTGGTGGAGGTTCCGGGGGTGGTGGAGGCAGTGGAAGCGGCGGTGGAGGAGGAGGAGGTGGAGGTGGTGGTGTGGGGCACCCGCTGTCCAGTCTGCTGAGGTGAGCCGGGGGGGCTGTGAGGGATGAAGGCATTGTAGGGCTGTGGGGCTGCAGGCCTGGGAAGCTCTGTGGGGCCGAGAAGCTGCGGGCCCGTGGGGCAGCTGGGCTGTGTTCAGAGGTGAGCATAGGGCTTGAGGCTGTGGGAGGGTTGTTATGGGTGGCTGTGTGGTATAAGGGCTGTGGAGGGCTGAGGGGCTGCAGGGCTTTGGGGTAGGAGGTGGGAGTTTGGAGCTGTGGTGTGGGATGTGTGGAAGGCAGTGGGGTGTTAAGTGTGTCTAGGCTCTCGAGGTGAGCACTGAGCTTTATGGGAGCTTAGATTTGTGGGGTATGTAGGGTTGGGGTGCTGTAGGGCTGCGGAGAAGGAATGGAGGTGTGTGGGCTGGAGAGATCTTAGAGTGGGGGTGCATATGGGGCTGGGAGACTGAGAACTGTGCTGCTTGAGGTGAGGTGTGGGCATAGGAGTGTTGTAGGACTGTGGGGCAGGTAGGGATTGTGGGGTTGATGGGGTACAGGGTTGAGGGCACAAGATGTATGGGGTTAGTGGGTTTGTAAGTGTGAGCTGGGCTTTTGGGGGTTGTAGGACTGGCACAGGGGGTGTGGGTTTCTGGTGTGCTGGGGGGTGACAAAGGGATTGTGGAACGGGGAAGCTGTGGGTTGGAATCTGTGCATGGGGTGGAATGTGTGGGCAGGAGGGCTGTGGGACAGGGGCTGTCTGAGCTCCTGTGGCGTGGGATGGAGCCCAGTGGGACATGGATGTGTCTGTACTGTAAGTGAAGGGGGAACCAAGAACTGCTGCCCCCAGGGTTTGGGCCTGTGTGGGTTGAAAGGAGTGCATGAAGGGGATGGGATGAGGCACTGTGGTGGGATACATGGACCGTGGGGTACGTAGAGTGTGTGAGCATAGATTGGAGCAGCCCAGAGCTATGGTAGCATGGAGGTGGTACTGCAGGGGCTGGGAGCAGAATCCCTGGGGCTCTGTGCCCCAAGGCGAGGCTGTAAGCTGGGGGAGCATTGCAGCAGGGCTGGGTGATGCCCTGTGGTGGCTTTGGCCCTGCCTGCTCCCCTAGGCTGCTGCAGGATTGCAGGCGCTGCTGATTGTGGTTGGTTGCAGCAGACTGGTGTAACTGGGAAGACGTGTGTTTGGAGGAGGAGGACTGGGTCAGTGTGCCAGCAGGGGCTGGTGGCTGTGCATGGGTTTCCTCTGGTCACGGGTGAATGTACAGGTTAGATGTGCAGCTGGGTGTTCAACAAGGTGTCCTCTCACTGTCTGTGCTCTGTCTGCTCGCCCTCCATTATTTCCATTGCTTGCAGCAACGCTGCTTCGCTGCAGCTCAGCCTGACAGTGGCTGGCAGCTCAGGGTCAGCTGTGCTGCATGCTGCACAGGCATCCAGAAGGAGGGCACGCTCCTTTGCTTTTGCATTTAAAGGACCACGCTGTGTAATTTGCTTTGTTTTGAAGCTTTTAGATGTTTGTTAGTGTTTTCCTCTTTTTTTTTTTTCCCCCCCCTGGCATCTCCTAAGGAAGCCACTTGCTGGTGCATTTCTTGAGCTGCAGCTTTTTTGCTGGTCCAGCACTGTTCTGTTCCCCGAGCAAGTAGTTTGTTTGGGTGTAGGAAGGGAGGATTTGAGCCCTTTCTGAGTTACGCCATCACTGTGGTCTGAGTGTCTGAAAGGATACAGCTTGCCTATTTGTAGCCAGATTTGATCCACTTTTCTATCACTGTATCACAGATTTGCTGCTGCGCTCTGAGCAGAGCACAGAGCCCAGTGGCTGCCAGTGCTTACGTTTCCCTGGTGTATAAATCTGCTTCTCTGCAATGCAAATCTGCACTTGGGTCAAAATTTCTCTTTTTCATTTAATATACTAAAAACACTGAGCCCTTGTATTGAGTGGGAAATTGGCTCGGAACCCTTCAGGCTTGTCTGCACCAGAAGATGGATGTACTTAAGGGCTGTTCAGATAAAGTGGAGAGGGTCAGCTGAGTTAAATACACACCACGAGTGTTATCAACCTCTAGTTGTAACAGCTCTGCCACGCTCACCAACAGCGCATGGTGGTGACTTTGTGTTATGGGGATGCATCACTGCATTCCAGGCTGCTCTGCAGGCTGGGTGGCTGGTCAGTGTCTGGCAATCAGTGTGGCTGCAGCAATGCCAGACCCCCATAATGGCAGCCCCATTGGTGCCAGGGAGCAGCTCCAGCATGGGTCAGGAGCTCCTCGGCTGCTCTGCTCCTGGGGGCAGGGAGGAGGATGTGTGGCGGTGCTTAATTACAGCCAGCCCTGCCCTGCTGTCCTCCTTTTAAATAACTTCAAGGCTTTGGAAATGGGGAATATGAAATTCCGTCTGCCTG
Source organism: Lagopus leucura (assembly GCF_019238085.1). Lineage (NCBI taxonomy): Eukaryota > Metazoa > Chordata > Aves > Galliformes > Phasianidae > Lagopus > Lagopus leucura. The sequence continues at coordinate 1,047,240 of NW_024962290.1, forward strand.
ACACTTGATGGAAAGCCAGAGGTTGGGAAATGAAAGGGATGTGATGTGGGAGGAGGTGGTGGGTGCCAATGGGTCACCCCTGAGCTCAGCTGTCCCCAGAGTGCAATGTCCCAACGGACAGCAACAACAGCTTTGGAGTAATGTGGAGGTTGGAGGTTAAGCAATAGACACTCAGTGCTGGTGAGTGAAGAAAGCACAAAGTAAGCACCCAGAGCAGGGACTTCTGTGTGTGTGTTACAAGAGAGCTTTGATAGGGAGGTGCTTAGGAGGGGTGCTCACCTGCCTTCCTGCTCCTTCCCTGTCTGGTTCCTGCTCTCTCCAATGCTAGCACAATGTTCCAGTCCCTGTTTTGCAGCAGTCTCACTGCCTGCTCTCTGCATTCAGTCTTGGCTGTCCCAGAAGCACAGTTTGAAGATGGGTAGAAAGCAGCTGTTTGCTCAGACACAGTGTGGATGTGGTGCCACATCTGTACAGAGAACAAATGCCGGTCCAAAAGGCACAGAAGGTGCCCCCAGCAGTGTTCAGTGGAGAAGATTTTGCATCACTGCATTTGTTGGGATTTCAGGGTGAGCTTTAGCAGGGCCCGAGGCTCCCAGCTCCCATCACAGCGTGAGACCTCCCACTGCAATCACGAGTCATGCAGGTAAGCAGGAAGTGAGATGTGATAGACTGTGAGAAGTCAAACGAGAAGGAAACGCTGAGGTGGAATTAAAGATGAAGTCTCTCCCCAGGGGGGCAAACGTGCTGCTCCGTAATGCTAAAAATATCTGGTAGAAAAACACACCCCAGTGGAAAGCAGAAACCTGCAGAAAAAGCAACTTCTTTTCACCAACCGATATCAAAAGATGGGATCTCTGTTGGTGAGAGGGGAAACTGGGGCTGCTGCTGGGCTTTCAGCTCCTGTAGGTCTGTCAGGGACAGGCTTTGCAGGGAGCTGGGGTGTCCTGCATGCATCTGTTGTGGGGAAGGATCTGGTTGTGCCTTCGCTGAAGCCACAGCAAGTGTTCCGCTCAATTTGCTGCAGTTATGACTGGCGAGTATTTTCTTTGGGTTAGGAAATGACATGGTACAATGGTTAAACACTTACAGTAGCTTCGAGTAGCCCAAGTGTGGTTAAAGACGGAAAAATGATTTTTTCTTAAATGAAAAAGTGGGGTTTTGTGTTTGGGGTTTTATATTTGCTCCTGCACAGCTTGATGGCTTAAAAATGTTTGTTAGTGCTTTACTGCAGAACGCTTTCTGAGGGTTATCTGTGCCGTGAGCAGTTCCTGGTGCCTGGGCCCTCCTCTATTGAGCAAAAATGAGGTGAGCAACACAGCGAGCAGAGCACAGGGTTCAGCTGTTGGGCTCTGCGTGCCCAGGGCTGGCAGCCAGGAGGCACAGCCCCAGTGCTGGGTGATGTGGGGTGGGGAGCAGCCGCCTGGCTCCAAGGTCCAACTTCAGGGGTTGTGTAGAGGTGCCAACAGAATGTTTCCTCATCTTTCCCTTCCCTCACCCAGAGGAAGTTCCTCTTGGAGCATTCTTATGAAGCATGCAGACGCTCTGGCTGTGTTTTCACTTTTCTCAGGGCTGTCATTAACAGCATCTCGCCCAGTTTTGAACTCTCCTGCTCCCCACCCTGCCTTGCACACAGCAAAGCAAGGCAGATCGCTCTGATATTGCTGAGAGCATGGACACCACAGGCATTAGGTGTGCACCAAGTCTTACGTTGCAAGTTGTTTCCAAAGCACTTTCTAAGGAATTCAGGAGGGCTGCAATTATTGGCAGTGACTCTGAACCATTCTGCATCTGCGTGATCTTCTAATGCAGCACTGAAACACTTCATTTGCTGCTTTGGTCAGCACAGCTCTGTGATGAGGCGTGTGTTCCGTGCCAGCAGCTCCGTGGCAGTGCTGTGGCACAAGGAGTGCCGGGCAGCTCAGGCTCTGTGTCACTGCAGCATCCCCATGTGAGAGCAGTGCATCCAGGTGGGCATGGAGCACAGTTCCCAGTGCTTCCCATTGCTGGGTGACACCCCTTCCAGGAGCTTCATCTTGCAGCGCTCACGTGCGGGTTGTTCCATGGCTTTGTGTTTTTTGTGCCCTGAGCAGGACTGGCTTAAAAGCTGGCTGGAGCCTCCCTAGAAAAGCTTGAGGACCAAGCAGGTGCTGGTGGCTCACTTCACCAGATGCAGCCTTGACATTTGCATCTCGAGGATTTGAGGGTTGGCTGTAGTGATGCTGGGTTAGCAGCTGCATTCAGCAGTGTTCGTGTTTGTCCATATTTACTTTGCTGGCCAAAGGGATGTTTGTGAGGCTTCAGCGGGCTGAGTGGTTGGCTGGGGGATCCCCTGCCAGCTCTTTGATTAGTGTATGCCCCAATTTCTTGTCCTGCAGTTGAGCTGTGTGCAGGAATTTCAGCACGAATCCCACAGCTATGTGTATAAACAAACAGGAGACGCCTGAGTGATGAGATGCCGACACTTCTGTAGGCTTGCACCAGTCTGCAAGCCTGAAACTGGAGGAACATCACTGCACACCTGAGTGCATCCAGAGCACAGCATGTTCTGAAGAGCTGTGCGGCGTTGGGCTGGACGCTGAACGCTGAAGAAATGGGGTTTGACAACTAACAAGGAGACTTGAAGGCTGTGACTACGCTTGTGCAGCAGTGATCTTGTCCTCTCCTGCTTTCATTCCCCAATGGATGTTTGAGCATTCGTGGGGCTGTGCCAGAGTAACTCGCTCCAGCTGGCTGACCCAGCAGAACAGCTTCGTTTGTGATGGCCCTGTTCCTAGATCCTATGCAGGGGGGGTGGAAACCTGCAGGTGTGGAGGGGCAGGCTCCCCCCTTGCCCTCTGCTGCTTCAAGAGCAGTTGTCCCACAGCAGCTTTGTGTGAAGTGATCCCCAAATGTGTGTTTGTGGGAGTGGAGCCACTGGAGCAAGGCTGCTTGGCAAAGAGCTCAGCTTTATGAATGTATGAATGTATGAAACAGCATTTGATATATGAGCAGCAACTGAGCCAAGAAACAGTGCTCATCCAGTGGTGGTTTTTAATGTAGTGCATTGTTTTAGGGTGACTGAAAGAAAAGCAAGCAGGCTGTGAAAGACAGAAGTGAAAGATGGGACGCAGAACAGAGGTCGTAGATAACGGATTACACCTGCATTCATCCCAGACCAAAAGGGAAAATTCTCTGGCAGCTCCACTTGGATGAGGATGAGACAAGCTCCTGGAGGCAGAGAGGATGGGTGAGCTGTGCTGTGGTTCCTGGCTGCAGTGATGGGTGAGTGTCCCCAGCATGGCTGTCATCCTCCTGTGCCACCTGGAGGCAGCAGCATTGCAGGAGCGCTGCAGCCATCAGCTCAAGGTGAAGCATCCTCGTGGAAGTGCCTTTAGGTGGGGTGTTGGTGGTCTCCTCTTCGCACTGCCCCCAGGTGTGAGGCTCTTCTGATGTGGAGGTGGCACCGTGCCCGTCCCAAAGAGCTGGCTCTGGAGTACAGCTCAGGCTTGGGAAGGAGAGAAATCCTATTTCACAGAAAAATGGTAAAAATAAAACTGTTGAGGATTGATTTGTTTCTATAGCAACAGACTGGAGAAGCTAATACAGCTGCTCTCTGCAGAAAGGAGAAAAACAGGAATTGGCTGACAGCTCCAGTCCCAGATGCACTAACATTTCAAAGAAAGATCTTCGATAGTCCAACGGAGGGGTAAAATGCTTAATTAAAGGCCAGGAGGGCAGAAAGGTGTGAGCTGTGCTCAGGAAGGAAGCAGTGCCTGGGAGCGAGCAGGCAGAGCTTCTCTCTGCGCTGTGTCCCAAAGGACTGCTTGCTGCCACCACAGTGGGACGCGTCCTGCCCAAAGTAAGGCAGTGCCTCAATGCAGAGCAGTCCATGGATGTTCTTCGTGTCTCTGTCCTGCAGTGAATCCCTGTGGCTTGCTTTAACGATCGTGCTTAATTGTCAGAGTGCCCCTTTGTTGCACAGACTGGGAGATGATGGACTTTGAAAAGCCCAGATGAGTTTTGGAACTAAATGTTCTTGAACACCCTTTAACTCAAACCAAATGTGGGACTCAGCTGGGTGCTTTGTGCCAGGGCAGAGTTCTCTGTAGGTGTTTGTCCTGGAAGAAGATCCCACGGAGCACCCACACTGCTGGCTAAGGAGCTCAAGTGAAAGCCCTGTTTTTCATCTGTACTGTGTGTATTTGGGTGGATTTTGACTTGACTTTTGCCAGGACCAAGGATTTGAGCAGGCTGTGTCTCATTGCAGCACCGTTCACGCAGCTCTTTTTCCCCAGTGGTTCGTAAAGATGAACATGTGAGAAGTTTGGGAAGCCCCAAGGAAGATGCCAAGTGCAGAGACCACGTGTGCATGCACATTCCTGACTTGATGCATCCCGCCTTGCGTGGCTGAGTGTTTCAGATTAAAATCAATGTATATATCTGAACCTAGCTGGATGTGAAGGGAACTGCAGAAGTTGCTTTTAAAGCAAGAGTGTGCAAGCAGGGCTAATGCAAAGCTCTCTGAGAGCCTGTGTTATTTTGCTTAAGGGAAGGAGAGTTTGAGTTCAGTTGTTTAGGTTTGGTAAACCCTGATTACATTAGCACTCTTCCCTTGTTATTTAAACACATGGTTTCTTTTAAAGGGAAATTAAATTTAAGAATAGACCTCAAGCTTTTTCCAGCTAAAAGGAAGTATCTGCAGTGCTGTGTACTTAGGATGCAAGAACACAACCCTGCCTGAAAGTGAGTGCCATAAATAATATGTAAATACATTATCTCATTAGATTTATATCTGATCCTATTGCCTGCTGGTTTTCAGACTCTTACGCCAAACAAGCCCGAAAATGTCATAGGTTGCCTTCAAATCTAATATTGAAGTGGGCTGGAAATTAGGTGAAATGACTTTTGCCTCATCCTAATTAAGACACGATGAGCAATCCTTTCAAGTTTGGCATCACCAAGTAAATTGCCTGGTTTTAGAATGTAATCCGATTAAAGGTGGCCAGCGCTGCGGCACAGATGGGCCCACAGCCCCCTCCTTGCTGCTGGAAACCAGAGCCTTTTCCCTTTTGTTTTAGGAAGGAGCAACAGGTTTCTGATTAAAACCTTGATCTCTGGAGGATTGAAAGCTTTGCGTTCTAATCTTGGTTCTCTTTAAGGATCATGAGGGCCATCAGATGACTTAAATATGGTGTGCAGGTGCCATGGACCTGGGTTTTGGTCTGCCAGGACCCAGCGAGCCGTTCGAGCCACGGCTTCTTCCTGCAGTTAAGTGTGAAGAAGTGTTGGCTGTCCTATAAGAGGCGTCTGAGCAGCCTTGGTTTATCCTGCCATCCCCCAAGGGTGACTTCTGGTTGTCTTGGAGTGATGTCAGTAACCCCTCTGTGCAGTGTGAAATTACTGCGTTCCTCTCGTGTCCTCTCAGCCTGCTGGAGTCTGAATTCTATGGCTCATCTCCACCCGGTTGAAACCAGCTGAAAACTTGCAGCATCTGGAAGGTGTGCGTACTTAGTGCTTGATTTAGTGTTCTGGGGATGTTTCCTTTAACAACAACAGGAATTATTTCACAAAAAGGGTGAAGCAAGAAAAAACTTAAGAAGATGAGAGCTGTGTATACCGAACTTGGAGGATATGATTCCAATGTGCTACCCAGCACCTGGGCTGAGGCCACTGGTGGGAATCATAGAAGCACAGGAGTGCTGGGATTGGAGGGGACCTCAAGATCATAGAGTCCAACTCCCTTGCTCAAGCAGGTTCTCTACAGCAGGTTGCACAGGTGGGCATCCAGGTGGGTCTTGAATATCTCCATAGAAGGAGATCCCACACCATCCTTGGGCAGCCTTTCCCAGCACTGCGTCACCCTTGCCATAAAGAAGTTGTTCTCCTGTGTTCCAGTTTTAGGCTATCATTCTTTGTCCTATCGCTAAGCACCACCGAGAAGAGCCTGCCCTCATCCATTTGCCTTCTGCCACCCTTTAGATATAAACATTTATCAGATCTCCTCTCAGTCTTCTTTTCCCCAGGCTGAACAGACCCAGGTGACTCAGCCCTTCCTCACACAGGAGATGCTCCAGGCCTTCTTCATCTCTGTAGCCCTCCACTGAGCTCCTTCCAGAAGATCCCTATCTTTTTTTGAACTGGGGAGCCTAGAGCTGGCTGCAGTGGCTGAGCTACAGCACAGAATCCATCCTGCTTTCTTCTGAAGCTGGAAACGAGTCAGAGGGGCGGCCAGTCCTGCTCCTGCTGTCCCATAGAGCCTGTGCTGCCTTCACAGAGGGTTTGCTGTAGCAGATTTAAGCCTAGAGATCATTAAATGCAGCTCTGGAATGACTTGGAAGAGGCAAGGCACTGTTCTTAGCCTGTGCTTTGACTTAATGTGCCTACAGGCTCATCGCTGTGAATGTGCAGCTCTCGACCCACGCTTGTCCCTGTCGCCTGGGACCCGTTTTTCAGATGCAGGATGTTGGCTCTTGAGGTCAGGTTAGCAAAAAGGAGGAATTTGAATCTCAAAATAAACATTTGAGTGCTAAATGTTGTGTTTAAGGTGTGTGTGTGTGTGTAAATACACGGTAAGCTGTTTATCCTCCTTCATTGACCTTAACCGCTTTGCAAGACTTGAGGTTTTGCTCACTGATGTTATCTGAGTGTGAGGTGGTTAAGAGCTCAGTGTTCTCCCCAGCTTACTCATGGTTGGCTTTTGCTTTCTGTTCTAAGTTCTTCAGGAACATGGGGCACGTTGTAATGGTCTGCAGTGCTGCACCAAGGTGGCTGTGTGCACTGCTTCTACTGTGAGAGGGACAGGAGAAAAAAGGAAGCTGTGCTTCCTCTCCCCAAAGGCAGTCCATGTTGGTGATGGGGAGATGCTGAGCAACGTGAGGTGCTCTGGAACCCTTGGAGCTGTATGGGTGAGCCTTGCTTCAGATGCAGTTATTCACTGGGATTGAGTTGCAGTGTCCCTGAACTTGTTAGAGGCAATGCCTCTGCATCAGTTTACAGTTTAATAGTCCAACTTGCATGTACATCTGTACTGTGTATTAAGAATGTGAAGCTGGGAAGGGCAGTGCTGCTAAATGCAGCTCCTGGCTGAGGGAACTGTATTTAACAAAGAAACTGCTTCTCGAGTGCACAACTGCTCCCTTTAGCAGCCATTCCAGCTTCCATAAGCTTCCTTAGGACCTGCTGTGCTGTGAGTCTTAAGCTGATGCTTTCTGTGTTTGCTTGATGCAAGCCAGGGCTGAGCAGGAGCTTATCTCAGTGCTGTGACCTTGACCCAGTCCGTTGTGTCCTCGATTTTTCCCTGGAAGCTGCTGTAGGTCACTTTTCTGTTCTCTTTTCTGCCAGTGCTCTCTCTTGTCCTGTCATTTCCCTAACCAGCTAACAAGCTCATGGAGAAAGAATTTCATCTGCAGTCATTGCAGCCATGTGGAGCTGCCTCGTTTGTGCCAGCATTGCAGGCAGTCCTCTCCTGGACCTGTGTTCCCTTCCTTGAGGGCCTCATTCTCCCATCCTGTTGCGTTCAGGTTTCACTAGCAGAGAGCAGTTTGCTTTTCCTTGAGGCTTACTGCTTCTCCCTGCTCACATTGGTGCCCTGTGGATCTGTCCTGAGGCAGGTCTGTCCTCCCTCCATGCCCAGACAGTCCAGCACACCGGTGCCAGCCTGGGTTCAGAACCCCCCCATCCCAGATCTCAGCAGTGTTACCAGGGCAGTGGATGGTACGTGAGCCCCCATCTAATTTTTTTTTTTTGTCTCCCTGAGGCAGAGTGCACTCTGGATGTAGTTACTGATACAAACCAATTGCATTTGCTTTATAATTGATGTAGGGCAGGACTAATTCATTCTGTCTTTCTGCTTTACTTGGCCTATTTACCTGTTCCTCATCTGCTCCAGGTCAGGCATTAGCAGTGGTCTGAGAGGGAATTCCCCGTGCTGTGGCAGCAGGAGCAGGCTGGCAGGTGACACAGAGGTGCTGTGTGTGGCCTGGAGGGCACCGTGGCCACAGGGGCCACCTGAGCCCCTCTACAGATGGAAGAGTCTGTACATGGAAGGGTAGCAGGCACCCTTTCTCCTAGATGCAAGCTTCCCTGCTAGAAATCCCAGTTCACACTGAGCTGTGTATGGGATGAGATCACTGTGGGTGCTGGGGAAAAAATAAACAGTCACTTTGGCTGGATCTAATCCCATTGATTTCATCTGACAACGAGCATCTAGCAGCTCCACAGAGCAGACAGCGGAGGGTGATGTGTCCTGCCAACCCAAAGCACTTAATTGGTGCATCAGTTCCCTGCATGGGGGCACTGACAGGCGGTGGGAATGAAATGCACTCTGCGTTTCTTGCTCGAGTTCCTTTTGGTGATGCTTTCTGCTCTACGTTCAGAGCCTTTGTGAGTCTGTGTGTCAGAAGTTGGCAGGGCAGGTGGATGTGTACAGTTTGAGACGTGCTGCTCTATTTCTGTTGGTTGGCTGTCATGTCTTGTGGGGTTCTGTAGCTCTCACGGAAAGGAAAGGGGGGAACACGGTGTGAGTTTGCCAGCTGCAGCCTGAGCTGCTCAGTGCTTTTGATCAGGGATTTGTGGCTGCCAGGCAGCTTGCTTTGGTGCTGTGGAAGTGCTGATGGAGGGAACATGTGGCACGTAGTGAGAAATTGTCAGCAAAGCCTGGGAGCCTGCCCCTTCTGGATGTGTTCTGCTCCTGTTGGAATCATAGAGCCATTGGAGTTGGAAGGGACCTCTAAGAGCCATCTGGTCCCACTCCCTGCATTGCACAGGGACACCCACAGCTCCGTCAGGTCCTCAGAGCCCCATTTTCTGCCCCTGGACAGCTGAATACTGTCTTTTCCTCCCTTTAGCTGCATCTTCTCCAGCACTGTAGAAAATGTAGAGCTCAGCTTCAAATGAAGAGCAAGGAGTGCTTACCTTCACAGTGCTGCTGGTTCCAACTGCAGTTCTGAGATATTGGCAGCTCCAGGCTGTTTTGTGACATCCGTAATGCTGCTCTGTTTATTGAATTTGTGCAGGAGTGTTTTGCTTTCTTTCGCTCATTTTCCTTGAAAACAATCTAATTGGGTGCAAAAGAGGATTCATTGTAAAAGCAGTATTTAGTAAATCTCATTAAAACAGTTGTGAGCACTTTGCAAAATGTTGGCTGTCCTTAGAGGTCAGTTTCTCTCCTTAGGAGAAGAAAAGCAGCTTTTGAAGTCAGTGCTTCAGGTAAAATCCTACATCAGAGCACTGGGTAGGCAATGTTTGCTTCCTGACAAATTCAGGCATTCCAGCTGGAAAATGCAATTAAGGTAATAGTGAAGACGGCATCTCAAATTCACTTGTGTGCATTGGATACTGGGTGCAAACTCTTTCCTTTTTAATGGCTTTAAGTGAGCATTTCCTCTTCTCTTCTGGAATCCCGGTGTCTTTTCTGGGTGCTGTCATCTCAGGAAGTGTTATGTGGGTCAGCCTCAAAGGTGAAGGCTGCAGGAACCCGTGGGGACAACATTTTGCTGTTACCTTCCCTTTGTGCCTTATCTCTCCCATCAGGGTGCTGCCCATGCACTGTGTGTACAGGGAGATGCTCCCCATGCTGCATGCCCTGGACACACATCCCTGCAGGTGCTGACTGCTTGGCTTCCCTTGTCTTGATGGTGAATACATGTTTTTTTTTAAATGATGTTTCAGAAGAGCTTTGTTGAGGTCTGGCTCTCCAATCCCCCACCATCAGTGCTAACATGCAGAGCCTCGTTGTGTGAGCTCTGCTTGGTTGCATGTAATCGGCTGGAAACGCTCGGTAATGGGAGCAGCTTGCAGGGCGAGTGTCTGTAATGGCTTTAAGAATAAAGGGCAGCACATGCACTACAAGCAGACCTGGCTTTTCCTCCCCTGCAGCTATTTGTTTTGCCTCCTGCTCAGAGGGGTTATTTGGTGAGGGCAGCATGCACGAGTGACCCATCATGTGTCTGCTGCTGCATAATGCGGGAGGTGACCCAGCCCACCCCCATGCATTAAGTTTAAAGAGATGCATTTCCACTGCCAGCAGCCATCTGTAAGGGTAGGGCTGCCCTCCTCCTAGCGCTAGAGTTTCAGCTTGGCTGACTGCTTTCTGTAGTGATGCTGACCCTCCCCTGTGTCACCATAGCAGGACCTGCATCCCAGAGGTTAGTGGTGGTGGCTATGACTGTTCTTGCACCATTAGGCCAAGTCTTGCAGCCCAGAACAACCTCCTGATGCCCCTTCCAGCTCCTCAGCTGATCCCTTGCATGGCTGCTATTGCTCTGAGAGCTTGTGCTCTCAGATCCCTATTGCTCTGCCTTCATTGCTAGGCACAGTGAGAGCACGTGTGTGCTGGCAGAGCCCAGAGCTCTGGAGCAGAGTTTGGTATCGTGTGGCTCTGTCCTCGTGGTCCCTGACGGCCGTCCTGCCCTCCTGCCATCCTGAGGTCTCTGCTTTTCCATGTCCACTGTCATCACATAGTGGAGTTTGTGGCCAGCTGACTTGAAGGAGAGTGTACCTTGTTAAACTTTGCTGGCTTCAATGGATCCGATGGGATGTGAGGAATGCACTGGGTTTTGAACCCTTCATGTTTAGCATTTTAGCTTCTTTGTTGCACTCATGCAGTGCTGCCACTGCCAAATAACTGATGAATGCTAAGGAAAAGCCCTGATGCTTTCAGAGAACAGAAGGACTGGAAGCTGTCTGCGGTGGTGCTGGAGAAGAGGACAGAGGTGATGTCCCATGGCTCCACCTGTGCATGGCATCATGTATTGCTTCTTTCAGCCAGCTGCCTTGCTTGCAGGTATTAACACATCCTTCCCTGCCTATCTCATTTAGTGCAATAGGATTAAGCTTTCTGTTTGGTATTAGTTTAGTGCTCTTAGTTCAAAATACTCTGCTAAAGGAAAAGGCAGGGATGAACATGAGCCTTAAGTTAGGTGCTGGACTCATTCCCACTCCCACCCAATGCACAGATTCTCATCTCTTGGGAAACTTCAGATTTACATCCCATGTTGGAAACCGGGTGCTGTGACAATTTTGCTGCGAAGGAAGTTGTTTTTCTCATGTGCCAAACCTGCTTTGGGCCAACATTTTGGAGGGGAAGAGTTCCAGATGCTTGTTGGGGATCAAAAAATCACTCTCATCAAAAACCAGCCCCCTGTTTTTCTTTGCTGTGATAATGTTACAGGGCTCTGCTGTCTCCTTTCAGCTGCTCTTTGCTACCTGAGCACTGGTTGAGATGGGAGACTTGCTCTGCTGCTGGCATTGATTTATTTAAATATCCGTGAGTTTTCCTGTTTGATGTGATGGAAACGTTCATCTCATGCTTTCATTCAACTGTTCCTCCTTCAAATTTGTGGATGCAGCTGTTGCAAGAGCTACAGAGGTGGCTTCTGCCAGGTCTGCTAACAACCCAAATGCAGCTGCAAAATAATTCCTGCCCAGAAATACATCCATAAATCAGGCAACTGCTCTTAGGTGGGGCCGTTACCTTTTGTGCTGCGAGGTAAAGCTCTCGGCAGGCTCCCACTGAGTTCGGTGCTCGAGATTTGTTTTATGTGCAAGGAAATGCCTGCACTGGGAAACTGTGCTCCTTTTTGTGCAGCAGGAAGGAATTTTCTGGAAGCAGCCGCCTGCAATTAGTGCAGGGGAAGCACCTCCAGCAGCAGCAAGCTGTGCGCTCTGCATGCCCTCACCTGCTTGCTCTAATTGGAAACACAGTTGTTGTTCCCTGATAGATTGCCTGCTGCAAGCCCACGCTGCTGTGCAGAGCACAAAAACACGCAGCGAGGTGTGGGTTGCTGCTGTGGGGATGGCCAAGCAGCTGTGTTACCGCTGCCATGCAGCACAGCCCCACTTTGCGCTGCTGACACAACGTGAATCCCAGAGCTGCGCCATCAAGACTTTGCTGAGGTGCGTCATCCCCACCTTAACAGCCTCTGCTGCGGAGGTGTTGGCATCGTTTCCCTGTTGGAAGGAGCTCACAGGGTTGGTGCAGGGCTGAGCTTGGCCATGGCTGTGCATTCCATGCACATGGCTCAGCTGCAGCTTTAACTTCAGCTCCACGGCTCCGTGGCACGGTGCTCCCATCCCAGCAGATCCTTGTGTCCGCTCTGCCACTTTCCCTCTCACATCTCATAATGGGATGCTTACAGCCCAGCGTTCTCTCTTTACAGGTGTTTCTCTCCTATTCCTGTGTGTTAATTGGTGAGCAGATTCCTGCTTTGCAGAACTGTATTTTGGTGTGGTTTCCTTATATCCTCGAGGAAGCATTAAGACAACAGGTTGATGGTGTGCAGCCCTGTCCTCTCCAGCATGTTCCTTCCCATGAGGGGGGCCACTGCTCCCCTGCTGCCCAGAACTGGAGATTTGTGGCCCACCAGCCCTGTGAATCCCGACCTGCTCTTTGACCTGCCTGCAATTAATCTACCCATCGTTATTTGAGCTCTGGAATCTTTTCCCCATTCATCTTGCCATTGTGATTTTTTTTTTTTTTTTTCAATGCAACTTTCTGCTCTCAGTGTGGGGGATTTCTCCATGCTTTTCTCAGCACTTTTGGCAGTGCTCTGCTCTGACTCCCCTGTTGCTTTGCATGTGAAAGCTGGTGGCCTTTGGCTCTCCCAGGGCTGTGCAGCCTGCTCTATGCATCGCCTTCCGCCCAACAGCTCCTCGAGGTTTCCTGGGTCCTGAGAAGCACGTGGGGTCAGCTTCCTCCCTTGCATTTAAGCATATGAAATTGTATTTTAGCCAAGAAGGCAGTGCTGTTAGTGGGAGGATTTTGCATATAGCGAAGGCTTCCTGGGCAGGGCTGGAATGTGGAGTGAGACCTCTGTACAAGTTTAAAATGCTGGGATGCTCTGCAAGCTTGATGCAATTATTCTCTGCGAATGGCCACCCGCATCTTTTGTAATGTGTCTGATTTATTTGTGTAAGTGATACCACAGCTGTAAAATGGTAACACCAAGCTCTCAACCACTGTGCTTTCAGTGTGAACTCTGCTGCACCAAGTGTGGTTTTGGTGGGTACTGTATGATGGCCCCTGGCAGCAAGGCTGAGTGCAGTCGCATTGGTGCTGGTGTGCCTGGAGAGCCGAGCTGGGAAAGAATCTGCAGAACAGAAAGAAGGGAATGCAGAAGGTGTACAGGGCTGGCAGTGACATAGAGCACGGGAGGAGGGCAGCCAGGGTGTCATCCCAGCTCTGCTCTCCATAGCAAAGAAACTTCTGCATGAAGTGTGATGACCTCCTTAAACTCGAGGTCCCCACTTGGGCTCTGCTTGCTGTACTCTAACTGCTGCTCGCTGGGGACTCTGCTAACCCTGCCAAGAGGGGCTGAGGAGTATTGCCTGGGCTCCAGCCACGTTCCCCCTGGCCCAGGCTGCTTTAATCTCCTCCAGCCTGCATCAGCAGCTTCTTTTGTCTGCTCCTTCAACTTGAATTCTTGCACAAAGCGTTCGAGTTGTTTGTATCATCAGTCTATGAGCAGGAAATACCAACGGAGGGTTGCGAGAATTTAGCAGCCTTGTGGATATTAAGAACAGAGCTGTGTGTGGGTGATGTCCTGCAGGCCATGCACGAGGAGTCACAGCCTCCAGCCTCACTGCCCTGGTCACCATTCATCTCTGGGCCATTGAACCACGTCTTCAGGCTCAGTTCTCATGTCTTGTAGTGAGTGCTAAGCTTGTAAAGGCATTGGGGTGGCAGTGGCCTTCTGTCTGTATGCACGCACCTCCAGGTGCTCTGCGGCACGGATCAGAGGCTGCAGATCTGCTCCTGAGGACTCAGGAAACGTGGAGTTGTTCTTTACGTCGGGCTTTGCTGCAGCTTGCTGCCCCATGCAGCTTTGTGAGTAAAGTTACAGGAAGGAATAAACGGAAAATAAGCAAGAGGACAAATATCCTCTGTTCAGAACTCTTTATCGTGACCTGAAGCGATGCGCTTTATTCAGCAGTTCTGGCAAACAGGAAGTTTTCTTTCAGAAGCTGCAGCATTTGCTGAATCATGGAGCAAGAGAAACGGAGTGCAAGAATTAGTTCCAACAGAACAGATTTTGCAGTTTTCAGAGCTCCTCTTATATCCTTCATGTTCAGTCTTAATTGCCTGTCCCACTGTACGCAGTGCTTGGGTTTTATACTCTGCTTCTCTCAGTGCTGTGTTTGCATTTCATAGATGAGAAAACAGAGGTCTGGAGGCAGAGCCTGTCCCAAGGCAGTGAGACACAGTGGGGACAAAACCCTCATGGCTCTCCGAGTCGCCCCCTGCATGCTGTCTTGCAGCACTCAAGGAGCATCGCAGTGCTTTTGGTGTTTGGGTCTCCTCTGCTTTGAAGAGGCCCCCAGCTGGGGCTGGCTGGGCAGTGTCCTTCGGTGCTCTCATCCCTGTGTCAAAAGCTCTGAGATGCCTACAGGAGTGATGTCATTTCCAACAAGCCTGAGGGCAGCTTGGCTGCAAGGAGTGCAGATCTGTTCTGCTTCAGTCAGGGGTGCCACAGGAGTTGTCTGTACACTGCTTCTGGTTGGAGGTTTTCTCTCTATATGTTTTCTCCATTGAGCTCAGGCTGTTTTCATGCTCTGCAGGAACTGCAGTGTCTTCCAGAAGTCAAGTTCCCATTCGAATGCCCTCTTTATGCAGACTGCAGTAGGAGTTATTTTCCTGTGTGTTGAGCTCTAAAATGAGAGGCTCAGGATCTCATTGTGCATCCATAGCAGTGGGTTGGAAGTTGGGTTGTGTGCAGGCAGGAGAACTTTGATTGCAGGGAACTTGGACTAGATGGCCCTCGAAGTCCCTTCCAGCTCTAAGGATTCTATGATTCTGTGAACTTGCTGGCTTCTACTGTAGACCTGATATTGAAGTATAAATAGTTCTCTTCTTAAATCCTTTCCATCTGAACTTTCTGGTTTGACCTTTCTTTGATAAGCTTTCTGTATTGGTGAGAATGAAAGTGCAGGAGGGTGAAGTGGGACAGGAAGGACACGTGGATCCCAGCAGATGTATCCCTTGGCACCCAGGCCTTGCTGCTGAGCCAGCTCCAGCTTGGGCTCCAGCTCCCAGTTATTTGAGTTCTGTGTTTCCCTCTAACACGTGAACCAGACCATGTCTGAGGAGGTTTTCTGGGAGTGCTTTTGCTTGCAGGGAGGCTGTGCTGTGCTGGGAGTTTGGACTGGAGCCCCCAGTAGCCCTCCTGGCTATACCCAAGCCTTCTGCCACTAGTTTTAACCATTAATTGCTGCTTTAAATCCAGAGTTAAATTGCCTGGGCAACCAGACTTCGTGAGCCCACTGCCAAAAATAAAGCAGGGTCTGAAAATGGCTCGGGTCCCTGCATGCTTCAGGACTGCCACAGCTGGATGGGGCACAAGCCCTTTGGAACTCCATCCTTTGGGTTTTGTGGTCTCATATCTTCAGGCTATCATGTGATCCATCACCCTTGGAGTGATGCATTGCGTTTGTGCGGAGATTTGCTGTTTGCTTCTGAAGTGCAGAATGGGGAGTGGGGCACAGGGATCCCCCGGCTCCTTGGCACACTGGATTCTGTGTCTTACTTCCCTATCCTCTTAGATAAAGCTTCCCTCAGGGGTGTTTCTCCTCCCAAGATGGCTTGTGGCCATCTCAGAACTCCATAGCCTTTCAGTAGGGCTGCTGGGTCAGGCATCACAGCTGGGACAGGCTTCCCAAATCCCACCTGAAATATGCTGGAGTGCAAGCGTGCTGCGTGACTTCTGTGTTTCCACTTGGTCTGTACAGCATCCCTGTTGGTTTGGTGCCTTTCCTGCTGCTTTTATAGACTGCAGTGTAGAGTTTTTCTGGCTGGGAGCCCCATAGTAATGGCTGTTATTGCAGAAAACCCACTGACTGCTCAGGCTGCCCCGTCCCAAACAATGAGTTGTGGTGATTACGTGCTGGGGAGGAAATGAAATGATCAGCAAAACCTACTTTGTAAAAAGCAATGGGTGACTTTATTTAAAAGCAATTACACTGGAGGTTAGTGGGTGCTGTTAATTCCTACCCTGAGTTAAAAAATGAAATGAAGGCGTCAAACGTGTTCAGTTAGGAGGAGTGTGATTGTCCAGGCTTATAAATATAAGTCTTGAGGAGAGAAAGTTTAAAGCAGTCCAACACAGATGGACTGATGAGTTGTTGTGTTTGGGAAGGTGAGAGGTCTGTTTTCATTGGAGATTGTTGCTTTGGGTTCCTGTGCCCTTCCCTGGGGCAGCACTGATGCAGAGAGCTCAACCAAGAGCAGCGCTGGCATCTTGTGCGTGTTGCTCCAGTATTCTAAATGGGACACCTTGGAGGGGTTGGAGAGGAGATTGATACTGCAGTCCTTGTGTTTGACTTCTGAAAAGGGAGGGAAGTGCTTGGGGACCTCCTGCTTCTCATAGGGGCTGCTGGCAGTGATTGTTGGGCAGTGTGAAATCGGCGTGGGTGCCTGCTGGTGACCAGCAGTGGGCTGTGCATCCCACCGCTGCAGACTTGCACCCTGGTAGCTCTTGGTATGGGGGGAAGGCTTCCTCAATCCGTGGCCCCTTCAGAGTTAGTGTGAGTTAGTGATGTCTGGTGGCTTACCTTATCTACTGGTTAACCTGAGCGTTCCACTGAGGATGGTTTTTGGTGAGCACATGTGGCTGCAAGACATCTCTTGGAGGACATGGGAGCTCTGATTCAGAGCCCAGGGTGTCTGAGCTGTGTGCTCTGTGACGCTCACCCACGCTGTGCTGTCTGTTCTCTGTGTCACTGCCCCATAACCATCTCAATGTGAGAGCTCTGCTGATGCCTTTTCTTGCAGTCTGTCCATTTGCTGTATGCCTAAGTGTTCCCTGTACGTTTTCTGTCTTGCAGCATCTGGAGAGGGCCAAATGTGAACTGCGTTGACAGTACTGGATACACTCCACTGCACCATGCTGCTTTGAATGGTCATAAGTGAGTCATTTACACTGCCTTTGATTGTAAGGGGTGCTGTGTGCTTTACAAGCTGCAGTTTGTTCATGCATTCACCACTCTGATGCTGTTGCCTCTGAAAATGTGGCGATGGTGCAACACTACACCATCTTCAGGACAAGCAAAGAACATCAGTGCAGCAAAGCTTAGAGGTGTTCTGTGCTGCGTTGTCTGTCTATCTTTTCAACAGTTTGCTAGAACGTGGAAGTTTTCAACCACCCTTTTATTTACAAGCAATTTGGTTAAGATATAACAAGACGTTAAAGATGGCTTTTCCAGTAACAGTCCTCTGCAGTCTGTCTGGTGTCCAGTGTGTTGCTGTGCCTGCACCACCTGAAATTTGCTTTTGTGTGTAATTACATTTTTAAATAACTCTGGTCTTCATTGTGGTAGATCCTGTATTGTTCACTGCTACTTCAGATGCTGAGAAATTGAATAGAAGTCCTTATTCATCCTCCTTGTGCTGGTGCAGTGACTCCAGTCCCTATTCAGCTCAGATAGAACGAAGATAACACAGATCTTCCCTGAACTTATCTCAGCATTCTTTCTTTGGGCATCATTTAGTAGGAATGTTATAAAATCACATTCCAAGAGGATCTCTGAAATACTTTTTTCAGATGATTTTTTTTTTTTTTTTTTTTTGATAAAACAGTGCAGACTGTGAGACAGAGACTGAATGCCTCACAGACCCAAATCTTCTCTTGCAGGGATGTGGTGGAAGTCCTCTTGAGGAACGACGCGCTCACCAACGTGGCAGACTGTAAGGGCTGCTACCCCCTGCACCTGGCAGCTTGGAAAGGAGATGCAGACATAGTGAAGCTCCTCATCCACCAGGGACCTTCGCATACTAAAGTGAATGAGCAGGTCTGCCTGTTTTTCTCTAATATTCCTTTGAGCTGATTTTCTCAGATGGAGGAAGACCCCTTGAACTGACTCCTGGCCCTCTCCAGCTGGCAGCAGTTGTTACAGAGTTAATTGCTAGTGGGGGGGAGGGCAGTGCCTAAAGCAATTCCTCCTGTTCTGAGCTATGAATGAATGAGGTGTACATACATTAACCTATAGAGAGAGAGATAAACGTGTACTGAGAGCCCCTCCGCACCTAGGAAGTAGTCTCCTGCTTTCACGCTGAGCTTCTGAAACTAACACAGGTTTTCCTTTCAGTTGCTGGATAACTGAGAAGTTTTCTAGTTTTGTCCCAGGATACGTTGGCTCCCTTCTTTTGGGAACTAATCAAAGCAGCTTTTAGTCTTCGTTTGGCCATGCTATCTTAGCTACTCTCCTGGCTTGTCTCTAGCACTTGCTCCAGTTAACTAATTTGTAAGTGGTGAGATAATTTTAGCCTATGGTGACCCCAGATAAATTCCCTGCTTAATCTTTATTTTTTTTCTCAATCAGAAAAGGGAAGAACAAAATGAATATGGATTGTGGGAAGTCCCACCCATTTCTTTTGCTTAAGACTTTGGATAAAGGAGCTGGTTTGCTGAGTGATGCTGGCTGAGCATTGACACTGGGCCATCTGTGGTTCTGCACCGTGCCTTGGGCAGATGTGCAGTAACACATTCCCATGAGATGGTTAAAGCTGCAGTGGCTTTTGGTTGTCCCCTCCCTGGGCAGGGGTGCCCAGTGTCCTTGTGAACCAACTCCTTCCTGCTGGGATTTTCATCCAGCTGGAGGCAAGTAAACCCAAACAAGGTTGTCTGCCTTCGTGCCATAAGGTTAAACACACACTTTCATACAGAAGTGAATTCATAATGAGGTCATACACTCCCAGCTCAGGTTTAGCAGAATCCATCTGAGCTGAAATGACTGAGAGCTGTGAGTTTCTGCTGTTTAATTTTGATCTGCTCTCTGTACTTTTTCAGAAGCTGAGGAACAAAATCCTCTTCACAGAGTTGGGGTTGGGAGCCCCAGTCCTGCTTCTAGCCACGCTTTGTGGGGACAAAGTTCTCCTGCCTGAGCATGCAGTTCCTCAATGTAAAGCAGTTGATGTGATGCACCAGCTGTTGCAAGGCTAAGTGGCTGCTTCTAAAGCATCGTGAAACAAAAAACACAGTGCCAATGCTAATCACCACCACTCCTCAACTGAGCAGGAGTAACTGTGTTTTACTGTTTTGGACAGTTTTCAAGCTCAGGGCTGTGCACAGTAATGCCTTTGGGCACAGCTGCAGGTGTTCAGTCTTTCAAAACAGTGAGGAGTGCAGTAAACTGTTCACAGTCAATCTGATAAAAACTGACTGAGGGCCCTGAGTGGGAGCACAGCAGGACAGGTGTAAGGCAAACCTTTGCAAAAGCCCAGTGTTATCCTTCCAGGTAATGTTTCATTAATGTTTGTTTAGTAGGAATCCTTTTGAACAATGAAAATCAGTCAAATAACTTGTGCTGCCTGAGTCTGGAGCCTTGTAAAGAAACAGTGGTTCAGGTTACAGGAATCAGCTGCTGGAATGGCTTCTGCTGTTAATAGCTCTGACTGGAACAAGATGCTGTGTTCTGTCATTTCCACCCCTTGGGAGTCACCCATTGCTTTATTGCTCAATCTCACCCATTTCATTATCACATTTTTGTTCTTTTTCCTCTTCCTTTTTGTAGAATGCTCTTGAGATCAAAGAACTCAAAAAGTACGGCCCCTTTGACCCATATATCAATGCCAAGGTGTGTACTTTGCTGTCAGCATTTCACTGCATCATTACTCCAAGCTGCACTCGCGTGCTTTCAGGTGCAATGTCATCCAGTTGCAATAATACCTGTTCAGTTTGCAGCTGCTTGGGGAGAAGTAAAATGCAACCATTTATTTACTCTGGGTTTCTTTCTTCAAAGCAGTTATAGAAACATAATTTAAGGGAAGCTTTTCCTTACTTTCCTGGGGGCTCCTTCATTGCTTAGCCTTGTAGGACTCACGGTGATGGTCAGTTTGCTTGGTTTGGCTGGATGACTTCCAAAAGGTAAAGTAATTTCAACTCACATGCTCTAGGTATTGTTTCACGTGCTAATGTCGCATTTATCAATGCAAAGAGAAGGATTTTTTTTTTTTCCTGCTTAAACATGGATGCATTTTCTGTGGGCTGTTTGGAGTGAACTTCATGCCTTCTCTCCTACAAAACGCATAATGCTGTGTGTGTTTGAATGGACGGTGAATTCTTTCCGTGGTGGTGGGGAGAAGGGAAGGTAGTAACATTGATACCTCCCTTCCTGAGCCCTCCGTGTCCTGCTTATTGCTTCAGTCTCTTTTTTGGTGTTAAGTCTGTGTTGTCTGACCCTTCAGCCCTGGTTTTCTGTTCCTGTTCTCCTGCCTGTTTTGCCCTTCTTTTGCTTTTAGCTCTTGAACTACAAAGAGGCACGACGTCAGCACTTACGATGCACTGCAGCTGAGCAATCGAGGAAGCAGATCAGAAAGTTCCTGGGGTCACTTGTTGTGTCTGTCAGACGGTGGTGTTTTCTCAGGCACTCCCCCATTTCTCATTTCTATTTATAATGAAGCAGCAGACGCCAGTGATGGCATAAAGCTGCTGCTTTATCACAGGATGCTTCTGCTGTCAGCCTCCACACCACGCTTGCTTCCAGCCAGCTGCCTGGGACTCAGCCATCCATGGCAGATCTCTCTCTCAAAGTTCACTTGGGACTTTCGTTCTGCTTGATCCGCACTACCTTTAAAAACACATCCAAAATTCCTGAGCTTGCTAACCACTGGGAATGATGTTTGTTTTTGTAGCTTCTATTTCAGGAGATACTTTAGCACGTACTTCTTGGAGCAAAAATATACCTACGTGAAACTTGTCCTTATCTGTGATTTGGACAAAAATCCAGCTGGGAATTTTACAGCAATAAATATCCTTTGTGGAAACGTATCCCAGTTGAGTTCAGCTGGCTGAAGGGGAGCTCTCCAAATTACTGTCAGTAATGCAGTGAAACCTTATATGCTAGCAGTAAATTTTTGAGTGAGGAAGGAGTACAAACCTCAAATTGGGCGAGCTTTCTTGTGGAATGTTTATTAAGTATTCTATCTTAAATTAATTTTCTTTTGGCTGTGTTCAGGATGTCTGTAGCACTCTTGCAAGCAAGGCTGGGGCTTTGCAATCTTTGGTTTTAAGGAGAGAGAGAGAAATGACTCACAGCACACGTTAGGTCCATCTGAAGTTGTGACCAGCTTACCACTGGTTCCTGGCCTGGTGTGATGAAGTCCAAGCAGAGCTGCATCTCACATACTCACCTTGATGTTTTCTCAGTAGCTTGGCTGCAGGTGGGAGAGCCAAAGAAAGTCCAAGAGCAAAGTAAGGAGTCCTTGCTTGGCTTGTGCTTTCAGCTTCCCAGCTCCCACGCAGGATGGGATTTGATATAGAAGCAATCAAAGCAAGATGTCTCCTTTTTCCAAGCATGTGGGATATTTTCAAGAGGGGAAAAGTGTTTCTATAAGGTTGGATTACAGATTAAATTGTTACCCTGATCAGGAAGAGGTAAGAGAGCCAGAAGCTTCGTTTTCCCGAAAGCTTCTTTTTGTACCCCTTCCTTTTCAATATCTTTTAAATAAATAGCCCTTCCAGCCCATCTGTATGGGCCATAGAGACTTCTGAAACAGGAATGATAGAAGCCAAGTGAAGAGATGGAGCTGCAGCTTTGTTCCTGTGACTCCTGCCTTAAATTGGGCTCTCCAATTGGGATGAAGGTACCCACCCAGTTGAGCAAAGCCTGTGTAGAAAAAGCTGTCACGTAGCCCAAGGAGGAATAAACTGCACAACCTATCTTTGTCTTTCTTAATTGGCTGCAAATGATTCATGCAGATTGGGTTTAAAGCGCTATAAATCTAAATGTTGTGCTGAGAGCCCAGCATCTGCAGCCTGCGGATGAAAGCGGGCAGCACGGCCACCTGCAGAGCTTCTGAGGGCTTGTTGGGCAGATGGGGGTCGTTTCTTCTGAAATGGTGTTGGTGTTGGCGGGCACCTGTGGGAGCAAAGGAGCCTCTTCATCCCTGCTCTGCTGAGGGCAGAGCCCTGAGGGACGACTGGAGGTCTTGCAATCTGATCTGTTGTGGATCTAGCAGCTGGCAGCCCTGCTGTGGCAGGGGGATGGAACCTGGTGGTCCTTGAGGTCCCTTCCAACCCAAAGCATTCAGTGATTCTTTTCCCCACCCCAAGGCAGAGTTGTGTCTACTAAACCATTTTTGCCTGGCATTCACAACAGCTCCTCCAAAAGCTCAGAGCAGCATTGCCAAGCTTTGCCTTGGTGTAAGTGTTCAAACCTTTGCAGGTTAGAAAATTAAAAAAAAAAAAAACACAAACTTTTCCACTTAATTTAAGAAAGAAAGATGTGATTTAGATCGAAGCCCTCCTACAGAGTGTTAGGAACAGGAGTGCAGATGCTCTTGACTGAGCTGGAGGTGCTCTGCAGCAAGGTGTGATGAGGAGCATAAGGGCAGTAGTATGTGATATCTGATTACCAGGGCTTGAGAAATGTGATGGAACCCATATGAGAGCAGAGGCATTCCTGCTGCTGTTCCCATTTTGTTGTCTGCAGGCAGGCATCAGCCAAGGCCCAGCTTCCCACTCCTGGCTGCAATTAAGGGGGGTGCTTGGATTCCTGCAGGAGTGCTGCCCCTGGGTCCTATAGAGCGCTCTGTTTTTTTCCTAAGGAGTTTTGAAATTTGAATCCACGTGCCTTCTGGCTGCTGGGAAGGCATTTTCTTTTTCCATCTCAGATAAATGCATACATCGGAGTGCTTGTGCCTGTTTTTAGGCTCTGCTTGGGGTTGGGGCACACTCCTTTGTCTGGAACAGTTCAGGTATTTGGGGCTCCTCCAAGGTCACTCAAAACAGGAGCAGTGCAGAGTCATGCGATAGCTGGAGTTCCTGTGATGGGGAAGGACTTGCTGTAATGGTGCAGAGCATCTTACCACCTGGTGGCTGTGCTACAGGAGGATGGCCTGGGGATTTCATCCCGGTTTTATGGATGGGATTTTGTCCAGAGCACCAGTGCCCTGAGCTGTTTAGAGAAAATGAGACTCAATTGCAGCAAACTTCAATAACTGTACTCTCAGAGGAAGCTGTATGCCTGTTTTGGAGCTGCCAAGCAGATGTTCAGGATTTGCAGAGTGCTTTAAAGCACACCCTTGGCAGATATGGTCTGGGTGGCAGGGGAGGATGGGCAGTGCTGGTGGTGGAACAAGCAGAGCTGTGCACCCCCCATTCGGCTCTGTAGGCACACAGCTGCAGCTCCAGGAGGGCTCACAACATCCAGGTTCCCTTCCCTGCCCACCACATAACAGGATCTCCCATCCATCTAAATGAACTCGAGACCAGCACTGTAGGAGCGTTAGGCGTGATCTCTGTAGCTCTCTATTCTCTCCCCTTCTCACTCTGTATGTGTATTTTATGTGCAGACTTCTTTATTCTCCAGTAACTTCTGTCCACATGTATGTGCGTTCCTTCACCATGGCTGCCTCTGCCTCTCCAAGTATCGAGCCTGTTCTTTGTCTGTGACCTCCTGTGCTAACAGTGATGCCCTGCTTTGCTTACCTTCCAAAATATCTCTCTCTGCATGTGGCTGTGCCCTGCCTCCTTGCTTTGTGCTTTGATGCTGGTTGCAGCCTCTCCACGTCTCGCTTCCCTTCTGCTCTTCCCCTGGCTGTCAAATGATGCGAAGCAGAATAAAACAGAGTGGGAATTTGCATGCTGTGCCTCCTGTAATCCCTGGAACGATATAACACATCCATAGGATTAAAGTGCAGCAAAGCAAGCTCTGCAGCATGCTTGTGAAATGGTGCAAAATATTGACCGCTCCTATAGGGCAGTATTAAAAAAAAAAAGCCACAAAAGAGGTGGTTTTGCTCTCAAAGCATCAATGGAGGTTCTGGTCAAATTCATTTTCTAAAGTAGACTTTCTAGCTAAGACACCGTGTTATTAATTTGTTCTTAAAGTGACAGAGTTCTCTCAGCTGAGGCTTAAATGTGGTACACTTGTGCTGAAGTCACTTGGGGTCAAATAATTGCATACATGTTTACACCCTTAACTTAGTCCTTTAGTCCCTGAACTGAAACTTCTCTGTGTATAATTACACAGGAATGAAACTGGAAGCTTGAGATGAACTTAGTTTGAAAGAGGAAAAAAAAAAAAAGACAAGACCCTTAAATCTGGCAACGTTCCTATTTTGCACCTGGAAATGAAACGTGGGGTTGCTCATCTCAGCACTTTGCTGATTGTAACTTGCCCAGCGCTGCATGCCTTAGTTGGGTCTGGCTTTCATGTGCTGCTCCAATGTTTCTTCCCTCCAGTTGACCTGAGACCTTGATGATGAGGGCTTGTTAGTGGAACAGCCCAGTGGCACTGTTTGCTAAACTCCTAATTTGCAAACTGCACGCAGCTGCATGCACTCTTTCTCTAAAATGGCCAGCTTGCAAGCTTCAGAACTGCAGAGGCTGTTAGGATAAGTAGGATTGAAACAATTGAAGTTTAAATCTGAAATGATGACAAGTGACAGCAGATAGAGTTCATGGTGCAGTTGGTGTGGCATGTACTGCAGTCTTTTATTTTGGTGGCACCCCAAAGTAAGGGATGCTGCCAGCTAATAACAGACTGCTTTCCCAAGGGCCAGAGGAATTAATGGCCATCCAGATACAGCACGACAATCCCTTAAGCTTCAGTGTGGGCTCTTCCTTTGGGTTTCCATGCTCTGAAAACAGGCTACTCCATCTAGAGCACCAATTCCCACAGAGCAGATTCCTCACATCTGAGCGAAGCTCAGTTGTTCTGAATGGTTTTGAAGCTTTGCTGGGTGGGTCACTGGGTGAGCTCCTCAGGGGATGTCTGTGCCTGGTACTGGCATGGTGAAAGCACTGCTCCAGGCTCCAGTTCAAACCGGGCTCTTTGCTTCCTGACTGCTTTTTGGCTTGTTTTTGCATTTAAACTTCAATGGTTTGAGCGAGGCACGGCGCAGCTCTGCTTTCCCAATTCTGACATGTTGGCCTTTCTGACCCCCCCCCAGAACAATGACAACGAGACAGCACTGCACTGCGCCGCGCAGTACGGCCACACCGAGGTGGTGAAGGTCCTCCTGGAGGAGCTCACCGACCCCACCATGCGTAACAACAAGTTTGAGACCCCCCTGGACCTAGCCGCTCTCTACGGGAGGCTGGAGGTTGTGAAGATGCTGCTGAACGCTCACCCCAATCTTTTAAGCTGCAACACAAAGAAACACACTCCCCTGCACTTGGCGGCGAGGAACGGTCACAAAACCGTAGTCCACGTCCTCCTGGATGCTGGCATGGATAGCAACTATCAGGTATCTGGGGTGGGGGGTGTGAGGGGCTGCTCTGGCTGCTGGGAGCCTTGTGGTTGTGAGGAGGGCTCCTCGTCCTCCATAGGGATCCTGTGTGGGAGAGGAGTGTTGGCTTTGGGTTCCTCCAGGCTGCTTGTTCAGCTCGTTCCTCTGGGAGGCCGCTCAGAGGAATCCTGGTGCAGTGCATGCTTGGTGCTTGCTCGTTAGTTGGGTGAAGAGCCACAGATGCATAGCGAGGGAGGAAAACTCCTCTGCCTACGCTGTTCTGCACTGCAAGACTGTGAGCTCTCAGTAGAGTGGAAGCAAACCATTTCCTTTCCAGCACGTGACCTTCTTCTAAGCTTTAGAAAGCCTTCTCTTGGTCGCTAACTCTGAGCCTGCATCTCTTTGCAAAGAGGCAGTCTCCATTTTCTGCTCCGAATTCTCAGTGTTGTAATAATGTCAATACTTTGTCCTCTTTGTATACGATGCAGCGTATTTATTGCTTCTGTAACCTTCTGAAAGTTCCTCCATCAGCACTCCCCCCATCTAGCTTCATGCTATTTTTCATTTAATTTGCAGACTGAAAAAGGCAGTGCTTTGCACGAAGCTGCTTTGTTTGGCAAGACAGATGTGGTACAAATATTGCTGGCTGCAGGTGAGAGAATGATCCCATTCTGAAACAATGACGTGGTGAGCCCTTCACCCACAACCCGAGGAAAGCCCTCTTTAGTGACAGCACTTTTCTCCAATCAGTTACCAAAGTGCTGTTCCTCAGGGGGAGTTACAGGAGAGGTTATCCCTTGGCATCTGGCTTTAGGTTTGCTTCTACTGAGCATTTTTTAGCTCCGCCCAGTGATGAACATGTGCGAGCTGTGACTTGATTAAAGGTGTAAATCTGTGCTTGTTCGAAAATGTTCTTGCTTTTGCCTCCTCTATACCTACTGCTATAGGTATTGATGTGAACATAAAGGATAACAGAGGCCTGACGGCTCTGGATATCGTGAGGGAGCTTCCTTCTCAGAAAAGTCAACATATAGCAGCTCTCATTGAAGGTAAGCAGCAATGTGGGGGCAGGAGGGAAGAGTTTAGAGTGCAAATTGTGCCTGTGCAGGTACAAGGTGAGGGCCTCGTGTGCTGGAAAGTGTTGAACACAATGGAGCTGCAAGTCAGTGAGAATCTTCAGGGTGTGGGAAGAAACGACGCTGCACTGCTCAGGTGGACGGTGTCTGCAGCAGGGGTTGGCAGGAGGACTTCCAGGAGTGGATTGAAGGGGGATTAACTTCTTTGCTGGAAGAGCGAGGCATCACTTTTACAATTTAAATGGGCTTAATTGAGCTTTGTTCAACTCGCTTTATAAGTAAATTAAAATTAAGGGTAGCCTAAATCTGCTTGCAGAATGCAAAGTAATAGCTTTAGATATGGTTTTGGATTAAGTCTGTTTTATGTGTCTGTAGGCAAATAGTCACCCACTGATCCCACCTCCTGCTCCTTGCTTCACTGTGAAGCTTGGGCATGGATTTCTGCAGATGAGATTTCCAGAAGAGAACCTTGATTACTTGTGGTTTAGAAAAGATCTTGGCCCTTTGTATCTGCCCACATTAGGGAATGAAGTGTGGCATGTTAGCTCAACTCCTACCTTGTAATTACATTATCTCAATTTCCTGTCAGCTGTGGGGAGAAAGATCAGAAGTGTATGCAACTGATGTGTATTATTCCTGCTCAGCATTTGAGAGCTCTACAGGTTCAAAGCTCTTTGTGGACTTTTAATTAAGCTTTGTCTGTGAGCGGGTTGGGATCATCTCTGTACTGAAACTGAAGACATAGATGGGCTTTAAAACTGAACCTCTTGCAGGTAAATGCTGATAGTTTGCTCCTGTAAGTGAGCTGTGTGAGATGGTGCTGTCTGATTTCATTCATGCAAGCTTACTATTTCTGACTTGGTCTGTGGTTTGGGGACTGCAGCTAGAACTAGCTTCTCTGCTGCTTTATGACCCCAGAAGACCAGACTGCATCTGTTTAGTGCTGCAGCCTGTGCTCAGAGCATCAAGTCATCTGCTCCTTCAAGTTATGTCGCTCCAGGAGCTTTGCAGCTTTCTGATTAAAGCGTCTGTAGAAGTTCAAAGGATCCTTCTTAACCTTGTGCATGTGATTAAAGAGGTCGACTGGTTCTATTTCAGGATCTGAGCTGCGAGTTTCAGTAATGTCCTTTGGTTATTTTTTTTGGAGACTTAATGCTGACAGTTGGTCTCCCATCCACAAGGGAGAAAATCCCATCTGCTGAAGATAAAGCTAGATGGCCAGAAACTGATCCTTGTTGTTGCCCCACCTCGTTGCAGATTACACGACTGGGAAGAAAAGTGCCAAAGCTGCAGACAAGACAGCGCAGGCACCGCCTGCTCCAAGCACCGACCCTGCGTGCTGGATCCCTCAGGGTAGGTTCTATGCACCCCAGAGGCCACTGCCACTCCTGCTCCTGCCAACACTGACCTTCAGAGGATGGAGACCACCAGTGATGCTCTTCTTTCCTCCCTTCCTCTCACAGGTGATGTGGAGAAAGCAGTGACAGAGCTGATCATAGACTTTGATGTGAACCCAGAAGAGGAAAGCCCATATGAAGCTTTGTACAACGCAACGTCCTGTCACTCCCTGGACAGCCTTGCCAGTGGGAAGTCTTCAGACAGAGAGTCTGTGAATAAGGAAGTGGAAGCAGCTGGCCTTAAAGCAGCAGGAGTCAGGCCTGTATGTAGCTGTGTGCTTGCCTTAGAAAGATAACTTCTCTCTTGCCATGATTGCGCAGCAGGCTGTGCCAATTCCTCAGCTTGAAGAAATCTTGAAAGCTACCCCTGGCATTGCTCAGAGCAGGCAGGTGCCTCTGCTTTCTGTGCCTGTTCACGTGGCCCACATCTGTGTTAGAACTGAGGTTATTTCTTCTCATCAGCCACTTTCGACACAGGGCAACACAAGTAGGTCACTGTTACTCATATCTCCATTCCTGCACGGCACGCGGTCATTTTGGTGTGCCTGGTTTTACCCAGCATTGCGCCCTTATGTTTTCTGACAGTCTCTGTGAGTTTTGGTTTGTCAGAATATTACCTGAAGGGCAACCTTATTACCTAGAAAAAGCTTTGGAAACTTCTGTGTAGCATTTCTCTTTTGCTTTGCCCAAGAGAAGGTTCTTGAGAAATCACCTTTAGGAATATCCTGCAGTAAACTAGCAGCAAAAATATGTTCTGTGTATTACTTGCAGAGATCTGTAGAGGGTACTCAAGGCTTTACAAGGCAACACAAAGCTCCTGGAACTATCTTCTCTTCCTCACCTTCTGTTAGTTGCATCTGCTGCCTCCTTAGCAATCATGGTGATGCTGCTCTGGGGCAGATGGGAAGCTGGCCTTGCAGCATGCTGTGTCAGCTTCAGGCTTTGTTTCCATAGAAAAGGCTTTGCAAAAACAACCTGAATTTTTGGACAAAGGGCAAAGCAGCAATGGCCAATTGCACTGTGGGTGGCACTGTACCCATGCTTCCTCTCCCTCTGTGAAGAGGTGCATCCCTTTCCCTGCAGTTTGCAAATGTAGCAGAAATGAAACAAAGCCTTCAGAAGGTGGACGTTTTGTCCAGATGTCTTGTTTAGTGAATGCAGTACAAGATGCAGGTGCTGTTTATCAAACTAGATGTTTATGGTGTTTATCCATCTGAGTACTGTCCTGTGTTGATAGTGGCTGATGTGAAGTAAGCTCAGCTCTATCAGACGAGATGAGAGGCTGAACTGCAGTGAGAAGGGAGAAGAAGGAGGGAGTTGCTTTAGGAGCTTTCTGGAGTTTGGTCGGGCCTTTTGCAATGAGCACTTTCTATTTCAATTAGCCATTAGATGGAGCTGTTGCAGGGCAGGAGCTGAGACCTCTTTAGCTCTGTGTCGAGACAAGACAGTGCAGCTCTAACTGCCTGCGGGCAATCTTGGGATATTTGAGGAATGCAGTGCAGTGCTGTCTCCTGGATCTCCAGAGTTTTTCATTAAAAAGATGCTTCTGGAATCACTTATTCCTGTTACTGCTTCATTAAGACACAAGTGAGTAGCAGCACAATGAGAAGTCCCTTTCTACACATCATAATGAGTTCATTATTGATCTTATCCGTGCAGTGCTCTGCTCTAGAGATACCAGTCTGGATCTGAATGAACTGGCTTAATTAACGAAACAAACCTGTGTCAACACCACCTCCCACCTCAGCATGGTCGATGCTCCTGTGGGTCTGAGCTGTTGTGCACTTACTGCTCTGGAATGAGAGGTGTGCATGATCAGTGGTGGCCCTTGCAGTGTGCTGCAGTTGGTCCCTGTACACAAAGGGCTCTGCCCGAGCTGGTGTCCTGCTGGAGCGGGGAGGGAAGGCAGCACTGGGAGCTCTGTGCTGCTGGGATTCATCATCTGCTCTGCTCAAATTAATGTGAGGAGGTGCTCAGCACGCTGTGCTCCCAGCAGTGTGGCTGTAGTGTCAGGAAGCAGAAGGGGATGGACTTTACCACAGGGATTGACGGTGGTCTTCTGAACTGCAGAGAGAGCGTCCACCCCCCCCTGCTAAACCACCGCCTGATGAAGAAGAGGAGCAGCACACGGAGAAGATGGGCCATGGTGCTTCCTGTGAGGTATGTGAGGCTGCAGCTGGATTGCTTTGCCGCAACGAGGCTTAAAGACCAGCTCTATGATCATTTGGATTTGGGTGGAAGCAGTTGTAATATTGCTTTCCTTGCATATTGAGTCGGGAAGTGTTTTCTTATTATTATTCCAGCACTGCTGCTATCACTTGCCATGGGAACTTCCTTTGTGTGGTTCTTCCAGGGCACCTCTGTTTTGACCTTCAGCCTTGCTTTCCTATTCTTGGCTGGGAACTCCCATAGGAAGAGATTTTTCTGAATCACATTGGGATGTGGACTGTTGCCCGCCTGTAATGATCCCACTGAATACTTCTGCACCCTCTGGGCTTCAGTCTCAAGTGTTAGTTCCTGCTTCCTCTGTGCTTCCAGCTGTGCAGGGGATGTGTGGGCTCGTTGGTCCCACTGACGTGAGCAGGGCTCAGGGTCTTGAATTCAGCCAAGGTTCTGGCCCAGCATATGATAAAGCTGTCTTCTGCAGAGGTCAGTGGGTGGGAGCTGCTTTTTGATTAGAGCTCTCTTATTCTGTGTTCTTGCTCCTGGGCTTCCTATGGCTCATTTTTTATTCACTAGCCTATGAACCTCAGATCTGAGGGCTCTCTGGGAGCACTCAGTGTAAGGACAGGAAACCACAAATGTCTTGGAAATCTCTGTTGGCACCCAGGAAGTCAATGCAAACACAAATCTTGAGGATTTCCTTTTCCAAATTCAATGAGGTGCATGTGAAACTAATGAAGTGTCTGCTGCCTTTGGCTGTTGGAGCAGACTCCAGTTCAGCAGAGCCTTTGCTTTGCATGTGTTGATGTGCTGAAGTTCCTATGAGACATAAATGCAATCTGTTTTCTGAAGTATGTCAAGTCTACACAGGATAGAAGTAAATGCGATGTGCTGTAATAGGACTGACTTTACATAGAGTGGAACAGCAACCAGTGCACAAACAGCAGGACTGGGATGCCAAATTGTGGACTCCACTGCAGTTGTTTTCCAGCATATGATAAGCAGAGAGGAGAGCTGGCTGGCAGGTCGTGGTACAACTGAAAAGCAGGACTTGTTTATGGCAGTAAAAATGAGGGAAGCATGCATTGGCTGCTCCTGCTGAGTTACTTTGCCATATTTAATTACAAAGCACCTGCTATCCTGCCATTGAAGGCTTTGGAAATGTGGTCCATTAAAGGAAGTCCTGCTGCCAATTACTTGTGCACAAAGTGACTCACTAGGGAAATCTTGATTTGTTTTATTGATAAGAAGTGCACACAGTGAGTGTAGCTGCATGGCAGTGGCCTTTCAGATCTACCCAGAAGGCAGTTTGGGTGCAATTGATTGGTTGGTGGTTGTATTTTTTACATGTTCTCTCTGTGTTGGGCAGGCACCAACAGGAATGAGCTTAGGGATTGCTGTAAGCTTCTCAGAGCAGCATCCCGATCGCCCATTTCAGAACATGTTCTCACATTGGGGCCAGGGCACTTAGTCATCCAATGCTGTGGGGTTGGGCCAAACTGTGCTCTTAAAAGCAGTCCTTTTGTTCCGTTGCCAGGATGGGGCTATCAGTCAAAGCAGATGTGCATAAACAAGAAACTGAACTTCCATTGTGGAAAAACATTAAGTATAAACAGGCAACAGAGCTGATTGTGTGGAAGGTGCCCGAGTGCCCTCCTTCCCTATCAGCAGAAACCTTCTGGGTTTGTGGCTGAAAAAAGGTTCTGTGTTGTCAAATTAAACTTCAGTTTCATTTCTTTGCTACTCATCTCCAGAAAGGAAATGCAGGCAAAAGGCGCCATGACCATTCAGCAGTTCTCTCTGCAGTGCTGGGGGGGAGGAGAGAGAAATGAAATAGCCTTTAAAAAGTCTTTCACCAAGTCCCCTGCTGTGGATTAAGTACACTTTATAGGGCACGCTCACTGCTAACAGCTTATTTTTAGGTTTTGGTGATAGTGAATGGTTCTTGAGCACTAACCAATATGTATAAATAAATAGAAGATGAAACAGATGAAAGTGTTGATGATCTTCTTACTTACTTGGTTGCATTACCTGCAGAGTAAGCACAGTTCTCCTGCAAACAACTGATTTCATTTTAATTCAGTTTTAACTTCAGACTGTATTTGAGGCTTTGGAAGAATGAGAAGTTGAGACAATGAAGTGTCATCAGGTCTATGATTGCACACACTGACCTTTACAAAGCAAAAGCTGGGAACTGCATGTGGCTAGGAAGCTTCTTTCTGCAAATACATTCAGTGCATTTGAACGAGTGCAGTGCAGCAGTCATCATCTGCAGGAGCCTTAGCAGTACACTAATGCCTGGCTGGAGGTCCAGGCTACGACTGTTCTGCCAGGCTGCTGCTGTGCAGTATTTTTCCAAGATCTCTGGCGAGAGCCTGATACCTACTGTTACAGTCTGATGTTTTTGTGCCACCATCTGCTCAGAAGTCTTTTGCCTTAATTTGCTCATTATGAGCTCTTTCACCTGAGAAGGAGTTGGTGTGCCTGACAGCTCGTCTCAAAGCTTATAGAACAAATACTTTCCTTGGGCCTGACCTGCTTCCTCCCATTACAAAGCTGATTTAAAAGCCAGCTGGACTGACACAGGGATGCAGGACTTTGTGTCGTTTCCAAGCCTCCCTAAAAGGCCTCCAGGTGTCCTGGTTAGGTCGCAGCCAGGTAGGTACCTATTTGCCCTTGAGGAAAGAGATGCTTCCTCCTAGGGGAAGAAATTGGAGGCAGCTCTTAGTCTGCTGTCTAGACAAGGGCAGTTCCAGGAATCCGAGCAGTGCAGGAGCCTTCCTTGGGGGCTGCTGTGTGCAAACCAATCCTTCCCTGTCCTGGCAGCAGGCAGGGATTGCTCACTCTCTGGCTCTGATTTGCTCCTGCTGCGGCTGCCTGAGTTGTTAGAGGCACACGGGGGCCGTGGGACAGGACTGCAGCCAGTCTGACCAGGAGATGGTGCTGAGAGGCAGCTGCCAGGCGGGCAGGGTGCCTGGAACCTCTCTGGTGCTGGGATGGCACACGTGGCTCCCAAAGGGCAGTGGGTGACCCGTGGGCTGGGGGCAGACCTGCAGTAACAGCGCTCCCTGCACACGGCAGTGACTTTCCAGGGCAGCTCTGTGCAGGTTCTGCCAGTGTCACCAACGAGCTCTCAGCAGAGGCTTTGGGGGATTTAAATGATTTAACAGTCACTGCTGTGCGTCCTGAGGTTCAGCTCGGTTTACGCACTGTTGCCTGAGGCCCTTGTAGACCTCAGTACAATGTACGTCCTGAGGTTAGGCATGCTAGATCTGATTTCCAAAAAGGTGGCAGGGATTAATTTTATATTGTGCTGTGGATTTTTTTTTTTTCCTCTAGCCACATCCTAATAGGGCCAGTAGTTAAATAGTCAATGACGATGCAAATTCCAATAGCAACAGCAAGTCTGAGTTGGGCTGAACAGGAATAATGTGCTCAGCTCTTTTCTCACTGCCCGGGCTGTCTGCAGACCTTGCACAGTAAATCAGTTGGTCAGCGCTAGAAAGCTGTCAGCAGCCTTAACTACTAGAAAATAAAGGTCTTTGGGGATCTTCTGTCTTTTGGGCTTTGTGGATTTGTTTTTATTTTGGTTATGTTTTGGTTTTATGTTTTTGTCCACTGCAAAGGTGTTGGCTCTGCCAATTCCATGCTTAAACCATGGCATGAAGAGGCCTTGCAGGAGTAAATTGCACCGCTTTGCTTATGCTGTTTTTCATTAGGCCACTGTTGCACGAGGAAAGAGCAGAGGAAGTGGAGCTGAGGAGGAGGAGCACCCTTATGAGCTGTTGCTTACAGCGGAGACTAAAAAGCCAGTGGCAGTGGATAGAAAAACAAAAGGTAAGTGACCATCCCAAAATGCACTGTGCAAAAACACGGAGGGCAGAGCACTTGGAACAATTAAAAGCTGTGGGGTGGGGCGTCTGGACTCTGTATTGCAATTGTTTTGTTTCCTGGTGATCTTCCCTTTTATAATGGAGAGATCTAAACGTTCCTGTGCAAAATGTACACAGAGGAAGAGCAAATCCGCTGTTCTTGACAGCTGAGAGTTTGCAGGGACCCACAGTGGTAACTTAGAACATAAATGAATACTGTGCGCTGTCAGGGCAGAGTTGGAAGGCTGTGCAGTGTTGTTGGGAGTGAGATGAAGCAATGCAAGCACTGAATGAGCCGTGCTCTGCATCCAGCTGAGCTTAGAGACCTGCTGGTGTTGCATGTTTGTATCAGCAGATGATCAGCCTGCCTGTCCTGGTAATAAAAACAACACTCTGCTGTGTATTAAAGCTAAATGGCGATGTAAACTAACACATGATGAAACTAAACATGTGCAGAGCAAGCTCTTCTCTGGATCTGGCTGCAGATCCCCTGTGTGACCAGGTTAGGTACTGAACTTGGCTCTCTTGTCCCAGAGGGACTCCTGTGCTTTGCAGGGATTTGCAAACACCTTGGCTGTCTCTGGGCTTTTGGCTCCCCTTCAACAACAACAAAAGATTTGTTTGAAGCAGAAATATCCCTTCCTTTATTCAAAACTTCTGAGCAGGAATTTGGAAGGATTCAATTTGGACTCTCAACCCGGAACCCATCTCATTTTGAGGATCACGCAGAGTCGCTGTGGTGCCTTTCTGACTCCCTGTAAGAGCTGCAGCATTCTCAGTTCTGCTTTCCCTTGCAGCATGGTAGTGTTCCTTCCTTGAGTCCTGCTGCACTCTTGGCCTGGATGGGGTGGCACAAGAGGTCATTGTTTTCCCACCACTGTCTGCCAAAGCCACTTGCAGCCCGAGGCAAAGTTCGGATGCTTTTCAGGTTGGCACTCTGCAGTCTCAGCGAGGGAATAGTCCCTGGGCAACAGCCATTGAACCAGAATCTTTCAGGAGATCTTTCCAGTGCGCAGTTACTGCTGATTATTCAAGTGTGAGCTGCCTCTTCTCCATTCTGTGGCTACCAATTGCAGCTTAATGTGAGATTCATTGTAACTGTGTTTGTGAGGAACCTAAAGCCCTTTCCACTGTTGTGGTGGGAGGGGGAATCCAAGGAACGCAGGAGAGCTTTCTCTTTTTCTAGGACATGCTCGCTTCCTTAAATACAGGAGAGCTATAACCAGTGTGAGAGGAAGGAGCCTTTGATCTGATGCAGGTGAGGAGCTGCTCTGAAGGGGCCCCTCCAATGTATTTCTCACCTTGTGTACTGCTGAAGCTCAGCAGGGGCATTTCCCACTGCTCTCCTTGTAGTGCTGAATGTGGAGATTATTGTGACCCTCTCATGTCTGTTCTCCAGAGGTAGCAGCTGTTTTCCAAAGCAACTCAGAGCTCCCTGCAGCATGGCTGCACGTGTGGCAGTGTCTGTGCTCTGCAGGAGCTGCAGATCTTTGCCAGGACCCCATGTCATCTTTCACCTGCTTTGGGTTTCATGACCCCAGTAGGAAATGAAGCAGCTGTTTGGTAGTTACTCCCTTTTTTTTTTCTTTTTTCTCCTTTCCACCCCCCCTCTGTATTGTTCCTGCCTCACAGCAGTCACAGGTAGTTTCTTTCTGCACAGGATGTTTCCTAACTGCTCTGGAAGAGCGGATCAGCTTTGAAATCTCCTGCCTTACACAAAAGCAAATGTTCAGCTCTCGCAGTAGCTGAGGTCAGATGCTAGGAGGACATGG
The DNA here is from genome assembly GCF_019238085.1 of Lagopus leucura. Lineage (NCBI taxonomy): Eukaryota > Metazoa > Chordata > Aves > Galliformes > Phasianidae > Lagopus > Lagopus leucura. Next base: position 1,082,664 of record NW_024962290.1, read on the forward strand.
GGAAGCAGATGTAGCTGAGTCTGAAACGTGAGTATGTGCTGATGTGGGGAGAGAGGACGTTTGGGAAGTAGTGGAGTCTTTTTGGCAGAAGTTAAGCGAGGGCTGAGCAAGGAACCAAGGACCAAATTGAGGTGTTGGAGAATTTTTCCACCTCTGGATCAGAGGGGTCCTGGAGCATCAAAGGCAGCAGCTCAGCTCCAGGACAAAGAGCAGACTGAGACATGGCTTGGAATTGCTGCTTGGCCCTCGATCTGAGAGGCTGTGCTTCCAGATGTTGCTTGGTGACTTCTGGAGGAGCCTTTGGTCAGAAGAGAAGGACTCTGATGTGCTCTTCAGGGCAGCTGCCAGGCAGAGTGGCAAGCACGCTGTTTTTAATGGTGTCTTTCATATGTGATAGCTGCCTTTGTTCCCCTTGCTGCAAGTTGTCTTGTGTCCAGTGACCAGATGAATGTGGCATTATCTGCCCTGCTCTGGTGGCCTTTTGTGTATGTTGCAGCAGTTTGCTGTCACATGCTGGAGCACTAGGAAAAGTTGGCTGATTGTTTCGGGCAGAGTCTCAGAAGCGGTTTGAGCCAAATGCTTTCCCATCTCTTTGGTAAGGAAACTACGTGCAGTCTCACGCATGAAGTCAGGGCTGTCAGACCTTGTAACAGGACTTGAAAATAAGCCAAGAGTGGTGAAGTGTGCATGGACTGATGGGGAGGAGACTGTACAACTCCTGCTGTGTTTAGGGAGAGACTGAAGGAGGATGAATGCAGAAAACACCTCTGAGTGTGGATGTCTGTCTTGCTTCTGAGGAGGGCCATCGGCCAGTGCTGTCAGCAGCCTCAGGTAGGACTGAATGGCTCTTCATGGTGGTTATCAGCTGTTGGTGCTTGTTGAGCTCCTGCTGGCGTGCTGCCATAGCAAGCCCAGCTTGAGGTCCTCAGCTCACCCTTCCTCCTGCTGGAGCTTTCCTCAGTGGTTGCGCTGGTTCAGCCAGAAGTGTTGCTGTTCTCTAGACCAGATGTCTGAACTGACCCAATCACAAAAGGACAAAATGTGCTTTGGGGGGATTTTTAATGTGAGGTGGGCAGAACGTGTGGGCACACAGGGCTGGTACAAACCAGGGTTGGAAGGAATGCAAGCTTCTTGGTTTGCTCTGAGATGAATGGTAACGTAGGACCAAAGCCTGACTGCTCTGCTCTGGTTTTGTCGTCACTGCAGGACAGATCCTGTCTCCATGTCTTTGATCCAAGCCTGAGTTTCTGTAGTCACAATGTATTGAGAAACCTCCATGCAGGGTAACACAAGGACAGCATTCCTTCCCTTCACTTTCTTGAAGGGCAGTGGGGGAGGGAGTGCACACGACCACAAGTTTAGGTGGCTTTTGGAGGATAAATTTTGTCTCAAACAACTGAGGTGATGGAGATACATTTCTGATTTTCACATGCAGTACCTCGCTATGTAAATGAACCTTTGTGTTTCTATTTTACTGCAGTTGAAGGTTATTTTTGCACCTCTAAAGTAGTACTGTAAAGGCCAGCTTTCCTCTCTGCTGCAGCCTTTTATGCCACAGGAGCTGGATTTGCATGCTCACCACCTGACAAATTACATGATGTAGCACAGAGAGCCTTTTGTAGGTGAAGATTAGAGACTGGAATATGTCCTTGCTAAATTCTAAGGTTGGGAAGCTTGAGCAGAGAGCGGCTGCAATAACAGCTTGATTCTCCTAATCCAGGGGCATGAAACAAACACTCCTGATGATATCTAGGGAAACAAACTTGCTGGAGGCAATGTGGCTGCAGCTTGGTGTTAGGGAAGTGCTTCATATCTGGGATCATCAAGCTGCTGGCAGGAGAGCATGTAATTGAATCCTTCCTGGGAAGCAGACAGTCTGTGCCTGGAAATGCGCTCTGTGCAGTGGAAGCAAACCCTTCTGTGGGTGAATCCTGCAGCAGGAGCTGGCTGAGGAACTCAGCTGTGCTTGGGTGTGAAACCAGCCAAGGGACTTGAGCTCAAATCCGTATTTAAGAATGACTCCCTTTTTGTGAGTGAAAAGGTGCAACTGGATGGGGATGCTTTCAAAGGTAGATAAAAATTCCTAAATCCCATGGAGTACCACAGATGGATGGACCTGGACTCTCTCTGCTTTCCTAGCCCTTAGGTATTATTTTCTCCTTGCCCTGTTTCAATGTGTACTTTAAAAGGGAATACTGCTCATCTTTTTGCCATGATCATTGGCTGAACTGCATAAGCAACTTACCCAAAAAATGTACACGGCCTGAAAAGGCCTGTGGTCACTGGCCAGCACTGGCTCTGGCCTCTCCTCCCACCCTGGGGCATCTTGAGTTGAAACCCCAAAAAGTGAAGCCTGGGGAGAGCCCCCTGTGCACCTCAATGGTAAAAAGGAGTGAGGCCACTCCTCCCATCCTACGTGTGTTCTTCTGCCTGCAGCTTTTGGGGCAGCCTTACAGGCTCTGAGATGTCTCTTTCAAGACGTTCCTCATCTTCTCTGCGAGTGCTGTTCCCTTTGCTCCATCCCTTCCTTCCCTGGCAGCTCTCTTGTATTTCAGAGTCTGTCTCCATCGTCTGGAGGATGAATGGGCGGCTGTGATTTCTGTGCAACAGGAGCCCCTTTGTGAGCTCTGGAGCACTTTGTTCTGGCTGCACCCAGCACGTGGCACAAACTTCTCCAAGCTGCCTCACTGCATTCAGCAGGAATGGCAGCGGAGGTTAAGCTGGGACACGGGAGAGGTGAGGAGAAGAGGGAGGGCTGTTGAATTGGTAAAGGATCCAATTCCTTCCAGTCCATTAGAGGGTAATGCGCCTGTGTCCAGTCCCTCTTTCAGGATCTGCAACTTTCTTACACTGGTCTCTGCTACGTATACAGCATGTCCCATCCATTCTGAGCTTTCTCTCCAGCATTACAACCTCAGATCTTTGTGCACACCAACCGAATACAGCCTGGCCTTCACTTCTTCCCAGCGCTCCCAGCCCACGCTGGGCGCAGTGCAGGTGAGGCTTTGCAGTGACGCCTGCCCTCAGTGGCTGCAGCCACAGAACATGTGGGATATGTACCCATGCAGGATGATCAACAACTACTTCATTGTCCTGGAATCCCAAACTCATAGGATCCGGAACAAAATCAGCCCCAGCATCACTTAACGCTGGCGAGCAGCGAGGTCTGCCAGCGTCCTGCCCTGGCTGTTAACCTCTGCTCAGGCTTTTGCTGTTCCTGACTCAGCTGCCAACCCAGCAAGCTGCTTTCTGCATTTCTGTGGAGTAAACAGATGCCTGTGAGGACTGGCTGGTGCTCACAGGGCGCGTGAGACCCCGGGATCTGCATGGCGTGCGAGGATGAATGGCTGATTCAGGCCCTTCCTGCCTCATTTCTGGTGTGGGGATGCACCACAAAACCAGATGTGCTTGGAAATGACCTGGTCAAGCTTAGTGCAAAAAGGATGCTGGGGGGAAGGAGCTTAATTTCACTGTTGTTGCTAATAGCTGCTGCTTGTTAAAGAGAAGCAAAACTGATCAGTTCAGTTCGCCTCGCTCAGTGAGATGAGCGTTCCTTCACCAGCTCCTGAGAGCAGCAAACCAAGGAGTTTCCTCTTCATGTCCAGATACCCTCCTTGTATTTCAGAGCCACGTTACGGAGGTGCTTTGTTTTATTGCTCTGCTGCAGTGTGCTTTTAGTTGTTCTCCCACCCAAGTGTTTGTGGCAGTAAATGGAAGTGGTTAAAATCTGCAGGCCACCACAAGCAGGTGGTGGGGATCCCAGGACCTGCGAGCTGTGTTTCCTTGCTTTTCTAACCTTTGCTTGTGCAGCTCAGATGCATGTGTACAACCTGGCTGAGGTGAGTATGTGTGTTGGTGCACACACCTGGCAATTGGGACCGGTCAATTATTGATGATTTACCTGATATTGGGGATGTTAGCACAGCAGTAACCAAGTAACAGCGCCGCATTTCTGGGACAGCCACTTGTGCACACAGCTTTCTGCATTAGCATTCAGTGCTCAGCTTGCAGCAGAGAGCCTTTTTGATGGAGCTTTTTATTGCATAAACTGTTTATTTCTCTCCCCTGAGCAAGGAGGAGAGGTTAAACTCGGAAACCACGAGGGAGGAAGGCATTGTTTTTTTTGGGGAGCAGCTTTTGGAACTTGCAGGTTGTTTGCAGTCCAGAAGTTTTTCCCTGCAGCTGGTGCCAAGAGCAGGGAGCACCGCTCTAAATAACACTTTGGCCTTTATGGAAATGTATCAGATGTTCCAGGAGCTCCGTCTCTGCTTCTCCTACCTCGCTCGCTCTCTCTGCAGGATATACTTAGCACTTGTCTTAGCCTTATATAGCAAGGCCTGATAGTTAGTGTTAACAGGAATAAAACAACACGGAGAGCTGCCAGATTGCATAAATCAGGCCAGTGTTTGGAATTTCATAAATGCCACGACTTTGGGTACAAGTTGAGTACGCGGAACAATACGGAACTGTTCTCTCTTTATCTCTCCCTCCCTCGCTGAGGGAGGGCAGAGGGAGAGCTGGAATTTCGCAGCTTCTTCCATCTTTTAAACTTTTTTTTTCTTCCTTTGCTTTCATCCCCCTGAAGACCACAGGAGGAGCAGCGGTGGCCGCAGCCAGGACTCTGCAGACAGCCAGGACATCCAGGTTCCGGAGCAGTTCTCGGGGCTGCTTCACGGTTCTTCCCCCATCTGTGAAATAAGCGAGGACCCTTTCAGGCTCGTTCCCTCCGCGGAGAAAGGAGGCGTGGAAGCAGCGAGCCACCCACCTGCTATGCAGCTGGAGGATGCTGATTTACCTGCCCCTGCATCAGCACCGACCGGCTCTCCAGAACACAACCAGAAAGCAATCTACGCAACCGTCCAACACGCTCACGTCAACCGGGCGGATCCTGAAACTGTAGGCACGCCCCACGTGCTCCAGCACCCCGGCGCTGCCGAGGACGAGGGGGACAGAGGTGGTGCTGTGGGCAGAGCCCACCCGGGGAGCAAACCCAAAGCCGAGCTCAAGCTCAGCCGCAGCTTGTCCAAATCAGACTCCGACCTCCTGACCTGCTCCCCAACGGAGGACGATGCCATGGGGAGCCGGAGCGAATCGCTCTCCAACTGCAGCACTGGGAAGAAGAGGTTGGAGAAGTCGCCGTCCTTTGCTTCGGAGTGGGATGAGGTGAGTTTGAGTTTGCTGCTGTGCCAGGGATGAAACTGTGCAGCGTGAGCTCCTCTCTGCTGCAGGTCTTCAGAGAGGCTCGTGGGTGGTTCGCGTTATTTTGACTAATTCGCATCTCAGCCAGAAGGAAATGCTGAGTTACAAGTGGTTAAAGCTCTCTTTTGGCATTTAACACCTTAATTGGAGTGCGGAGAAACAGAACTGCAAGGGGTTGGGGGCTTTTCAAAGGTTTTGTTCTTTTAAGTTACTTAAATGCAGGGCAAGCCAGATAAGTTTAGCACCCCCAAAATGGGGGAGTATTGATAACAGTGATCCTCATGGATTCATGCTGACTCCCTCTTCCCAATTTTTCGCCTTCAGACCCCCAGAATTCAGAGCAGAGGTTTTGTGCCTGGGTCCCCGCTGCTGGGGGTGAGCTGTGTCCTGGGCTCACGGAGCTGGAGAGCAGAGTAATTGAGCTGTTTTATGTATATGATAGCTCCTACTTCACATGGTTATCTTGGAGGCTTGTTAGAAGGCACTTTATTGTAGTCCGGGAGGCCTGTGGATAGTTAAATATTTCATGCTCAGAAAGTTGGCCCTGGTGAACCACTCGGGCGAGATTAAGTGTCCCTCTGAAATCCAGCACCGCAGCATTACTGAAACATTCTTTGGAGATGATTCTGTGCTGGTGGAGCGGCGGCGCTGCGGAGGAGATAAGCTCACATGAACCACTCTTTGTACACTGAAGGGAAATAGATGGCCCCGGCGTGTGCTGGGGGTCAGGGCTGTGTGTGCCGGGCTCGTGGCAGAGGGGAACGGCTGCCCCATGGGATGGCTGTGCCTCCTGCCTGCCCCTCGTGTGCTTCAGCTGCCTCTGTGACCCCAGCCCAGGGATAAAATCACATTTGGTGGAAGACGGAGGTATTCCACAGGGATAGAAGTGAAGTGGGAATCGTTCCTTGGCGCTCCCATCCTTCAGTCCGCGTGCTTTCTCCCTGATGCGTCTCCAAATACATATTTTCCTCTGCAGGTGTTTTGGTTGCGGAGGCTTTGCTGCTAATTAGCTGGGTTAGTTGCAGTGCAGCTGCTAGCGAAAGGTTTTGTAACGGAAGGCACATCTGAAAGGAGCGGAGAGCTTTCCCTGTGCCTTTCGTGCCTCACCAAACTGTTTACAGCAAATGTTGAAAGGGAAAGGAGCCTCTGGCTTTGCAGAGTTGCACAGCTTTACTGGTAGCAGAGGTCAGAGCTCAGCATGCCTGTGCTTCCGCTGCTTGGAGAAGGGAGCCTGCAAATCTGCTTCCCTGCTTGTAAACAGAAAGCGTGGCTCCCAGCCCGTGCTGCCCAATGAGCCACAGGAGGGAAATCTGCTTTTCCTCTGCGCCGTGTTTAGGTGAGGAAATTTAGAAAGAATGTGAAAAATTCCCATCTGTCTGCAGTGGAGCGGGTCGAATGTGAAAATATTGGTACGATCAAAACCTGATGGTTTTACATGTTTTCCCACTTTCTGAGGTAATTTGAACACCTCGTGGAGTTGCTCTGTAGCAGAACCCCGTGGCTGGATTTGCCTCGGGCTCTCCTAGCTATCACAGACCTCCCCATTGATTCCAGACAAGTCTCCCTCCTCTCTGCCTCAGTTTCCCCATCTGTGAGATGTGAAGAATATCATGGTTCCCACTGGAAAACTCTCTGCAAAGCTAAACATAGTGAGACAAGCCGGCAGCTGGCGATTCATTGCCTTTCGCTGGCTTTGCTCCTTAAGACTCCGCACAGAAGTGTGCAGGGTCTGTCTGCCTCCTGGTGCACGTGCAGCTCTGTGATGCTGTCAGCAGGAGGGGCACGCTTTGTGAAGCAGAGCAGTTTTTTGCATAGCATGAAATGGAGCTGCTGCTGGTTGGTGATTCGTGCGGCCAGTCCACTTCTTGCTGTAGAATATCACAAGGCTCCTGTGGTTGGTGGTGAGAAATGCTGGGTTTGCACCTGCAGGGAACATGTGGGTTGTTTTGGTTTTTTTTTGCAGTGATTTGTATGTGCAGAAGGGGGCTGATCCGGCCGGTCATAATGGTGACAATAAGATTTAAACATTAGCAGAAGTGATGTTGCTGGAGATTTAATTAGTTCCCTGAATGGAGGTAATGCAGCTGCCCTGAGTCCAACGTGACTCTCAGCCTCGGAATTTCCCCAGCTGACAAAACCTCACTGAGGCACTGCCTCTGTGCTGGGGGGAACAATGGCAGATTTATAGGCGTTATTCTGTTCCTTTTAATAGCCTTTATGCAGGCAGCCGAGGAGGAAAGTGATCCGTGTGCAGCTGCAGCGGCACGGAAGGGCTTTGCCCACAGCCAGCAGTAGGTGTGTCTGCTCGGGGCACGGGGGAGAGGGGGGGGACCGGGTTGTGTCTGTGCATGGATGGATCTGTAAGCAGAGCCAGCATTGCTCTGGGCCGTGGGTGAGCGTGCACAGGGAGATCTGTGCTGGGACAGAAGGGTCACGGCCCTGCAGCCGCCCGCTGCCAATGCCCTTTGTTGGAAGTGGGAGGTGGTGCAGCTTTGCCAGAAGGGTGGGCTGGGGAAGGAGTGATTCACTTGGCAGCGTTCAGCCCCGCTCCCTGTTGAGCAGCTCTGAGGGCCTGGCCCAGCTGCGTGCTGCAGAGGGACGCACACCGTGGCCCCCAGATGCTGTAAGCAAGCAGAGAGATAAGCAAAGCAAACAGCACTGTATTGCCCCGGGAGCAGAGGAGGACTGAAGGAGGTGAGGATCAAAACTTGCTCCTGCTGCTGCCTGGGAAGTGAGGGCAGGGAGAGGAGCCACGTGTGCAGCAGAGCACTGCCCTCAGAGGGCTGAAGTGGTGAATTTGTTTGGTGTAAGTGGCTCATGAATATTGAGCAGCCGCGAGAGGAGCGCACAGCCGGCATCGCTCACCATGAATTTTGCATAGGAGGATAAACTGTTTGTGTTCCTGAAGGAGTGGGGCTCAGCCCTGCTGCCAGCCTGCTCTGTGCATCCATCCGGGTCCCTTTGCAGGTGCTGCTGCAGGTGAGCACACCTGGCAGGGCTCGGGCCCAGATGTGCTGAGCTGCTTTCCCCCTGAGCATCACGAGCCTCCCTGGATGAAAGGCAGGTATGAACCTCTGTTAGCAGTTCAGTGAAGTCTGGGGGATGGACAACAGCCGTGCTTTGTTCCGGGCCCATAAGACCTGATGGCTTTTGGCCAGGTTGAGGCGTTGAACCATTCCTTTTCTCCTGCTGCAGTTCTGAATCCTCCTATTCCTCGAGCAGCCGAGCTTGGCTGTGCTGGAGGAGAGATCCCAACCCCACAGCTCCTCAGCAAACTGCTCTGCTCCTTGGGGAAGCGGCTCCTGACAGTGAGAGCAATTAGTGCTGCTACAGCGGCCCCAGGGGGCAGCGATGGCTGGAGAGGAGCTGGGCTGTGCTCCCCACCCCCTGTTGTGCTGTCAGCTTCCTAAAAGCAATGTTTCAGGTATCTGGGAGATGCGTCCCACGCAGCGTTGCTTTTGCAGGACGATTGACAGCCACTGAACGCGCATAGCAGATAAATTGGGCTCTGTTTGTCCAGGAGATCAGCTGAGCTGACCTGTCTGATGCACAGATAGTGCTGTGAGGCTGGAGGTGGATGGAACTGGAGGTGTTGGTGAGACAAATGGTTTGGGAAGCCTTTTTGGGGGCAGAGCACAGGGGTGCTGCTGAGGAGCTGCAGACCTGGATCCCCACGGCCACACAGGGCCTCTTCCAGCCACCAAGTGAGCAGCTCCACTGCTGAATTTGCAGTGAACGGCTCAGAGGGTTCCAGCATCAGCTTCACAAAGTGAAGTGGCTGCTGTGTCTGCAGCT
>NW_024962290.1:1091898-1095411 GCF_019238085.1 Lagopus leucura
ATTGCAGCCTGTGCTGTGTGCTCCATAGGAGTGAGCTGCACATCCCCATAGCTTTCTGCCATGGGTTTTGAAGAGCTGCACGATGGTAGAGGTTGTGCTGAAGTGGCTTGAAGGGCTTGAGCTCCATTCACCTTGTCAGGGCTGCTTGGCTGCTTAAGCACTCTGTGGAATTGCTGCCTTAATTGAGCTCTTAGAGTTGAGGATTAGGAGTATTTGCATCGAGATGTGAACCTTTGAGGAAAGCTCTCCATGCCAAACCACCACTGCCTTAAAATACACTCAGAAGTTGAAATTCAGAGCTGCACACTGATGTTGAAAGGAAATGCAAATCTTCCCCTTTGCTATTCAGGGGGAGAGCTGCTATTTTGTGCCTGGTGAAACTGCATCCTCTATGAGCTCAGGGTTCCTTGTTCTGACAAGCTCTCAGCTCACCTGCTGGGCTGCAGCTCCTGCATGGCCAATGCTGTGGATCAGATACGGAGGTTTCAGGTGACGGCTGCAGTTGGGGAATCCATACGTTAAGCCTGTCCTTGCCCCCCCACCCAGCTGCAGCTTGCAAGCTGTCCTGCAGCATCTGAGGATGGCACTGGCTCCTTCCATCCTTGCTTGTCAGCCTGTGCTGCCTAAAATCTTGGTGTATCCTGTGGATTCTGGTGTTTAATCTGGAGCTCTTGCCCTGGCCTTGAGCTGTGGCAGTGGGCTGCTCCCAGCCCCAGGGCTCTTGCTGTGCTCCTCAGCCCCCATCCCCTGCCTCCCGCTGGCTCTGTGCTCCTCAGGGCTCCTTCCAGGTTTCCCTTTGCTCCTCTGTAATGTTTTGTGATACTTTGGTTATGGGACAAGAAGTGATATGCTCAGTGTTTTCATCCTGACTTCTGCTGTTCTAAACAAATGTGTCCTTCAGGATCTCAGTTGTCTTAATTAACGGGCTGATTATTCTATTGTCTCCAGATCCCAACGTTTCCTCTCTTTTTTCCTGTGCTAAGGTCAGGAATTCTTATCATCCTCAGTGCTGGAAATTTCCCTTTGCCCCCACTGGCAAGATTTCTTCCACCCTCACATTACCTTTAGGAACACTTGTGTTTTCACAGCTCGGGTTTGCTGTAAAGCAGGAGAGAACGAAGCGTTCTGAGCAAACAGAGCCTACACAGCAGCCTTGTTGGTTGCAGTTCTGCTCTGAAAGGCAAACATAAAGCCCAAGCATTCCTTGTTCAGTCCTTCTTTATATTCTCTTCCACTTTACGGAGCATCTTAGAGCACTGCAGAAGTTCTTCTTAGAACAGTGTGTGTGTATGTAGTCCTTCTGAAGCCTCCAGAGCTGCCCAGCTGTGCTGCAGGAAGGTAACACATTGCCTTTGGCCCCCAAACACAGCTGTGGGGATCTGAATTGCTTCAATATTCTTCAGGAGTCTTTGCCTTTGCTACGGTGGGTTCACAATGAGCAGCATGCAGCCATCCCACCTCCCTGAGCACCTGTTGTCTCATTGGCGTCCGTCGTCTTTCTTGGCATGGTGACATCCAACTTTGCTGTGCACTTAAATAAGAGATACTTGGGGGGGTCTGAATCTGCTGGTCTGTGACACACTGGTTGTGAAATATAAATGCACGGTCTGAATGCTTTGATTTCTAGCTCTGGTGTTTGGACAAAAATACAGGCTGGACAAAAATACAGGTGTGAAGCAGCGATCCCTGATCCAGGCCCAAAGGAGTTTCCCAGAGACCAGAGCGAGCTGGAAAATGTGTGCATTTATTGCTGAGCAGCACTTACAGCACTTCCTGCAGCACACAGCAAACGCAGTGAGCCCTTCCTCGTGTTTGCAGTGAGGAGCCAGCAGGAATTGTCCCAGAGGCTGCTCTTAGGGAAGCCCTGCAGGGCTGCGAGGTCCCTTCCAACCCAACCACTCTGTGCTTCTGACTGCACATCCCAGCCGGGTCTGAGCAGCCTTGCCTCCACGTGCAGGGATGAAACAGCAGTTAATAGTATCAGTTAATAGTATCAATCATGTATTAACCGAAGACTTTTCTGGGGGAAAGTGCCTTGGATCATCTGTTCTTTTCATCAGCAGGAGAAAAGTGGAGCAGGCAGGACCTAATTGCTCGTTAAGGCAGCACCTGTTGTATTGTCTCCCAGATGAATGTCTGCACACAGATCTCTCTGCTGCCTTCAAGTGCCCTCATTTTGAGCCTGCAACGTGTTGGCTTTGCAAAACACCTCCTGCCTTTCCCTGGGGTTTGGCTCCTGTGTTGTTATCTGTGCTGTTGTTGCAGTTACTGCCACGATGCTGAAGGTTTCGGGCTTTGTTGCCTCGCTTTGCTGGGCTGCAGGCTGTGAGATGTGGCTGATGAATGGGAAGCAGCCCATCAGATGCAATGGGCTTCATCTCATGCTGCTGAGGAAGGCTCGGCAGGGGCTTTTCACCACGTGTCTGCTCAGCTTGAAATAAGAAGCAGGAGGAGCTGGGCTGGAGCAATGACTGCCTACCAGAAGCCTGGGAGATGCTGTAGCCATGCACTGGGCTTGAGGTTGGTGGTGGCAATTAACAGACATTCATTTTGAGGCGCTCATAAAGGCTGCATTCAGCCCTTGGTTGCCCTGCCCTGCTCAGGTTGCAGCTGTGTGCTCAGCTCCATGCTCAGCTCCCCATCCGCCCGGACTGCTTGCAGCATCTCAAGAGATGATTTCATAAGTCAGCAATTAAAAAAAAAAAAAAATTCCTATATCCTGATGAGGCTGCTTTTCCTCCCAGCAACCCCCAAACAACCAGCTCGTGTTTACCAGCAAATCCATGCAACAGTTGGTGGTGCTGAGCAGGAAGCATTCTGCCACTGCCTGCCCTGTGCCCAGTTCTGTCCACTGACCCCAATGCATCCTTATTGGTTTGCTCTTATTTCTTACAGCAGCTGTGTCAGGCTGTAAGGAGGCTTGTTGCTTTGCAATTAGGGGTGTTCTTGTTGTACTCAAAAGGCTTTTTTTTAAGCTGGAGAAGCAGCTTGTTCCATTTTCTTCCCATTTTAAACTTAGTGTGCCCTGTCTCTCCATTGTAGGAGCTTAGAAATAATGAAGCCTTAACCCCTGACACTTGGTAGGAACTGCTAGAATTTCTAATACTGATAACCCTTAAACCCAACCTGGAGGAGCTTTTGGGAATAAAATATGCTTGTGGAGCTGCTGCCTCACCTGCCGAGGTTTAACCCTGTGCAAATTTGTGCCATAGGTTACAAACTCCTTATTATTAAGGATTTATAATGGGAATCCTGATATATTCTTAATCATTCCTCTGCTGCAGGGTGTCATTATGTGCAGTGATACTGAAGATAGCAGCCGTTTGTTTCTGTGCATCTTTACTTCATTGCAGGCTTTGGTCTGAATCGCTCTGTTGCTCCGTATCTGTGTTCCTTTGCTGTGTGCTGTGTTTATCTCCTCCTGCCCAGGGGTGCTGCAGAACAGTGGTTTGAAGCTGCTCATGGGGAAGGAGCCTCAGGGGGAAGCAGAAGGTCCTGACCCCTTTTGAGGTT
>NW_024962290.1:1095421-1137806 GCF_019238085.1 Lagopus leucura
GCCCCAGAAAGTGCATCATGGGGGGAGCTGAGCCTGGGGGGCAGCAGCAGGGCTTGGAAGAGACCCCTGCTGTGCTGTGTGTGCTGCGGTGGTGGCGCTGACAGTGCCCCACGGTAGCAGGGGAGCAAAGCTCCATTGCATCTTGTTCTGCTTATGTGTAATTGAGAACAAGTCTGAAGTTGTTACGGGGATTTGGAGGGGAAGCACTCGGTTGCGTGGTGCCCCGGTGTTAGCTCAGAACACTGTGGTTTTGTTCCAGGGTAAAAGCATCAGAAGTGTCTCCTTTGTGCACTGAGGCGTGCATGGATCGTGACGGTGATGGTGTGCAGAAACGGGCAGTGCAGGGGCATGCGTTCCCTGTGGGAACTGTGGGAGCTGTGGGCTCTGGTGTGGCTGTGGGGCTCTGCTGGGGACAGAGCAGTTCAGGCTTTGCCCATTCTCTGAGGGGCTGTGGGGGGGAAGCTCTGCTCAGAGCCCATCTGGGGGAGCAGAGCTGTGGAGCTCTGTGCAGAAGCTGCTTTCCCAGATGCTGACGTGCCCATCTGTGTTACTTCTCATCCCAGGACAACCTTGCTGTGTCCTTGGGAATCACTGATGCTGCATGCGGAGACCAAGCACAAAAGTTGTGCTTTTGTATCCATGGTAAATTAAGGGCTTTTCTGCAGTGGGCTTGTTTTTATAAACCCCCCTTGCAGAAAGCTCCTGTAGCACACAGATGCCCCCAAACCAGGGTGAGAGCCGCACTAAGGGAGCACTGCTCAGAGCTGTGCTTTCTGAATGGAGCTCCCTTTCCCTGCATGCAAATGAACGGCTGCAGGCTGCTGCTACTGCATGAAGCCCGGCTTTATTTTGGTGACAAAAGCCCCCTGGCACTTATTAACCACCCTCTGTCTCTCTCAATGGATTTGCTGGCTCCAAACTTCAGTGGAGGGAAAAAAGACAGACAAATACAGACCCCACCACGGACCCCATGCTCCTACCCATCAGGACGGGGGGGCGGAGCCCCATAGCATCAGTGCTGGGTGCAGGGCATCATTTTTGCCCCCTGTGCTGCGTGGCACCCTCTGCAGAACGCTGTCCAATGGGGATGTTTATGGGGCAGCACTTTGTGTCCTGCTCACGTCTGACCGCTGCATCCTGCTGCCTGGAATGCTGTGGGGTGAGGAGGTATTTGCAGGAGGACCAGCTCCAGCATCCAGCTTGGCTTCTACAGGTCTTCTACAAACAAATGCCTCTTTCCCCCGTGAATGAGAACTCAGCTGCTCGGGGTGGTTTGTTTTAAGACAGAGCTCTGTTTTGGACTCAGTTGCAGTTGCTATGTTTCTGTGGCTGCTTGCCTGCCTGCGTGGAAGCACTCACCACTTCCCAGCCCAAGGGTGATGCTGAGCCGCACCCAGCTCCTTTCTGAGGACAGTTTTATTTTTCAGCAGGGCTTAAGCAAACGTGCAGATCTATCAGTGCTCACAAGCTCTCTGCAGCGTTGCACCTCTTGTTTTTTGGCTTTGCTGAAGGACTGTCTCCCTTCCTTTCTACCAAAGCATTTTAGCTTTGCAGCGCTTTGTCTCCTTTCCTTGTAGGGCTGTTGCTTATGGCTCATGGGCCAAAGGAGCTTCATGATGCAGATCCTCCTGCACCCTCCAGATTAGGAGTAATGGGCACAGTTGTATAAATCCCACAGAGGGATCCTGTGGTTTTATTTCTATGGGTGCAAAAGGAGGAAAATGAAAACACACAACCTGTTTGGAGATGGATGCGTGGTGTTTCAGTGGAAAAAAACAGGTTAAGCCAAAACGAATTGGAACTGAGTGTTCAGCGTAAAACCAAGTCTGAACTGCAGCACTATATTTAAACACGGTATTTTTGTATTTAAATAATTAACCACTGGGAAAGAGCAGCCCAAAAAAAGCATTAGTGTGTGCTGTTTTCAAGGTATCCTCTCTTCCATCCCCATCTCAGTGCCACGGAGTGCAGCTGAGGACCAGGTGTGGAGGACAGGGATGTGTCCCTCCCCGGTTTCTGTATCTGTGCAGCTTATTCTTAGCACCTAGATGAGGTGGTCAGCCAGGTTTGTGGGCTGGCATTGAGCTTCGTGGCACAAAGGGAGGGGGAAGCAGGATTGCTTTGTGAGTTGCAGCCCTTCTGCATCGCCCAGACTGTCTCTGGATGGACCCAGTGTTTAGCAAAGGGTGAACCCGAAAGGTGATCCTCTGCCACGTGGTTCTTCCCCTGCCATTCAGCTTTACAGAGCACTGGGCAACCCCCTGCTTTTGAGGAAAGGTTGGTGGGCGTTTTAGTGCTGCAGGAGCACCTGCACGTCTTCAGCACAGAGCTGTCAGAGCTTGGGAAGCACTGAGCTCCTGCAGGGAGAGCAGTCACTGCACCGGGGAGCTTGGCCTGGCTCCCACAATTAAGCCTTGCTTTGGATCCAGCTATGGAAACAACCACAAGCAAGGAAGGAAGCAGATCTGTCATGGTGTCAGCCCGTGGTGAGGGCAGTGCTTCCAGCATCTGCTGCTGCCTAGGCTCAGCCCAGGACTAAAGCAGGCAGTACCAAAGCCCTCGGTCTTATTTGGAGATGAGGTTTATTCTGCACCGTCCCAGTATTTTCCTCAAGTATTTCATGGCCTTTCTGTGCTGATGGTACATACGTGAAATTTCAAGGCTTTGCTGGGGCAAAAGCAGTTAAAGCAGGTGGTTCTGGCTGCAAAACATGCATTGAGACCCTCAGGTTGTCTCAGTAACATTCCCCCACAAACAGATGCAGGAATCGATGCTCTTCAGTTACCTGATGTCATCTGCAGGCTCGAGCAATGGCTGCTGCATCCCTCACACGTCCTTTGAGCTTCATCCCAAGTAATGAGAAGTGGAAAAGCTCTTCAGAGCTGAGCTCGTGGAGAGGAGCAGAGCTGATGGAGCCGAGATGAATGCCAAAATGCCTCCAGTGGAGGAGAGGAGTTAGCAGGCATAGTTGTAGTCAAAGAAATACTCAGCAAAATGCAGTTATTTCCTCTTAAGCAGTTCCAGTTTTGCTGACCCCACACTTAGAGCTGCTGCGAAGTTGCTGATTTATGGAAGGGCCTTAAGTTGAGCTGAGAAACAAGATGATTATTTTTTCCTGCAGTTCTCAAAGCTGCATTTCTGGGACTTCCTTATTTTATCCAGCCTCAGTGACCCTAAATAGCCAGATTTGATGGGATGATGACCGGCTGTGGCATTTGTGTCTGAAGGAGGGTTGGTGATGTGAGCACTGCAAACCGAGCCGCCCTGCACATGTTTCATGTTATGCTTGTCACTTAAGTGCCATCTTTGTCTGCTTGGAATTGGGATAATTTTGCTGCTTATATGACCTCATTCTTTCTTATTGCATCCTTTGAGCTCCAAATCCCATTTCTTGTACAAGCAGCTTGTGATTTCTGATGGAAGTTCTGAACGATGTGTCTTGTGGAAGCAAAAGCCATCGCATCCCAGGCAATCACATCCATTCTCCGTCAGGATTCGGGGCTCTGGCCGCTCACCCTGCTGCTCCATCAGTGCCCCTTTGGCAGCGTGTGCTGGACCAGGAGGGCTGTACTGGAGATGTGGGTTGTCAGAAGCCTCTGCAGATGGGCTGTGTGCTGTTTGCCAGCCCTAACAGAGTCCAGCCCTGAGCTTTGCACTGCTGCTACTGGCACCTGGGGAGCAGAGGGTCCAGGATAACTCAGCCTCCATTCCCAAACCTGTCCTCAAAAAGGCCAGAAAGAAAAAGTTGTATAAGGGCTGAGGTTTGTTGCCCTGTGTTTCAGACTGTGCACCAGCTTTGTGTTCAGCAGCAAGCCTTGCAGGAGTGCTGGGCAGGGAGGTTTCTGTTTGGGAATGTCTCTGGGGGCTCTTTGTGGTTTTATTTTCTGCCTGGTTATGGATTGGAGACAGAGGTAAGCGAGCAGACCTGAGCCTCTCCGGGGTCCCATTGCTCTCTGAAAAATACTGGGCTTTCATTGGTCTGTGCTTTCAGCTACTAGAAATTCAGATTTGAGCTGCAATTTATCAGATCAGATCTCAGATTCCATCTGAGCAGCATTAACCTGCTGGCTGTCACTGCCAGCTTCCCAACTGGCACAACCTTAACTTTGTTTCCTTTGTCTTTTGCAAAGGCGTTCATTTATGTCCAGTGCTAAAGATACCACTGCAGGCAGTGGTTTTGTGCTGTGTCTTAATTGCATGTGCTTTGCTTCCATCCCTTGGTTTGCACAGATGGATGGGATTGTCTCTTGCTCCCTCTCCTGGGCAGCTGAGGCATTTGCCCCCCACGTTGCTTTTGCAAGCTTGATCTCTTTTCAAACTCCTTCTAGGCAAGGGAGGCTGTGTGCTCCTGAAGGTAGAGCTGAAAGCTTCGGGGATCCCGTTCTCCTCCTGAGGTTTATGCTCCAGAGGGATGGGTTTCTTGCAGCTGATGGTTTTCAGGCATGGGCAGGGGGCTGGAGGGAAGGCTCTGTAGCATCACAACTTCTCTGCATCCCTTTGAGTGACCCACCCGAGAGAAGGGCTGTCCAGGCAGGGCGCTGTGCTCAGAGGCACCTTAGTGGTTGTGTGTGGGATCCCTCTGGCTGCCTGTGGTGGACAAAACCCTGGGACTGCCTTCCTGCTCTGTCAGTAACACAGCACCTGCTTCTTGTTTTATTTCCAGATTGAGAAAATCATGAGCTCCATTGGCGAAGGCATCGACTTCTCCCAGGAGCAGCAGAGGATCTCAGGTAGCGTACCCAGCTCGTGTGTGTGTGTGTCTTTGTGGTTTTGCCCAGAGCAAAGCCGTGTTCTGGCTGCTGTGACCCAACCGTGGCTCCAAGAGGGATGGCTGCAGCACAGCTGAGCACATCTCTCCTTCCCTTCCCATCAGAGGGTGGTGAGGCACTGGCACAGGTTGCCCAAGGAGGCTGTGGATGCCCCATCCCTGCAGGCATTCAAGGCCAGGCTGGATGTGGCTCTGGGCAGCCTGGGCTGCTGGTTGGCGACCTGCACACAGCAGGGGGTTGGAAGGAGATGAGCACTGTGCTCCTTTGCAACCCAGGACATTCTGGGATCCTATGATTCCCTTTTGTTGGCAGCTTCCAAGAGCTGGAGCAGCTCCTTGCAGTCCTTCCCTGCAGGTGGGAAGGGCTGGGTGCTGTCAGCTGCCTGGGACATGTTCTGTGCTATTCTGCGAGTCTGCTGCAATGAAGTCAGCTCCAGGGTGTGTGGCCCATGGCCTCTCCTCAACCTGAGCACATCCCCACTGGTGTTTGCTTGATGTGTAGGAGGGAGATCAGATCTTCTGCACGTACCAAAGGATTCAGTGCAGCTGAGAGGTGTTGTAAGGGCTCCAGCCTGCACCCAGGGGAGAAAAAGCTCTACTGATTGCCAACCTCCTTTAGTTACTGTTCTTCTCAGCAGAGCTGCTAAGTTGGACCAATTGCTTCCAGCTCTCTCCTGCCTCTCCAAATATGTTTGTCTTGAGTTTCTGCTCTTCTCTGCTGGATAACAAAGAACTTTCTTTAAGCAGTTGCTCTGAAATGGAGCTGCTGCATGTTTGCATGTTGGCTGCTCTCACCACCCCACGACAAGCTTGCTTTTGTTTCACATGCATAATGGAGCAGCAAGATGCTCATTTTTGTTACATAAGCGTGGATCCATCCCTTCAGATGTGAGCAGAGCACTTGACAGCCCTCCACACACGCGTGTTGTGCTCCTTAAGGCTCACAAAATGCTTTTGTTTAGAGGATGGGACGGGGGTTCTGTGCTTTGTGTCGGTGTGACTGCTGCCAGCAGTTTTTGGTGTCTGCAGCAGCTTTTTGTGTATTTAAGAGTCCCAAATCTGTTGTGTGGATTAGTCTTCAAGTCTCAAACCCAATGGGGAGGGGTCTGTTTCCCTTTCTTCTTCAGCGTTCAGGCCAAAGGAGAGGAAGGAGCGTTTAATCTTCCAATACTGCCTGTACCCAGGTGCCACCCAGCCGTGACTCACAGCAAGGTGCAGTAGGTGGCTTTTACATCCACATCCCAGCTCACGTCACAGCCTGACGTGGCACTCAGCCACATGCAGTGCAGCCCTGGGTGCTCCAGCCTGAGTGAGCTGCTCCAGGGAGCAACTAAAATTAGCCACCAGGAGGTCTGTCATCTGTGCAGTGCATGGCACAGCTTTGTGTTGGATTAGGAGAAGAAAAATATCCTGATTGCAGCCTCCTGAATGTCTTAAAAGTCAGCACAGAGGGGAGCAAAACCAGCCCTGTGATTAGGGTTGACATGGGCTTTGGGGTCATTTTCTCCCCCATTACTGGAATTTTGCTGGAATATTTTTAGGCCTCTTTGCCAGCTTTCCACCTGTGGAACTCCAGATGCCCTGTCATTGCCCCAGCAGACGCAAGACATCACATCATTTCTTGGTACATCTCTTACCTCCATGCTTCTGTGACCTTGAAGCACACGGCTGTATTGGTTTTATTAATGGTGCATGAGATGGTGGGGCTGTGCCTTTTGTCTTTGCCGTTAGAAATTTCCTTGAGCCAAGGTGAGGGAGGGATCCTGGTGTCATTGAGCGCATTGATTTTCCTCAAACAGAGCAGCATCCTCCTCCAGCAACTGTTATAACTCTTATCTCCGCAATGCAGCATCGGGAGATGATCCCGGGTTAAAACACTTTCATTTTCATAAATGTTGTAAGTGGAGGAGGTTGAGGTGTGTGGAATAGAGCTGCTGGCCCTGAGTTTGGGTTCAGGATGCACAGCAGCTGTCAGAACCAAGTTGATTGAAAGAAATCTTCCTCCTGCAGTGGCCTCATTGTGTGTCCTGGCTCCGCGTGCCAACCAGGAGCCTTCTGAGCTTCCGTCTGCTTTCACCCAACGTTGACAAGGCTTTTATCCCATAGTTTTTGTTCTTTCTTTTGAGGAAAGTGCATAGGAAGGGGAAGTGGGACTGATGGAGTCCTGATGTCAGTGCAGATGTCCCTGGATGTGCCTCTGTCCCACGCAGAGCAGCCCACCGCTCCCCAGCACTTCTACATGGCTGAGATGCTCCTGAGGATTAATTCTCTCCCCAAAATGCAGCTTCACTCTGGAAAGCAGCAGCTGGTGATGAATTTGTTCCTTCCGCTGCTGCGGGCGGAGCTGTGAGTCCTCAATGTATGGAGTGATGCTGGGCTTCAAAGGAGGAGATAATTGCTTGGCTTTAATGGAGCCTTTGAAATGCGGCTGTTTGGAGTGAGACACGGCGAGCAGAGCTTGATTAAATGGATGCTGGTGAGCTTTGCTGTCTGGGGACCGAGGGGGACTGAATATCGTGTACTGCTCAAGGGTTGCAGACAACCCGAGCCTTGAAGATGTTGGCATAGGAAATGCTTTTTGTCAGTGAGAGTTCAGTGGTGGCAGAGCCGTCCTTTGGGACACCAACCTCGTGGCACTGTGCGAGGAGCCAGGAGCTGCCCTGCCTGCCCGGGGCCACAGCCTCCTCCAGGTGCTCCTGGGTCTCTCTGTGGGATCTTCCTCCCCATCACTGCTGGAGCAAGGCTGGGCAGGTTCCAGCTGCAGGTCAGTGTGGCTGTTGTGCTGGCTGAGTTCTTTGGATGGGGTCAGTCTGCTGTGCTCACAGATGTGGGCGATGCCAGGCTTTTTCAAGCACAGCTGGAGGTGCTGCTATGCACTAAGCAAGGCTGCCTGCAGCAGAGGTTTTTCCCCTGTACTTGATGAATGAATTCCTCTCTCTGCATTTAGTCAGAAGCAGAGACAAAAGCAGAACTCGGCTTGTTTGTCTTCCTGTGGTGTGATGGAGGACACAGGAGAGCTGCACCCCCAGGGACTCTGTCCTCCTGCATCTCTCACCTCCAAACTGCTCCGAGTGGGCAGCATCTCCCACTGATGAGATGCTAATACACATCTGCACATGCAGCTCACGCCTGCTGAGTGCAGCTAATCTCGATCCATTTGTCACTTGGGCTTTTGCTTTGGTGAGGAGGGACCCCCGTGTGCCCACAGCGGGGGGTTAACCCATGCCTGCCCTAAATACTGATCAGGGCTTTATGTTTCCCAGGGCCAGAGGGCTTTGCAGGGGTGCTGTGTGGGGTTTGGTCCAGTCCAACGGCAGCTGCTCAGCACCCAGCATGCTGCCAAGCCCCCTCCTCTCCCCACCGCAGGCTGTGGCTGTCGCAGCGCGTGTGATTGATCGATATCATTAGGGAAGAGGGCTAACATGGAGGGGAGAGGAGGAGCTTTGCACCTCGGCAGAAGCTGCAGCTGTGCAGAGTTCGCAGCAAAATGGACACTCGGCTTAGCAGCAGGCAGAGCCGTGAGCTGCCTGCTCCCTGTGCTGCGTATCCCCACGGGCTGAGCTGCCTCGTGCTCAGGGCTGCCCTGCATGCAGATCTGCAGCCGTGCTTTCCTTTCCATTGCAGTGAAGGCAGGGATGCTCTGCCAGCCCCTTGCTGTGAGGTCGGAGCACGTCCTGCACTGCCCACAGCCCAGCCCTTCTTTTTTCTGGCATCGTTTCTCTTTTGCTGCTCAGAAGTTTGCAAGGGCTGTTCTGATGGATCAGAACAGCCTCGCTAACGTGCAGGGCGCTTCCCAACTGCGCTCCCATCTCCAAAATTGGATGGGTTTTGAGAACACTGGGGCTTCTGACTCGTTTTGTGCCTGGGATCACTGATTTGCTTGTAGAGGCTCAGTGCCTTCTTTGGCAGCTGCTGTGGAGCTCAGCGTGCTTGGGTGTGTGCATACAAGTGGTTGTCACATACAGTTGCTTTGGATTTAGGAGAAGCAGGGGACCTTGGAGTTGTGCTGGGACGAGGGCTGGCCCCTGCTGTGCCCCTTGCAAATCCAGGCAAACTTCTGCACCCCTGGTTCCTCTCCTGTAAAACAGCATAACAGAGCCACTGCTCCATCCCCAAACCCTTGCTGTGTAAACCCAATCATCTGGGCCAGCAGGTTCAGCCCCTGATTTCCTGCTGGAGCACATGAGGAAGCCTTTCAGGTGTGTTTCTCCAGCAGAATCCTGATGATGGGGAGGTGTAGGTGGGGGGAAGGGGGTCCATCTGTTGTGTGTTGGTAAGTGTTTCTGGGATGATAAAGGATCAAGGAACAGCATCTCTTAAGGGGTTCTTAACCCTCACCCTCAAGGCTTTTTTGACCTGGGAAGAGATGTTTGCATTCAGTCTGTCTCTGTGCACCTCTGCTTTGCAGTCGCACGTTCTATTGAGCTCCTGCTCACCCCTTCTTCCTTGCAGCCATGGGGCACTGGGACAGGGGCTGCTGGCTTCAGCAAGGAAACCTGTGTGCTGCTGGCTGGGCTTCATCAGGCAGCATTCCTGTGCTCAGAATTGAGGAGCTGAGTGGGTTGTGCTCTGTGAATCGGCCTGGTGCAGGCAGAGGTGTTGCTGCAGGGACAGCAGTTACCTCTGGGGCTCAGTGAGTTACCTCTGCACTTGGCTTGAGACGTGAGAAACATGCCTGGTGTTTGGCTGGGCAAAAGAGGAAGAAATATTAGCAGTCTGCATTTGGCTAATGGATTTTAGTTCCAGTAAAGTTGTATTTCTTGCATCTGACAGCACTAATGGCTTCATCCTTCTTGCCTCATGCACTGCCTGAGCTCGTAGCCCCATCTGTAGGTTTAAGGACTTCCAGCTCTCATCAGCCCCAGCTGTAGCAACAAATGCCTGCCTTGCTTCTTCTACATGTTGTCTGTGTGTGTGGACGGCTCTTCTGTCAAGGCTGGCTTGGTTTCGCAGCCTTTTATTCCTGGTGAAGCTTGGCTGGGTGCCCTCAGACCACGTCAGGTTGTGCTTTGTGGGCGCATGGGGTGATGCTGTCCGTCAGGCTTATTCCTTCCTCAAGGAAACAGTGAGGTGTACAGAGACCTCCCTGAGCCCACCGTGCCCCTGTCCCTTCACTGTTTTCTTTGAGGTGTGCTTTGTCACCTGAGAAACGTTGTGAGAGGAACCGAATTGCTTGCCTTGCTTTTTACTACTACTTTTAATTATTTCTAACTACGTTCTGCCCGCTGTTCCCCTTCCACAGCATTCCCCGTGACCTTTTAAAGGCAGGATTCCTGAAATTTGGAGCGGAAGGAGGAGGAAGGAGCTGAGTTGGCTGAGAATGAGCCGTTTATTTTAATCAGAAGTTGTGATCAGGCTCTTGCTGGGGGGCACGGAGGCTGGCAATGATCTGCTCCCGTGTCATCCTCGGAAGATGCACATCTCATGGACTTTTCTGGCTTTAGTCAGGGATGTCCAAGGCATCTGTTCTCTTTTTCTTTGTACAGTTAACCCCTCCATTCCCCTTTCCAAACAGCCCCGTTCATTTTGCCTTCATTTGAAGTGGTTTCTAAACCAGAAAGCCTGAGCTTGGCGTTACTGCAGATTTTCTCCTTTAAAAGCAGAAATACATTTATGAGTGTACAAAAGGTGGAGTAAATAATATTTTTTTAAAGCAAATTCAGGAGCTGAGGGGAAGGAGCTGCTGTGGTTTTGTTCCCCCGTGCCAACACCCCGACTGCCTCCAGAAACGCCGTGGTGCACAGCGAGCCGTTCCCTCGCCTCCCTCTCAATAAATTAATTCTCACGCAGCCACAAATCACTTGGAGCTGTCAGAGCAGCCCTGTAACATCGTTTCTTTGAAAACCCGAGCCGTGCAGTCCGTCACCGAGCAAACACTGAGAAGTCAGTCATTTCCACTGGAGGGTGATAAAGCTGCCGTCTCCCTCCCCTCTCCTACAGCTTCTGCTGCGAAGGCTGCTTGCTGGATGGAAAAGCTGGGAGGGGTAAAAGAGGATGGAGAGAAGGGAGGGACAGGCGATGCGAGAGCAGCAGACAGGACTGCGAGCGTGGAGCTGGCTGCCTTCAGACAAAGCACTGCTGCAGCTCTGCAAGGACACGCGATTGCTGCCGGCTGCCTGCGCAACGGGGGAACCCACAGGAGGGAAGGATGGAGAGCCCGGAGCTCGGCACGGCAATGCCAGGCTTGAATGCTGCCCTTCTGCACAGGCTGCGTTAGGGGAGGAAGACAGCGGCCCTTGGTGATCTCTGCATCTCTCGTGCTGCAGCTGTGCTAGGAGGGCTGGCCGCTCTCCTGACCCCGGCTCTCCTGGAGGATCCTTTACCCCAAGCGTCTCCAGGCAGCGCTGCGAGCTCCACACCGTGCAGCCATTGCAGTGGGCGGGGGTGGAAGGACGGCTCGGAGGGTTGCACACAGCTGCAGGTGACCTGAAGCTTCAAAGGAAGCAAACTCGGTGTTGGTTGGTTTCTTTTTTTTCTTTTCTTGATCATCTTTTTATTTGCATATACCCTTGAAACACAGACGTGCTGAGCAGACTGAAGAAAATCCTGCTGTCTTGCATAGCAAATGCCCTGATGAGAAGGAGATCTCTGAACTTTTCTTGTCATCTCTTAAGCTTTTCCAGAGGAGAGTAACAAGTCCCCAGATTTCTCTTCCCAGGGGTGAAGGAAGGAGAGCTTGTCTGTAAAGCTGCTGCGGGCTGTTGGGAAGATCCTCGTTTACCAGAGGCTGCCAGGAGCTGCTGAGGCACATCTCAGACTTGAGCTGCTGCAGGAGGAGCAGAGGGTGTGCTCGCTCTTGGTCTCTTTTTGTTTGGCCGCAGCTTGGAAGCAAGGAACTGAAATGCCTCAATCTCCAGAGCTGCTGCCCCTCTGAATCAGGGGCTCGCATGCAGCAGCCGCGCTCAGCTGCAGAACATGACGGAAGGGCAAACAGCAGCGTGCACCAGGCAGCTGCCAGCACTGGGGGCACCGGTTTCTCTGCCCTCCTGGCTGTCAGCCCACGTGCAGGTGTAGCTGGGCTCTGCCAGCCCGGCACGAGCAGCGTGCCCAGGTGCCATCGTCTGGATAGGCGGTGACATGACTGTGTTGGGACCCTCAGATTCGTGCTCGGGGTCACTCGCTCCTCTGCTCCTCCTAACGCACTAATGGAAAGAAAAAGCCCTTACCATGGTTTGCCTCTTTCAGGACTGCTTGGGGAAAAAAAGTAAAAGCCCTTCTTATCTTCTGCTGCAGTTTGTGTGCTTTCTTTGTCTTGCATGTCTTTCTGCGGACAGCTGCTCTGGTCTGGCTTCTGCTGCTTTCCTGAACCTCTGCCATGTGCGTTCTGTGTCCCAGCTGCATGAAGATGCATTTTCTCTCTAGCTGCTTTGTGCCCTCACTGCTCCTGGCCCTCCCTGCAGCCCCGCTGGGCAGCGCAGCGCACCCAAAGCCACGTGGAGCAGAGGAGCCACACGGTGTTGCGCGATCCTGAGCGGCGCTCCTGGTTGTGCCCAGCGGGGAGTGCGGGGCTGGAAGTCGGCCGCCCTCCTCCCACCCCTTCTGATGAACCAAGGAGAGCACCAGCATCCCCGTGGGGTTGGGCTTTGTGTGTTTGCCTGGCGAGGAGCTGCCCGAGCCCTGCAAGCAGTGCATGTGATGACGTCCTGCTCCCAGGGCGCTTTGCTCAGGCGCGGGGTTCCTTTCTCTGAGTGCTCATTGGGATACAATTAGACCCGGAGCCTTTGGATGTGCTGGAGGCTTGTTGTCCGTGCTCTGTGCACACGAGAGGAATTGTCTGCCAGCCCATTGATTGTACTCTGAGCATAATTTTTTGAGTTTCTTTATGGTAATGACTATGATGTGGCAATGCCATCTGTCTTCCTCAGAGTGCCGCTGCTACCGCCTTAACAGTTTTTCCCTTTTCAAGCGTCTGCCGATTCCTCTCTCGTCAGGTTCTCGGATGCTGGAGCAGAGCGTGGGGGAGTGGCTGGAGTCCATCGGCCTGCAGCAGTACGAGAGTAAGCTGCTTTTGAACGGCTTTGATGATGTCCGTTTCCTGGTAAGTGGGCTGGGACCCGCGGGCCGATGTCGGGATGCTGGGTCAGCCCTGATGCGGGTTCTGCAGCCCAGCAGGGTGGGTCTGGGGCTGCACACAAGGTTGGACCGAAGGAGGACGTGAGGGTTGTGTTGGTTCCTCCCTCTGCACCGTTGGTTCCGTTGTTTCTGATACAGATTTGATTCTACCGCCTCAAATCCCCGCGATGTGATTTGCTGGAGAGGTTGGAACTGAGGTTTGTTGGTGTGTGAAGAAAGCAGCAAACTGCCTGTGCTGGGGGTGGGAGAGCTCTTGTTGGAGGTATCCTCGCTCTGAGCGGGCCTCAGGGCTTGATGAGCTGCACCTGATTGCCTTGGCACTGCTGGCTCTGAAACCTAAGGGTGAGAGCAGCCTCGTGTTCCACATGGTGGGGCAGAAACAGGGCCAGGTGCTGAGCTCAGATCCTGGTGTGGGACAGCGAGCTGGGAGTGGGGAGCAGCCCCTTCTGTGTGGCTTAAAGAAACGCCTTTGGGTTTTGCAAAAGGAATTGCTGAAGCTGGATGTGAGCCTTTGGATGGGCTGCTGGGGGCTGTGTTGCGAAGGGAGTGGGGGCATCTCTGGTGCTGTGGGCGCACAGAGAGGAGGTGCCTGGTTGGGGGCACGTGGTCTGGAGCTGTGATGGGGGCAGTGAGAGCACCAAGCAGTGAGGATGAGGGGATGTGGGGAGCTCCCCCCTGTTGGAAACCAGCAGCCACTGACTGGTGAAGGCGTATGCAGTGGCTGGAGGAAGGAGGGAAGCCTTGAGGTGCCCTGAGATGGTGCAGTGACTTGAAATGAAGTACTCCATACCTGCCGTGTAGCTGACAGAACTTTGGCTTTCAGTGTGCCAGCAATTAGCTGCTCTCACTGCAGCAATTAGCACCTTTCCCCTGGACCGGCTCTGCCCACCAGCGTGCTGACAGTCCTCAGTGCAGGAGTTGAGTAACAAAACTTTCCTTTAGCCCCGGGAGAAGCGGAGCTGGGGGTTCAAGCAGGTTGTACAGACACTTGCAGTGCCCACTTGCAGTGATAGCAGTGCTCAGGCATGGACTGCATGAGGCAGAATTTCAGCACGAGGAGGTGGGCTCCTGTCCTTCCAGGGGTGGGACGCTCTCCTTTGCTCATTCCTTTCCATTTTAAAGGGTCAAACCATTGACTGAGGATTTCCTGCAAGCCCTGGCTGAGTTCCTCTTTGCTGTTTATCCTTTTTACTTTGGCACCCATGTCAGATCTGCCTCTTGCATCCCTTTATCTCAGTCCTCGGGACTCGAAGCCAACGCATGGAAGTTTAATTCTTCCAAATCCCCTCAGCAGTGTGCCTTCCCTTCGGCGTCTGATGTTGCAAGAGTAAAACCTTTGCATACAAGCAGGGAACAAATCATCTGCTTGTTTTTAATGCTGGTTTTGATGCTCTCTGATGAATTATTAAAGCTGCCCGGTGCTGTGAGCGCTGAAGGATGCAGCTGCCAGCACCCACTGTGTCGGTTTGTCCACCCTTCCTTTTTAATACAGCAGTTTCTTTATGAACTGCTGCTTTTGGTCACTAATGATTATTTCAAACTAAGTGGTGTTATTTTTCTGGGCTTGGTTTCTGTGAAAGGATCAGTCCCTGTTAGGGCCTTGGAGAACAAAGCTGGTAAGAGACAAGCAGTGGAGGATGCAGGAGTTTGCCTTCTGTTTTTGGGACCTTATCCATGAGCTGCTGTACGAGGTCAGTGCTTCCCCTGGCAGCAAACCTCGAGTTCTGCTGCAGTTTGGGGCTGCTTTGGTGACAGCAATGGCCACAGCAGGACTGACTCCTCACAATGCAGCTCTCTGCTGTCTCTCTGTGGGTGGGAATTTGGGGCGAATACAAGTATTGCTTGCAACACCCACTGATTCTGAGCAGTGTCAGCCTGTTCTTATTAGGAATATTCCCACTTTTGGAACTTGCAGAGGCTGTGAGTGCAAGTGAGCTGATGAGCAGGGAGGAGCAAACCAACACCACCAGGATAAGGAGGAAGGGCACACTGCTGTTAATGCATCAATGCAAGGAATGCATCCTGCCTGGCCACCTGGGTGCTGCAGACGGGCTGGGTTTGCAGCGCTGCCCTCCCCATGCTGTGCTGTGTTCCCCTCTTAAGGCAGCTTCCCAATCACTCTTCCTGTGATGTAAAACTCCAGTTAAGGCTGTAAAACAAAACTGAGTGCTGCAGTGTTTGCTATGGACACACGAGAGCATCTCCCCGATTGGATTCAGCCAAACGTGGAATGGCTCAGAGCAAACAATCCTGACGGGCACTGACTGCAGTTGGAGTGGATATCGCTGCCACAAGGCAGCAGCATTACAGGGGTGTCGGTTTGATGTGGTGCTGGAGCTTCTGGGAAGGAACAGAAGCGACATTTGTTGCAGACAGAATGTGGTTTTGCTTCTCGACTGAGGGAAGAAATAGGCTGCACTGAAGGAGCTCCTTTTTCTAAAAGACCCGAGTTCTTTCTGAACAGCATGGTCTACAGACTGGAGCTCTTCTGTTCCCCTGCAGTGGCTTTGTTGTGGTGTTTCTGTGCAGCAGCTCCTTCCTCTCCTTCCTCTCCATCGCTGCTGAGTGACCTTCAGTGCCTGCACTGCTGCTCAGGGTGGCCTGGTTGTGAGACCAAACTTCTGCTTTAGTTTGGGGAACGGCCTGCTTGGCCAGCTGGGGATTTAAGGCCAGAAAATGGAGGTGATGCTTCATCTCTGCTTTGCAGCTTGCTGAAAAGCAAGCTTGCTTCCTTAGAGGGGAAGGATTTATTGGTGCAAACATAACTGAGTGAAAGCTGCTGGCTGCGTGTTGCCAGCAGTGGCCGTGCTGTCCTTACCAAAATGCAGGGAGAGCCCTGCCCCCTGTGTGGAGGAGCTCAGCCCAGGGCTTCCAGGGGACCGCAGCCTCATCGCCTGCTGGAGGAGCAAACAGAAGGTCAGATCACAAAGCTGCAGCAGCGAGCAAGCAGTGTCATCCAGAAAAACACACTATAAATCGATTTAATTGTCCTTGACTGCTAATGAACTGGGGGGGGGGGGGGGGGTGAAAGAGTAGGGAAAATGTCAGTGGAGTGTGAGCTAAGAGGGCTGCCATGTGTTGTGAGCAGCAGGAGCTGCAGTGCTGTGCCTGGGGTGCATGGAGCTTCCCAGTGCCCTGCTGGGACTGCTGTGCTGAGGGCACTGCAGAAGCAGGGAGGGAAGCGCTGTTCCCTGCAGTGCCAGCGATCCATTGGATCCTGCAGATCAAGCCCAGATGCTGGTAGAAGCCCTTCCCTCCCCTGGGAGGCCGGGTGCTCAGCCCTGGGATGGCTCTGCAGCTGAACTTCTTCCTCAGTCCAAAGGCATTCTCGTTCACAGGAGCAGGTAGAGGGACGTCAGCCACTTCTCGTGGCTTTTTGTTGTTGTTCAAGCCTGGATTCCCACAGAGGGTGCGGAAAGCAGCTCATGCTGATTCAGTCAGACAGCATCAGGAGCAGAAATCTGTTCTCATGCACTGCTCTGGGCACCTCTGCTTTTGTGTGTGTGTTTCTTTCTTTACATGATCGGGGGGAAGCAATCAAATTATGGCAGCACTGGGAGAATGGGGTGTTTTTGCAGCTTGGGGAGCTCCACGCCCCGTTACGTGGCATTGTCTCCTGCTTATCACTGCCACCAGCATGCTGGAAATACATTGCATTGCTGCTTCTCAGACTGAATGAACGCCCCTCAGAGCAGAACGGGACCCTCGTGCAGGGATTTCTGCCACGTGTCCGAGTGGGAATGGCTTCATTCAGTGCAGTGGATTCTCTGGCAGCTCTGCAGTGTGTCTCAGATGCTCCCTGGGCAGCTCTGAGAGCCCTGCTTTGTCTTTGTGATGGTTTCCACTTTACCTCTGGAAGGTGTGGATGTATTCACTCTGTGGCTGAACTCCCTGCTGGTTCCAGATGGGTTTTGGGGAGCAAAGCGGGTGAAGCAGGGCTGGCAGTTTAGAGAATGCTTAGATGTGATTCATGAGCAGCTCCTGGCCCAATAAACATTTAAAAAGCCGTTAAAGGAGCGGTTAATTTTTTTTCCCTTCTCCATGAAATTGCCCAGATTTGACAACTGTGACCGATTCCCTCCGTTGCTGCACTGCCAGTGTGTGCATGGGGCAGAAATGGAACAAAAATGCAGTGCACTAATCTAGGATTTTTATAGGAGCCCTTTCTGCAGTTGTTGCTTTGGGAAGCACTGGGACCTCACTGATCTGCCCTCAGCCAACTGAGTGCTTCTCGTCCCCTCGTTTCCACCATGCTCCCTCAAACAGCAGCCACCAGTAAGGGCAGGGCAGACCCCACAGGCTGCTGGCAGGCATATATTCCTGTGGCCAAACACTGCTGTTTCCCCCTTGGCTCCGAGGTGGGGCTGTGAGGGGGCTGGATGTGGGGTCAGGGGGAGATGTAGGGCTGTGGAGCGGGGCTGGCTGACCCCAGGGCTGGAGGTGCTGGGCAGTTCTGGGCCCCTTGGCTGTGATGCTGTGCTGACGCCGTGGGTGAAAAGCCCCACAGTGCAACCCATGTGCTTGTGCAGATGGAATGCAGGACAGGCTGGTGGGTTTGCTGTTAGCGCAGCATGAGCTGCTCTCGCCCTGTCCAACAGGACGTGTTTGCTCCGAGTGCAGCCCTGCACGGCTCCCGGAGCTCTGAAGGGGCTGAGCCCAGCCTGCACCTCGCAGACAGCGCAGGGAAGGAGGGCACTTGGTTTCATTCACCCCTGGGCTCCTGGGCAGCTCATTCCCAGCCGCAGCGCCTCTGTCAGCTCCCCGGATGCCCTCACTTAGCTCGGTTTTGCTGCCCTCCCTCACCGCCCTTTTATTTAACAGGAGAGCTCAGAGTGTGGGGTCGAGCCTTGGGACGGACTGTGTGTTGTCCCTGTTCAGGCTGTGTCTCCAGCTCTGTCTCCCACATCCAGACTCATGTAAAACAAAAGCAGTGGCAGCAAAATCCTTGACAAGATACAAGCAAGCTGCCTTGAATTTACTGAGAAGGGGAAAAAAAGAAAGAGCTTTGTGTGCATTAGTCTAAGAAAAATGGATGCTTTGGCTCGTCCAGCTGAAGGCACTCTGCTATGGATGTTTGCTAGTCTGGAAAAGCTGTGTTTGGGTTTTGCATCTGTTGCTTTTAATAGCAAACACGTTCTGGTCCCAATCTTCCCCACAGTTGTGTCTGGAATACGTGGGTTGGTAACAAGGCAGCTCTCCTATGAGTCGGTTGGGATTCATTATGCTGTGCTGCTGGCTGGGGAGGACTGCATGTCCTATACGGAACTTTCTTTGCCTTGGGCCCTTCCTTAGCTGGAAAGAGAGAATGGACCGAAGCCAGGCTCTGAGTAAGAAGCAGCATCTGAAAATTGGGTAGTTAAGCGCCCGCAGAGTGCCCTGCTGGAGCAGAGATGCTGGCAGATTTCAGAGGCTCTGATTTTGGCATGCTCCTCTTTAGGGTCACCTAACCCACACTGCGTCACGCAGCGTAACCCCTCTGACTGTGCTTTTTTCCTTTAATGAGAAACCTGGAGTCTTGCAGGCTGCTTAATTACAGCGCAGGATGCGAAGCGCCGTGTCCTGGAGCAGAACCCTGCTCCAAAAGCTGCTTCCTGTAGGTGGACCAGGCGAGCAGGTGGGCACTGATGGATGGGGCCAGGCTGGATGGGCAGCCTGATCGGGGGGGTACCCAGCCCATAGCTGGGGTGGGGCTCTGGGGGCTGTAAGAGCCTTTTCAACCCAACCATCCCACGGCTCTATGATCCTTAAGGTCCCTTCCAACCCAACCGTTGTATGGTGCTGTAATCTTTGAGGTCCCTCCCAGCCCAACCATTCTGTGATAACCTGGCACCCAGACTGAGGGTGGCACAGCGCCGTGTTCCATCCCATCTCTGCCAGGTTGGAGCTGGGGGTAACAGAGAGGTCTGAATGGGGAGGAGTGCAGGGTGAGCCCTGGCCCCGTGCTGCGCTCAGCCTGCAGCCTGCACAAGGTACAGCACTTGTCACAACGAATACAGGCTCAACTCTGTCTTCAGAAAGTTTTCTTGATTCCAATTGGCATTTCTGAGCGGGGGAGGATCCGGCTAGCAGCACAGAGGTCCTCACAGCTCCCCTCCTCCTCTGCTGCAGGCGTTTGTCCTTGGAGGACCCAGACCTGGGTTCTGAGCAGCAGGACCATGGTGCTGGGGAGGTGATGTCCAACCTGGGCATGGGGACTTTTGGCTGCTGGTAAAAACCAACCCACAAGAAAAACCACCTTGTTTTACGATCTCATTTCTAAAATCCTCTTAACCCAGCAGTCCTCTGAGATTCGTGGCTGAAACCCAACAGCTCAGGGGGCTCCTGGTGCTGCAGGTGAGCCTTGGGAGCATGGCACTGACCCAAGCCCTGGCTGGGAGGCAGGGAGCACTGCGCAGAGGACCTCAGCTTTGTCTGCAGAGCATGTTAAATGCACACAGCCTGAGAACAAAGCTCAGCTGCTCTGCTGGCAAAGGTTAAAAGATCCCCAGTGTGTTTGCATTTAATTATCTATTTTAGTGGCAGATTATTATTTTTTTTCATTGGAGATGAAATCCAGATGGGTTTAAAGGACGCTCCTCCGAGCAGAGCTCGTGCACAATGGGCTGTAATGATGTATTCAGAGCTGCTATGCTTTGTCTATCCTTGTTAAGTACCCTGAGAATGCAGACTGGCACTGAGGGAATTTAATGTGACACATAAAAATAAGGAGCACTAGAGGAAGCCGTGATTCTGAGTGTTTAACTAGCTTGGAGCCTTGCTGCATGGCAAGCAGTTTTGCTCAGATTTGAGATGCCAAAGGTGGGAGAAGGGCCTGAATCTCACCCCGGGCACTGGAAAGGGGCAGCCTGGAGAGGGCATGGGGCACGCTGGCACAGCAAGGGCGAACGGAGGCCGCGCCGTGCCCACTGACCCCATGGGGCCGGTGGCTGCTGTGTGTATGCAGCACTCTGCTGCTCCCCGGCCACCCGCTGGTTTAATTTGCTACTGTCATTTGCTAAATAATTGTTTCTCTGCAGTCTGGCCTCTGAGGGCAGCACCATTGCTTCGGGCAGCTCTTAGCGCAGCGTTAATTCTATGGTTCTCCTGGCACTTATCTCAGCGGAGCAGCGGTTCTTTGGGGGCAGAGCTGTGATGCTGCACTTAAAGCAGGTGGGACTGAGCGAGGTGGACGTGCTGAGCAGCTACAGACAGTGCAGCGTGGCGAGGAATTCCAAACGCTTGCTGCCCTTTGAAGAGGTGCATGTCCTGCTCAGTCCCTTTCTGGAGCCCTGGCTGCCCCGCGTGCCCTTGCAGCAGCGTAGCGCCCAACAGCTGATTTTAATGAGGTTCCTCTTATAAAACCAAAATGTGGAGCAGCAGAGCGCTGCCAGCTCAGCCCTTCTCCTGCTCCTCTCCTGGGAGCAGAGGGAGGCAGTACTGGGAGGGCCCGGCTGGGTCCCAGTGCGGTGCTGAGCTCGTTGGCTGCAGTGCTGAGAGCTGTGGGGAGCTGAGCCCAGCCCAGGTATGGCGGTGGGAGGGGGGGTGAGGTGGGCTGCAGCAGCGTGCGGTGCTTCTGGGGTGGGCTGTTGCCAGAAGCGGGGAAAGGAGGAGAAATGTGACTTTCACATGCTCACCTGGAAAGAAATCGCGTTTTCTCAGCGGCCCAGGAGGGAGGATAAGCGGAGTCCAGTGCCCCTGCTAGGCTCAGTGTATGGGCAGGGCTGGGTGTTACTCTGGCCGTTGAGGAATGGCACTGTTGGCAGCATTCAAAGCTTTGGTGGTGGGGAGGCTGCTTTAATGATGGCCTGGGACCCCCCTGGCTGGATGAGGATGCCTGCAGCGTGCTGTGCTGGGATACAGCCACGCTCTGCCGTGCTGCGCATTGGTAGCACGGCTCCATTGTGCCCCGTGTTGGTCTGTGGGGCTGAGCTCTGTCCATGGCCTCCTCCTCCCAGGCAGCCCTGGGGCTGCAGGGGATCTGAGGGGCAGCTGCTGCCCTGTGTGTGGGCTCTGCCCCCTTACGCACCTTCCTGTCCCCGCAGGGCTGTAATGTCATGGAGGACCAGGACCTTCGGGACATTGGGATCGGAGACCCGCAGCACCGCCGGAAGCTCCTGCAGGCAGCTCGCTCCCTGCCAAAGGTGAGCAGGGCCAGGGCACTGCCCAGGATGGCTGTGAGACAGAGGAAAAAAAGGCTGAGCACGGTGCTAATTGCAGACGCTGTATGCTTTGGGATCCCTGCCCCCTGTGGCTTTAACCCCTCTCTGCTTTCTGCTTTTGTAGCTGAAGCCCCTGGGCTGTGATGGGAACAGCCAGCCGTCCGTCCCTGCCTGGCTTGACTCCTTGGGGCTGCAGGATTACATCCAGTCCTTCCTCTCGAGCGGCTACAGCTCTATTGACACTGTGAAAAACCTCTGGGAGCTTGAAATAGTCAACGTGAGTGTTGTTTGCCTGTCCCCACAGTGCCGGGGTCCTGCCTGCATTCCCTGCAGGGAGCAGTGCTAAATGCAAACAGACTGCTGGAATGAGGATGCTTTGCCTTGTGCAGAGGGCAGAGAAGCTGCCCCTCTTGGCCCCTCATGTCCAGAGATGGGCAACAGAGCTGAGGGGCCTGGAGCACAGAGGGGTCTTATGGGGAGCAGCTGAGGGAGCTGGGATGGCTGAGCCTGGAGAAGAGGAGCTCAGGGGTGACTTCATGTCCTGAAGGGAGCTTGTGGTGAGGTGGGGGTTGACCTCTGCAATGGGACAGGAGGTGATGGCCTCACATGGGGCCATTACCTGGGGAGGAGCAGGCTAGGTATGAGGAAACCTTTATTCCCTGAAAGAGCCGTGCTGCACCAACACAGACTGCAGGGAATGGTGGGTCACCATCCCTGGAGGGATTCAGGAAATGTGGAGATTTTGGTTAGTAGGGACAGGTTGGGGTTGGACTTGGTGAACTAAGGGGTCTTTTCCAGCCTTAATGACCCCATGATGCCCCACAAACTGCAGGTCCTGCCTTCTACAAACCACTGTGCAGCTCCCCTGCGCTGGCACAAGTTCTCTTTCTCAGCGTTGTCTCCCCCACAGGTGCTGAAGGTGAACCTGTTGGGCCATCGGAAGAGGATCATCGCCTCGCTGGCTGACCGGCCCTATGAGGAACCCCCAGCAAAGCCACCACGCTTCTCACAGCTGAGAGTGAGTCCATGCAGTGTCCCTGCTGCCCACAGTGTCTGTTCAGAGCATTCAGTGGTAGCTGTGTTCTGCCTCTGTTGACTCCACATCCCCCCTTTTCATTCAAAGAATGAATTCCAGGTCTGTCTGGTACACTCATCTCCTTCTGGTTGGTAGCTGACAGCCCTGGGGGACGCAGAGCCCTGCAGAGTGCGTGTACTGATGGCTTTAGGGCGGGTGTCCAGCAGGGAGTGGGGCACAGTCAGCATTACTCTGCTTCTTTTGTGCCCAGGAAATTCTGCCTAGCAAAATCAGGAAGAAAGATAAAAACCCTACCATGTCAATATTTAAGTTAAAAGTCCTTTGAAAGTAGGTGTTGGGAGTAATGAGTGCAGAGAATGATCTTTGGAAATAGTATTGCTTCTTTTTTTTAAAAAAAAAAGAGAGGAAAAAAAGCTTGTTTCTTATTAGAACAAATGGCTGACCTGGTAGTTGGGGTCAGTGCTGGCTCTCAGGTACTTGGTGGCCTGGGAAGAGAGTGCTGGAAGAGTTGAGGCGATCGCACATCTGATGTGTGGAGGAGGAATGGTTCTGCAGGTCCCACCTTGGCTGCTGCTGGCGGTGGTGCAGAGCTCAGGGCTTCCACTCTGAATACAGTGAAGCAGAACTCGGGCAATCTGCAGCCTGCCTGGCTCTGGCTTGGCCAGCACTGACCTCATGTGTGCTTCTTCCTCATCTCTGCTGCTTTACATCATGAGTGCCCACATCAGAAAAAAATCACAGTTGCAGGAAAAGTCCCCTCATATCCACACAGCTGCGACTCCAGAGCACTTGGGCAGAGATGCAACAAATTACAGTATTGCTGAGCTCTGGCTGAACCACACAGCAGCAAATATTCCCCTTTGCCAGGACTGATGTACTCCAGCCAAAGCAGCGGATGAATTTTGGGGCAGGGGAGCCATAGGATGCCAGACACTCGGTGCTGGGGGTGGCTGAGAGGGGAGCGCTCAGAATTGCCATTCTTCCTACAAAGCTGCCACCTGGGAGCAAAAAGTGAGGATTTGTGCTGCTGCACACAGAGCCTGGGGGCCAGGAGGGGACAACCCTGCAGCTTCACCCCAGTGCTCCGACCACAAGTGCGCAGGTGGGAGGGAGGCAGCTCCTCCCAAACATCCTCTTGAGATGACGGGGCTGAAGGCAGAGCGATGGCGAGGAGAGGAGCTCTTTGTGTAGCCTCAGCTGATTGATATGCTGGCTGGGGGGGCGGGCTGGAAAAGAGAATGGGCCATTTCCAAAGCTTCCTGGTGCTGCAGCTGGTGCGTTCCAGCGCCCGGCTCTGGCTGGGGAGCGGAAGGACGTCAATGGCAAATTAAGCAAGTCCGCTGAATAGGGCTGATGCGTGCTGCAGCTGTGAGCTCCGTGTGTTGCCTGCTTGGCACATCCAGGCAGTGAGCGTTGCCTGCGGGAGGAGCCCGGCTGTCAGGCATCTGGGCTGAGCTGACGCTGGGCAGCCGGGTGCTCAGCTCCAGAAGGGGCAGCTCGGTGCTCCGGAGCCCTTTGTGCTGCGTGCCTGCTGCCCTCC
The DNA here is from genome assembly GCF_019238085.1 of Lagopus leucura. Taxonomy (NCBI): domain Eukaryota; kingdom Metazoa; phylum Chordata; class Aves; order Galliformes; family Phasianidae; genus Lagopus; species Lagopus leucura. Next base: position 1,118,977 of record NW_024962290.1, read on the forward strand.
TCAGACAGGGCAGGACAAGGCAGACACCTGCCCAAAACGGTCCTGGAGCAAAGCAGGGGCATTGAGTGGGAAATAAATGAGGTGAATGAAGGCAGTGAGCCTGAAGGCTGCAGGGCGGGAGCTGACCCTGATAGCTCAGCTTATTGCACCTTTGTTGGGTGTTGGGAGGAGCAGCCTGCAGTGCCAGCTCCGGGTGTTCCTAGGGAGAAATAATCCCAGCCAGAAACACAGGCACAGGTTTGTGTGTGGCCACTTCTTCCCTTCCTCACACCTTGAGCAACTGCCTCATCAGCTCTGCATCCTGTGTGCGGTGCTGGAGGGTGGCAGCAGCCTCTGAGCAGGGCTGGCAGAGCCAGAGGGGCGCAGTGCACACAGGGCTGTGGCACCGGCTAACCAGGATGGTTGTTGGTGTCTGCCTGTTCCAGTGCCAGGACTTGATGTCCCAGACGTCGTCACCTCTGAGCCAGAACGACTCCTGCACGGGCAGATCTGCTGATCTCCTGCTGCCCTCTGGGGACTCTGGGAAGAGGCAACACGAGCGTGGCAGTGAGCTGGCGACGTACTCCAAAGTTGAGCGCTACAAAGCACAGGTCAGTGGTGCTGTGCATCCTGTGGGCCCCTCTGCATGGCTCAGTGCATCACCTAATTGAGGAGTTGAGGCTTCAAAAACTAGGAGATGATGCCAGCAGGTTGCTTGTGCCTAGCTCGCCTTAAAAACAGTGACTTGCACATGCACTGCAGTGTCACTTTCACCCCTCCCAGCCCTTTGAGGTCTGCCCACTGCAAATCTCAATTGCATCAACCCACAAAGCCCTGCTAAGATCTGTGCTGCACCCTGGCATGGACCCGCTGTAGCTTCACACCTGCGTTCCTTCCTCTTCCAGGAGGACCGTCGGGAGTCAAAGCTGACCCTGCGCCCCCCCCAGCCTGGCTGCCCCCTACGCACCGGTCCAAAACTGGCAGCACCAGCCAGAGAAGCTCATCTTTGAGTCCTGCGGGTACGAGGCCAACGTAAGTGGCTTTTGGCTTCTGCAGCTGGAGAGGGGGAGGAGGCTCTGGGTGTTGCACGTGGAGGTGTCACAGTCCTCCCCGCTCCGTGGGTGACTTGTCTCTCTGCAGCCACAGCTCTTGGGTTGTGGTGCTGCTTTGGGGTTGGAAGGTTTCCAGCCTGAATGAAGCCTTCAGGTTGTCAGTGCTAACACATCCCCTTTTCCAAACAGTACCTGGGCTCCATGCTGATCAAGGACCTCCGAGGTACAGAATCAACGCAGGATGCCTGTGCCAAGATGAGGGTATGGAGCCCAGGGGACAGTCACAGCTGTGGTGGGTGACATGGGGCAGGACGGGGGATGCTTGTGTAGCTGCAGTTCCCCACACCCTGCAGACAGGGCAGCGCGGGGAGCCACTATCACTGCCGAGCTGATCTCCCACCAGCACTTTTCCCTATAGTTTGAATGTCTGTGCAGTGAGAAAACAGATGATTTCTCTGGGATAAAAGGTTTAACTTCAGGTTCCCGTCCCTTTCTGTCTGCTTCCATTAGAAGCAGGTTTTCTTTCTCCTTGTCCAAGCCCCCAAAAGCCTGATGTTATAGGGCTGAGGGTCTTTCCTAGCCACTAGCAGGGCTGGGGATGGTGAGGAAAGGAGCACTGATTCACAGCTGAGTGTTCTTGTTTCTAAAGAAATCCACAGAGCATATGAAGAAAATCCCGACCATAATACTGTCCATCACATACAAGGGAGTGAAGTTCATCGATGCCTCTAACAAGGTGAGCTTGAAGTGCCTCAAAACCGGTGTCTGGAGGGACGTGGCCTGCAGTGCCACCTGCTTGAGGGGCTGCAGGTCATACCTGGCAGCTCCAGAAGCCATGGCTGGGTGCTGTGTAGCTGCTGGGAGCCGTGGGGAGAGCACCAGGGTGACGATGGCTGTCTGAATGATGTAGGCTTGGCACGTGGGCTGCTTGTGTTGCCGTTTGTTCCTACCATGGGACAGAGCTGAGACTGGCCTGGTTGGGAGAAACCCCTTCTGCCAGTCTCTGTTGTGCTCCCTGTCCCCAGTAGACATTTGGAAGCGCTGTTGTTTGCTGAGCGTGTTGTTGTCCCCAGAAGGGTGATGAGTATTTGTGGTTGTCTCCTACAGAATGTCATTGCTGAGCATGAGATCCGTAACATCTCCTGTGCTGCCCAGGACCCTGAGGATCTCTGCACGTTTGCCTACATCACCAAGGACCTGCAGACCAGCCACCACTACTGCCACGTCTTCAGCACCGTGGATGTGGTGAGTGGGATGGGGCTGCAGCTGAGGGTGTTGGGGCTGCGTGAGAGGTGTCTCTTTGCTGTTTCTGTCCTAGAAGATTCTTTTAGGAGTCCGGCCACAAAATGCATTTACTTTGCAACTCTGTTGTCAAAGAGAATATTTGTCTGGCTTCATTACTGCCATTTCCAGTGCTGAATAAACCAGGGCAGGAGATTTTCCCTCTTGGGGAATATTCCGTGAACAAAACCCTGATACGCTTTCAATTATGAGCAGTGTAATAGGCTGATCTAACAGCCTTTTAATTCACTGAGAGTGTGACGGCGTTGCTTGCTTTTATTCCTAGACAGAATCAGCTTTGCAAAACATTTGGGCTCTTTCTCTTTACAATGCCAGACGGGTTGGAGCAGCCCATAGGTGGTCCTGGCTGCTGCACGTGGGGGCTCTGTGCGATGCAAGGCAGCTCCCGTGCACTAACAGCTCTGTGTTCCCTGCATTCTCTCTGAAGAACCTGACTTACGAGATCATCCTCACCCTGGGGCAGGCGTTCGAGGTCGCTTACCAGCTGGCCCTCCAAGCCCAGAGAGCGAAACCTCTGGGTGCTGCAGCGGGAGAAACGATCGAAACAAAATCTTCCAAACCGGTGCCTAAACCACGAGCTGGCGTGAGGAAATCCGCAGTACGTACATGGAGCTGGGGGCTGGAGCTGGGCTTCCTCTCGGGCACAACTTGCTTAAAGCTCCCCCTTCGTGGTGCAGAAGTCCCCGTGGCCTGTAGCATCAGGCACTGCTGGTGCTGCAGTGCCCGTGGCTCTGCTTGCTGGCAGGCTTGCTGCATGCCTGGCTTTCCCTGTGGGGTAGGACAGGCAGAGGGGATGTAGCCTGGGTTGGGGGGTTGGATGCCCTGCTGGATCCAGCTCCGTTTCCACGTGGAAAGATCAGTGGGTAACCTGCAGTTTGCCCGCTTGGTAGTGCCAACTAAACCGAGCCTAACTTGGAGCTGCTGAGGAGCAGGGACTGCTGCATAAGCCATTGCTTTCCTTTAATGTCTCCTTTTGTCTGTGTTCTGCTTGCTCCCCCCGCTCAGGTGCCGCTCCCTCCTGACACCCGCTGTTGTTACTGTCACACCTGTACAACTCACCGCCCCTCCTACCTGCCGCTGCAGTCTGTTAGTCCTGGAGCTAAGGTCTTTACCTTCTTCCTGCCATCTTCCATCACCAACCGACCTGGGCTGCTGCCCCGGCTGCCACCGCTCCCCACACCTCCCACCATGGCCTCGTGTCCTCGCTGCTGCCCTCCCCCACCTCATCCCAGGGCTCAAATGAACCCCAGGGATGCACTGGTCCCAGCTGCTGCTAACACAGAGCGTCAGCTCCCAGCTAACTGTGCTGCTCTTCCTGGTGTCGTTAACCTTCCCCTGGGATCCTGATTGAGGAGGACAGGATGAAAAAGCATTGCTTGGTCAGAGAGAGCTCACCTACCAGGAGCCGTCTCCTCTCCTCTTATTTTTGTAGTGCCATCTCAGTAGTGCTGAATTTTTCATGCTTGTCTGTGAAATGAGGTGAAGCTGTCGCTGATGGTAATGGGGGCTTGCAGGCCTAGCTCAGGAAGTCATCCCAGGGTGCTGGGCTGAGAGCGACGTGCTTAGAAATGTTTGAGCTTTGAAGGACTCAAATGCCTTGGCAGTGAGAGCTGCAGCCCTGCACGCATACATGGTTTGGGGATGGGCATCAGCAGCCTCTCTGTGCTCCGAGTTCCCATTTGCTCTGCCCCAGACTCGGGCTCCCATAGGCACATGTAAGCTAATGCACTCTTCTCTCCTTTGTTTCCAGCTGGAGCCCCCTGAAATGGACCAAGATTCCCAGTCTCATGCCAGTGTCTCGTGGGTCGTGGACCCCAAACAGGACTCCAAGCGGACCCTCAGCACTAAGTATGAGACCACTATCTTCTAAAGCAAACCAACCCTGTGTCCACCTATAGTCTAACCGTGCCTTTGCGATCTGATCTGTCTGCTGTTCTAAACTCCCTCTTCCTCCAGCTGCTCGCACTGAGCCCCGCGTAGGCACTACGTCAAAGGCAGCAGCACTTAAGAGACTGTAGACTTAAACGGCTTTTGTACCTGATCACTACTGAACACTGTGAATTCTCCTTACTCGGAAACAAGGGTAACACGCTGTTAGATCCCCATCAGGTGGGAGGTGCAGAGGGGTGCAGGCTGGGGGCATCCGAGATGCGGAGCCAGGAAGCTGCCCACCATTTTCACGTCTTTCCCCTCGCTCTGGCACTGTGACTCCCTGGGGTGACATGGCACTCCCCCAGGCCTTTTTTTCTATTTCACCTTCTTATCCTCGGACTGATGGAGACCTCTTGTCTCTGCGGTGCACACACTCTCTCCTTCTCTCTCCTCTACTTCCCAACTGAACCACGGCTGCACACTGTTCCAGTGAAGTCACCCCTCTCCTTACTGTCACTTGAATCGACACTAACCACTGTGATGCTGTCTGCAAATAACACCTTCACTAGATTTCCTCACAGGGACCCTGCTCACAGCCTCTCTCCTCGAAGCATGGAGCAGAACAGCTGCTCTGCTGGGGGCACAGCCTTGGGCTGGGTGCCACTGTTCCCACTGTGAGCTCGGGCCCTTCTTGGGGCCGTGAGTGTCCTGCAGGAGCTGTGTGGCTGCGTGCATTTCCGTCCCTTTTAGGGCTTACCCCCACAGTCCTTGTGTTCTTGCTCACCAGACCACTGTGAGCTCTGGGTGTGGTTCTCACTTTGCAGATTACGAAGAGGTCAGGCACTGAAAGGCTCATGCTGCTGGCCCTGTGCTGGGAAGGAGCCGTGGTTGAGCCGTGCTGTCAGGGGGTGCAGCAGGCAGAGCTGTGCTGTGCTCAGTGCATTTCCTGCGGTTTCACATCTTTGCCAAAGGGAGGATTGTGATTGAAATCAGTCTGCTGCTGACCCAAAGCCTATTTTTCAGTCTATAAAACATTGCACGATGAGAGCTATAGGGATCTTGAAACATCTGTTGTCTTTCATCCGTGAGAGCAAGGATTTTGGTTAGAAATGGCCATGTGTCAGCGGGCACCTTGGCCTTCCTGGCTCTTTCCCAAGTGCACATGTTTTTCTCTGGGAGAACGTCCCCATTTCTGTGTGTCTTGGTAGAAGCTGCTTTTGGCTCCAGGATATGGGCTGGAAATTGTTTGCATGGGATGCAGGGCATTCAGCACAGTCAGAGTGGAGCTGGGCAGCCCACATAGCTGCCCACACAGGCTGTCCCTGGGTCTGTCCCTATTTCCTTCTCTTGCATTTGCAAAGGAGCATTTAAGCAGAGGAGGAGGAGGATGGGGATGGTTCAGTAGCTGCCAGCACTGGAAGGCAGGGCTCCAGCCCAGTACTGCTTCTCCCCAACTTGCTGTGTCCCAACTACTGAGCCTCTCTTTGCCTCAGTTTCCTTATTTTCAGGATGGGGACACACATAGCTACCTCTCAGGGGGTGAGGCGCTCTCTGTCCCCACAGCTGCTTGAGGGCCCTTTAGTGAAAAGCATTGCAACTTCCACACAGTGGCAGCAAATCCACTGTGCTCTGCTTTGCTCTCCAGCAGAGTGTAGAGCTCTCAGTCCCAGAGCAATGCTCACATCCCAGCTCCTTGTGGGCAGTGGCTGCCAAACCTTTCCCAGGGAGGGGCTGAGCAGATGGGGCAGCTGAAGGTGAGCTGTAGCTCACTGATGTGCCTCAGTGCGGGCTTTGCATCTCTGCCGCATCCCCCACAGCCCAGGTTTGGTGAGCTGGGGGTGACAGTGAGTGTGTTAGAAGATAAGGGGATGGCACTTCTCACTCAGCTGTGTGGCACATCTGCGTGGGCATGGTGTGTGTGTGTGGACATGGTGCACTCAGGGCTCTTGTGATGCTCTGCTTGCAAAATAGTTTTTCAGATTTCACCCCAAATCTCTCTTTGTGATCACCATCAGAAATAAACGGTCAGACCAGCAACCCTGAGTTGCTGACACCTGTTATGTGGGCATGTTTGTTCTCATTTCTAAGTTTCACTGAGGCCTTTGGGCTTCTGTTCCCCAGCCCTGTGGTGAAATCAGATGTTTCAACATCTTTATTGAGCTCTTCCTCAGGAACGAGTTTGATCTTTCAAATCCTTCGTGGCTTAATGGCATTGAGTGGCAAACTGACTTCAAAACAAGGGCCAGGCTGGTAGGAATCCAAATGAGAGGACTCGAGGGATTGCCTTAAAGCAAGGGAAGCAAAGCCCAGCTGTGTACGTGCAATTCACGTGTCAGGAAGCCCTTAACACAGAGCCAGTGGTCACACTGCCCTGCCCAGAACGCTGCAGTGTCTGCGGAGCTCCGGGGTTTGGGTTGGATGCTCAGTGCCTTTCCAATCTGTAAGAGTGCCCTGAGGCATTTATATCCCTTGGAGAGAAGCTGAGTTCATGATAGCAGTGGTAGTTTGGATTTACCGTGCAGCTGCCCACACGTGTGCCTGCTCCTCGAGGGTCTGAGCTCTGCACTCCCCCTGCTTTCAGCTGGGATCTGTCGGTTCCTCCTGACGCCGGCTCACTGGTGCGTGTGCCTTCCTGAGGGTGACCCTACCCCGGCCGGGGTGGCAGGCAGCCCTGCCTAACTGCAAAGCTTCCTCTGCGTCCATAACCTCACGGTTGTCTCATCTCCTGGCTGCACGCCTCGTCTTTCCCAGCACTTGTGTTTGTATGACTCGGAAATCATTCATTCCATTATCTTCCTTTCTGTTTGCCTCTGAAAAGCTGAGCTCCGGGCAGCTGTCTCCTACCACGGAAATGTAGTAACGGGGCAGAGACCTAAGAAGCAGTGGCCTGCCGACACGAAGACCGTCTCCATCTGGCACTGGTGTCTGCCTGTGAGGGTGTGCATGGCTGCTCAGTGAGGGCTCCCAAAGCAGAGGGGGAAAGGGATCCCAGCCACCAGCTGAGAAAAGCAGCTCTCCATTTCTAGCAAAGGAAAGTTGAGACTTCCGAGGCCGAGCGATGTCACGTTTTCTAGTCTGAGACAAACTGCTTTCAACCCGTTTCTTTCACACATGAAATGATACAGAGCAAATCCAGTTCACAGTCTCAATGTAGCACTGCAGTGGTTTTTGTTTTTTTTGTGTGTGGTTGGTTTTTTTTTTTTTGGTGAGGGGAAAAAAAAGAAATGATTTACTGAGAATCTGCACAGTCCAGCAAGGAGTACAATAGAAAGTCTTACCGGTGGGATGGTGTGTGCATCTCTTATGGTACTTAAATCTGCTTCAATTCTGGGTGAACAGTAGAGAAACGCCAAATTCTTGGAAATAACTTCCTCCAGTGTGAGAAGCCTTGCAGGGTAAGTCTGCATCCTTTGTTTTCAAAGCCACTCCATGCTTTTATACCAATGGAAATCACTTAAGGAAAAGTCTGCGAAGGATCTCTCACCTCGGAGTGGCTGTGGCCGAGCATTTACTGATGGTACAAAGCTTGCTTCCCCACGGAGAACTGTTGCATTGCAATACTTGACATTTCTATGGCAAGGACACAACTTCTTCCCATTTACGCACTGAATACCTGGAGAGGAGTCCTTTCTCCAGCCTCTTGTGCACCTGTCTTGTTTTTTAAATGCAGTTATGCCCTGACGGGTTGGGTGTTGTTTTTAATTTTTAAGCTTATTCAATTGTGATTTAGCACTTTTTTTTTTTATACTAGCTCATTATTTAATAAGTGCAACGATTTTGGAAGACGAACAAAAGAGGAGTTACATTTTGGGCATTCCACTGGCACAGTCCATAGCCGAGGATAAATCATAAGTCCTATCGACCCACGGATGGCCTGGCCCCAGCAGCCCCAAACGCTGCCATCTCAGAGGTGTGCTGTCTGCTTGCTTGCTCTTTGGATCACAGCAGGATTTACCAGCAGTTTTGGCTGCGGCCGATGTGTTTTCACAGCTCTGTTCCCCTGGAGGGAAGGCTGTTAGGAGAGTTGTGATTTTTAATTCTTCCAATGCAAAAACCGTAGCGCAGCAGCCTGGTACAATCTCCGCAGGGCTGCAGTGGCTGGGGATGTGCTGCCCTGCTGCTTTGCCAGGACAAGATGCCCTAATGATGCCTGTTTAACTCCGGTTGCTGCTGTATGTCAGGATTCAGTCTCCCTAGCTGGTAGGACTAGGAGAGAAGTGAACCGTAATCCCGAGGGCACAGAGCTGTACATGATGAGGAGGGGGAAGCGGAGATTATTTTTCTTTTTTACATGGATGAATTTAGAGAACCTAACATTCCTTGTTATGAGTATGTTGCAATTCATACTGGTGTAAGTGTAAATATTTGGTGTGTTGGCAACAAGTCTTTTTGGAGAGATTGCAAATTGAACCTCTGCTTGGGAGGAGGGACACCCTTCTGTTCTGACACATACATGAGCTTTGCGAAGGTTGGCTTGGAGGTGAAGTGGTGATGAAGACTCCAATCTTCAGGGGGCTGGACGTTGTGACCCTGGTGGTTCTTTCCAGTCCTGTGTGTAATTCCATGGTTGTCTTTAGTGATCCAGCAGTTCTTTAGCCAGATACTCTTTCTCACTTCATAGAAGCAGTTGTTTTGGCAGTGCATCTTCCCCTTTCATTTCAGTGGGGTTTTTTTGAGGTACTTGCATGCTGGAGACTGATCCTGGGTCACCGACTCCGAGTGCTTTGTTATCCCATCCATGACGCAGTGTTTTGGCTTTTCCTCCCCACAGGGTTTCACGGTATCTGGAGGAAAGTGCTCTGCATTTCTGGTGCTGGTTAGAATCTAAATGCACTCACTGCCTGCCTGGGACAGGCGGTGCAGCCCTGGGTTTTGTGTTTTACAGACTTCCAGTTGGACACAGCATGAGTCCAGGCTGAGAACTCAAGGTAGATCAACTGTGTTTGTCTTTTTTTTTTTTTCCTTCAGTAGAGGAGGGGATGAGTTTTTATTTTCCAAATTGAAGCTGCTTTATCCTTTTTAATTTTGTATTTACAAAAAAAAAAAAAAAAAGGAGAACAAAAAAGAAGAAGCTGATTGTAGCTGTTTGAACTTGCTTTGGGATTTTTCTTTTTAGGAGAAAAAACTGATGCAGTTTTGGTGGGGTATGTGCCTGTTGCCTGTTTCCCTCCTGGGGAGAAGGCAGGACACCGTGCAGGACTTGCCTCCAATGAAATGTGAGGTACCATCACAGGGCTGCTGTGAGACACAGACCAGATGCCAAATAGTACTTCCAAACAACTGCTCTGTGTGCAGCTGATGTGGGTTTAATTGCTTTAATGCTCCTTCCACCCCACGTCAGAAGCTTCTAGCAGCAGAACTTCCTCTGGCTTTCTTCTGCTTGCATCATTTCCATGCAATCAGATCTTTATTTTAGAGCGAGCACAGAGTTTGCGACGCTGTCTTGTTGCAAAAAGTCTCCCTTTTAGGTCTCATATTGGCATTACCTACTGCATTTTAATTTAATTTAATTTTTTGTTTTTCAAAAGGAAGTACGTGTGCTGCTCTTACCAAGTAGATCTAGCTCAAACACTTTTCTTACCCATGGAAGAATAACCTGAGATTCCCTAACAGGGCAGAGAACAGTCGAGTTCAGTTTGCAATGTAGACATTTTTGCTAATTGTGATGTATGACAGTGGGACTGATTTGTAATACAAATGTTATTTAATCTGTCTGTATTTTGATACTTGAATTTCCTTTTATTTCCTGTATATACAATTGTTAATCTGTTCGAATTTGTCTGAATTTTAAACATCTTGTGGTACCAAACATAACCAATCTGTGCAACAACATAGACTGACCTCACTACAACAAGGCGAGATTGTAAATATTCCTGGGCTTCCAGCAGTCGTTTTGTTGTTTTCATAATTGTACAACTTAGAACAGACTGAATTAATAAACAAACTTAGACACACGTTTGCCCTGTCGTCACTGTGACCTGAGTGACACAGCAGCCTCTGGTCATCTCATGCCGAGCTGAGCAGCCAAAGCAGGTAAGAGGAAGGGGTGAGGGTGGGCAGCACAGTGACTTGAATGAGGGCAGCCTGGTGCTGCACGTGTGGTGTTTTGCTTTGTAAAGCTGAGGAACAAGAAAACATCAGGAGTGTCAAAGCACTGCGTGGGGATGATTTGCTGGTATTGTGGAAGCAAAGCACAGGATGCTGTTCTGTTGGGAACAGGCCTGATGTCATTCCTTGGCAGCAGAATCAGGATGTGTGCCATCCTAACGTGTGTGGCATGCTGGATGCAGAATGCTGGCTGCTCAGCAGTCGCTTTGGCTGAGGCTGCTCTTTTTGCAGCTAATCACACTGATCCCAAATACAAAATCCTTTTCAGACTAATTTATGTGTAAAAACTCATCTGTGTGTTCTTTAAAGATAGACTCACCTACAGCGTGATGGTCTGCTGTCACTTTGCCCATGGGAAAGCTGATTTTGACCCCTTTTAACGTACATCTGCGAGGACTGTTCTACTGAGGGTGGCAGGACCCTGATTTAGCAATGATAAACACTGAAACCAATGCTCTGCAGCACAGCAGCCATCGATTCATGGAACAACAGAAACAGTTTGGGCAGCCATTGTATATAGTATTTACCAGCAAAGATTTTTGGCATACCAAGAAGTAGGACGTTTTCACTATATAAAATTAGAGCAAGAAATCCAGGCATTTAAATACAGGTTAAAGTTCAGGGTTTTGTGTCAAATAAAATCTGGCTGATGTGAAATACTAAATACATCGGGGGCTGCTAAATTTATACCATATGTTCCATCTAATAATTCAGTAAGTCAGGTTTTCAAGCTAACACTGAAATATATTGAGCAGTTTTAATGATCTTAAATACCATATGGCTTTATCAAATCCAAACTGCGTCCCTGGGCTGTGCCTAACATTTCAGCAGAGCAGGCTGCAGACCCACCGCAGAATTAACACCTTGAATTAGGGAGAAAAGAAAGAAAGAACCTTAAATTTCATTGCAGTTTTATCATCTCCACCTCCCATTTCTTTCCCTGCCAAATAGTGACAGTTTTGAGGGGAACAAGAAAGCCGTTGCCTTTTGCAGTTGAGAGGTTTATTCAGATATTGACATGCTGAGAGTCACTTCCCAGTAGCTGTGCTGCCCAGATGGGTTTGTCTGATGTTTTTTTTACAAGCCGAAGCATGATTTGAGAAATTGTGGGAGAATGCGTTCCACCCTTGTCCTCCTGTGTGGTACGTAGTAAGGATGATCACATAGAACCTCTTCCTGAATCTGGTTCTGCCTCTGGGAAAAGCACTTTCTTGAGAACTGCTGAGTAGAAAGGGCCAAACAGCTGCCAGTTGTGGAAGGTCACACTTCTGAACCTGCGCCCGACTTCCTGCAGCTCTTCCTGAACGGCATTGAGACCCTTTGGGAAATCTTTCTGAGAATTTTGTCCATCGGGGGCAATAAAAAGGCTGAGGAACAGGTGAATCCACTGCTCTGTAAGGAGCGAGTAGGAAATCAGAAATCAGCCTTTGTGCAGAACATTGGTCTCGAGACAAAGGGTTCCTTGTGCAGTCAGGAGCAGAGCTGAGGGCAGGGTGCCGTGGAGCTGTACTGCTCCAGATGGGCTCGGGGCATAGTGAATTAAGGTGGTGTTCTTCCAAGTACTAACATGAGACAGCATTCAGCATAGGAATGGGTGAAACTACTCTCCAAGCATCATGTTTGTGCGTATGATGTACATACGTGCCTTGTTTTCACTTTGTCCTGGGCAGCTGCTTTTAACAGTGGCTGTAGCTGGGATGCTGGGCTGCCAGACATTAGGTTTGATGAATTTGGCTGTGCTGAAGTGGAGCAGCTCAACAGTATAATTTTTTTTTTTTTTTTTTTGCCCACTCTGTGAGTTTTTGAACAGAACTGAAGTGTTAGGCATCTTAGGAGCATAATGGAATATAGAACTTCAGAGCCTGGGATTTATCTGGACTGCCACAGCAGCGTTTTAAAATTGAAAGAATTCAGGAAGCCTCTCTGAGGAGCACGGAGCTGAGGTTAACTCCCCAGCTATCTCAGATGTTCTTGTGTTTCAAATATGTATTTGGGAAGTGCTGATAGTGGACAAAGAGTGCAGACGACGTTGATTTTTAGACACAGCAAGGGGAAGACTGGCTCTGTAGCTTCTAATGCTGCTCCATCAGTGAGCCATTGCCATCACATACTGCCCAGCCTGTGGTACAGCGAGGTTGGCTTAGGCTGTTAATTCAGTTTCCTGAATTCCTTCAAAACAAAATAGCCTGCTGGGTCTGACATGCAAGGAATAAACCAGGTAATGTGGACTCGGGTGGGCTGAGGAGGAAAGGCGATGCACTGGGCAGGAAGAGCTTCACCTTATTTTCATAGCTGAGAAAAGATAAGTCTTGCATGTGAAAATAATCTTTCCTGTAGCGAACTATCTGCCCGTGGCACTGCAATCTGATGTGGAGCTTTCAGAGTACTAATAAAAGGTCAAAATAATCAGCTCTCATCAAAATCATTTGAGTAAATATTTTGATGGGGCAGCATTATAGGGGAAGCTAGTTAGCTGAATACCATGCAGTGCACTCCCTAGGGATAGATATTACTTAAAGATCTTAGCGTGGTGCTTTACTTGAGTCAGTGATTAAGCTCTCTCTCTACATCCTAGCCTGAAGATTGCCACATCACCTAGTGACGGACCTGGCACTCGGGCCTGTTTAGCTTTTAGTGAGGATGGTAGGATTTAAGAGATTTTCAAAGCAATTACTGTAAGGCAGCCAGAGTGGAATGGGAAAATCAGGGCAGTTTCTGGCTTCCTTGCTTCTGCAGTAGTTCTGCACAGTGTAGGGAATTTGCCTTGCTGTCACCTATCTTACACTTGTCCTGCACATTCGAGGGTCAAAGGCTAAGAGTAGAAGACCTCTTTACTGTTTACTTAGTGCTGAGTCAGACATGAGCTCAGGAGCTCACTGATGGTGTGCTGGACTGCGTTGCCCTTGTCAGCAATGCTTTTTATCTGGCCTTTCAGGGATGTACATTTCTCACTGGCAAAAGCAGGGTAACCCAGCTGTGAGAGTGTTCTGCTGACTTCCTGGAGCACTTGATCACTGATGTCTTGCAAAGCTTCTTCATACCTAAATGATGCAAAAGCCCATGCACTTGAGCATATTTGTTGGGAAAGAGGTCTTGCAAGCCAGGAATTCTCTCCATGAGCCCTTTTGTCCTCAGCACAGACAGGAAGCACATAAGAACCAGTGCTGAGCCACAGCTGTGGTGCCTAACACAAGTGAATTAAGCTTCCTTTCTTTCCCTGCTCTTTGGCAAACATGAGAAAGCCCTGCACTGCTGATTTTCCCCATTAACCATGAAGGGACAATAGCTCTAGAGAGTTAGCTCCCAGCTAAGTATGCTGCCTGGCGTTCTGGCTTCCCTCACTCCTTGCAGTGGGCCTGGCTGCTTTTGGATCTCAGGTCCTCTTCTGCTGCAAGAAGAGATTCCTGTTGCTCATCCTACAGTCAACCAGTGCCTGCATCCTCACTCTTCTCCTTCTGGAAAATAAAATATAAAATAACCCACCTGATAGAAGACAGCCCTTCCAAGAGGGCCTTTGTTACCAGTTTCAGCCTATCAATAAACCCAGGTGAGCCAAATAAGGTGTTTCCACACACGCCACTAGTCACTAGCAGGACTGCAGCTATGATGGCAAGCTGATTCACTTGTGTTTGTACTTCCTGTAGTCGAGCCTGATCCAGAAGCAAGGTCTGTGAACAGAAAGCACACCAGCCTGTGAGCACACAGACAACATCTGTGATAACAGAGCAATTCTCAAGCCATGCAGCAGAGCTGTAAGCTCCATGAAGCTGAGTGGAAGGAGGCTGATTGGCAGCAATATTTAGTTTTGTGATAAATCCAACTTGTTTCACCTGGGGAACAAACCCTGTCCAATGGCATAGAAGGGACTGAGACTGTGGACAGATCTTTCTGTAGAAGCAGAACCTGTACACTTATTTGTTTTGTGTATCTTTGCATCTTTTCCTAGAAATATCCCAGTGCTTGTCCTACCTCTGGGTATTCACTGTGTCCGGGCTCCCAGCAGAGCAGATCCATGTAGCCTCAATTTAGCACAGACATGACACTGGGCACAGCTGTGCTACTGCTGACTGCTCCCTGGAAGCGTGCATCAGAAGAGCTGCTGGCTGCAGGGCAGGACTGAGACTGCAAAGAGGATGCAGACACTGCTGCTCTGCGCAGCCACTCTGTTGTGTTATCCAGACTATCTGCAATGTGTTTTAAAACACAAAGAAACAAAAAAGGGTGTTTGCAAGAGCAGGTGGCTCAGTAAGTCAGTAAAACTAAGTCAGTAAAACTGGCTACGTGATGTTCCATGCTGAAGGGGATGTGCATCTTGGATGGTGGGGAGGACTTACCCCACCTCTGCCATGCAGTATTTAGGCGCAAGGCACAAGGCTAGGCTCCTGAGACTGGGACCTGGAGAGCTTTATATTGCATAGAGGATTTCAGTCTTCAAAAAGCACCTTTAATTAAATCTTACAAGGGAGTGAGGCAGCCAGAGAGAAATATTCTATGGCCTAACAAAGAAGAGGGGTCTACATCAAATACTGGCTTTCCTCTTCAGATACACGTGCAAATGTTTTGATGATTCCTCTGTGGACCTCAAAACACTTTAAAATTCAGAGCTCTTACAGTTCCTCATGAGGTAGCTATTAGGCCTAATGCATGCAGAAACTGAAGCACACTAAGTAACTTCTTTTCTGCAAAGCATAGTAGTGAAGAGGCTGAGAAAGGGACCCCAGAGTCCTTCTGCTTTTAGAGGTATTTCTCTCAAGTTATTGAGCAAGTGATGAAAGCATCAGCTTTAGAATACTCAAGTTCCTTCTTAGTGCTTTAATAGCTGCTGCAGAAGTAATAGTGCTTCTCTCCTCTTCCCCACTGACTTACTAGGAAGCTTATCTAAGATTTTCTGGAATTTCTCCTGTTCGTACTGGACGTAGCATTCCTGTAAGTATGGACGGAGGCTCTGGATGGTAAAATTCAGCGTATCCATTTTCATCAGGTCCAGCATCCGGAGGATCTCCCTGAGATGAGGCACAATGATTGGAAAGCTTAATACGGTATTAAAAGCTATAGTTGGAGGTCATTTTGGAATACTGAGAAAGAGGAATTCAGACCCTCTGACCTCATTCCATTTTCTGACAAAAGGCTGCTCAGTCTAATCGGGGTTTCTGGTCCCTAAAAATTACTAGAAAAATTAGATTTACTTCATTGGAGACTCTTCTATGGTCTGGGAACAGCTGGGTAACACAAATATATCTACATATGGAGGGGAAAAAAAGATACAAGTGCAGGGCAGTTTTCTCTAAACCCCATATTTTACTGTTGATGCTTTTGCTGGTCTGCAAGACGGAGTAAAGCAACACCCACTTGAGAAGCTCAGCTGGGTCTGTGAGGCTTTGCAGTCCTTGCACTTCCTCATCTCAAAAAGGCGCACAGCACTGCCATCGTGCCAAGGATGCTGGTGGTGAGAGCGCGGATGTCCAGAGCCCCGTGCTCAGCCTCCTGCCTAATCAGCTCCACGTCCAGGACTCCTTCAATTTGGCTTTGCAGCTGTTCTGAGACAGCAGCAGTAATAACAGAGCCTGCCCAAAGAAGCAGCACTCTGGCCTGTTTTCTGGTTCTCCCACAGAACTGCATCGCGCAACAGAAATCGAGGCTGGCCTTGAATTGGGTGAGACTCAGCACACAAATTCTGGGCCACACCGTTGCTTTAAGGGCATGCTTGTCTTTAATGACTCATTTCAGAATGTCTGGCCACTGTTGCACATATTGCAAAATCTCCTTTACCTCACACAAAAAAAGTAGGGAGTTATCTGCCTGGGAAAGCAAACCATACGCGATTCCATGCCACGCTAAGACAATTTTCTTTTAGTTCTAAGCAATGTTCTTAAAGATTACAGTGTACACCTGCATAGGAGGTACTGTTTGTCACCCACCTAAAGGGTTGCATTTGTACAGACAATGGCATTGGTGAGGTTCTTGTTATTACTAAAACCAACAGTTACATGGGCTTTTTGTCATTTTGGTAGAGTGTTTTACAGACCTGGGACCAGAGAACGAGTTTCCTTCCCAGTCAGGTTTTAGAAGGTGCAGCTATTTAAGTTCTGTTTCCCTGTAAACCAAATGGAGCTTATTTTCTCTTCCCTCTTATGCTGTTCACATGGGATTATTTGGATGCAAGGGAAGACTAATTCTAAGGTACCCGTCCTTCCCATGTCAGGACCAGCTGACCTCTTTTATTTCCTGCAGCAGTTGGATTGCCTGAGTGTAGTCTGGAGGACTAGCAGAGATCTGTTTTTTCAGGTGGTCCCAGAAGGCTTTGTGCAGTGTCTCCTTCACTCTATTTTCCAGGCTAAGAAAGAAGAGAGGGAGGTTTCTATTAACATCAGATAAACACAACCTCTCAGTTGGTCTTTGGACTTTTAGTTTTTCATAGAAATCTCTCTCAACCTACATTTCCCATTCTTCTAAAATGGAGCTCCTTATTCTCACCTCTGTTCATAACTGCACTTAGCCCCTCTTCATAGTGGGTTAGAAAGAACTGTGAATTTTCCACAGAAACTCTTTCAGTCCTCAGAAAAGATCAACAGAGCATTTTTCTAACCAGT
The DNA here is from genome assembly GCF_019238085.1 of Lagopus leucura. Classification (NCBI taxonomy): domain Eukaryota; kingdom Metazoa; phylum Chordata; class Aves; order Galliformes; family Phasianidae; genus Lagopus; species Lagopus leucura. The sequence continues at coordinate 1,135,880 of NW_024962290.1, forward strand.
GCTCACCTTTCCAGGAAAGAAAAAACATCGGCGACTTAAACAGATCCTTAATTGATGTGCAGACACTTGAGAGGTGTCCACAGAACGTTTTGCCTTGTGTCAAAGTCAGAGCTGAAGCCTCCATTTCTTTCATTGTGAGTCACATCTGATACTCATCGTATTTAAGAACTTCTTAGTAAATAATGAAGTGATGAATAAATCAAGTCTTTGTTTTGTTCCAGGAACTATCTTCTTGTTTCTATTCTCAGGCCAAACCCACCTCCTTTCCATGTTCTCACATGTTTTCTGTGACATGATAAAAAGAAGCCAAGCCTGAATATGTGTATTTATTGATATACACACACCTGTGTGGGGGGAAGTTGACCATGTGCACTTCCAAGTCAGCATTCAGTGCAATTTCATGTACAGTGCTGAGTCTGAAGACCTCATCACTCAATTCTTGCAGCTCATTTGTGGAGAGAATTTGGGAGAGCTGGCTGCAGAAAAGCAGAATAGGAATGAATGAGATGAACTTTAACGTCCCTCGCGATTCAAACCAATCTATGGTGCTACGTGTACTGAGCACAGCAAGAAGAGATCATGAGCTAGCAGTGTGCCCTTGTGGCCATGAAGACCAATGGTATCCCGGGCTGCATTAGAAAGAGTGTTGCCAGCAGAGTGAGGGTTATCCTCCCCAGCTCAGCCCTGGCGAGGGCATATTTGGAGCACTGCACCCAGTGTTCAAGGCAAGTTCAAGCCAAACAGGGAACAGCTGGAGAGAGCCCTGCAGAGGGCCATGAAGATGAATGGGGCCTGAAGCATCTCCCTGATGAGGAAAGGCTGAGAGCACTGTGGCTGTTCAGCCTGAGGAAGGGAAGGCTGAGAAGGGATCTGATCAACACGTACAAATGTGACCTCATTGGGGCCTTCCAGGACCTAAAGGGAGCCTACAAACAGGAGGGGAGTCAACTCTTTACAAGGACAAGGGGAAATGGTTTTAAGTTGAGGGAGGGAAGATTTAGGTTGGATGTCAGGGGAAGTTCTTTAATATGAGAGTGGTGAGGTGCTGGAACAGCTGCACAGAGGCTGTGGATGCTCCCATTCCTGGAGGTGTTCAAGGCCAGGCTGGATGGGGCCCTGGGCAGCTTGGGCTGGTATGAAATGTGGAGGTTGGTGGCCCTGCATGCAGCAGGGGGTGGAGCTTCATGATCCTTGAGGTCCCTCCCAACCCGGGCCATTCTGTGATTCTATGAAATATCTTGGAGGTGGGTATGAACAGGACGGGGGGCTGGGCTGTTTGTTGAGGTGCCCAGCAACAGGCTCGTAACAGAGCCCAGGAAACTCCACCTGCACATGAGAATCATAGAACAGCTCAGGTTGGAAGGGACCTCTGTATCAGAAATTGTCTGGTGAGCAGGACTATGGTCCTGTACTCAGCACTGGTGAGGCTCCACCTTGAGTATTGTGTTCAGTTTTGGGCACCTCAGGACAAAAGAGACATTGGAGCTGGTCTGAGGGGCAACAAGGCTTGTGAAGGGCTTGGAGAATATGGCCTACGAGGAGCACCTGAAGGAACTGGGGCTGTTTGGTCTGGGGAAGAGAAGGCTGAGGGGAGACATTATTGCTCTCTTCCAATACCAGGTGATTGCAGCAGAGCAGGATTGGTCTCTTCTCACTGGTGACAGGATGAGAAATGGCCTCAGGTTGCACCAGGATAAGTTTAGTTTCGATATCAGGAAAAAAAAAACAAAGGGTTGTTAAACACTGGAACGGGCTCCCCACGGAGGGATGTGTTTAAAAATCGCTTGGATGTGATGCTCAGGGATTTGATTTAGCAGAGGGCGGCTGACACCTAGTGACCACTCAGGGCGGTGCTGGGTCCCCCCCCGGCCTGGCACCGCCCGAGCCCAGGCGGTGCTGGGTCCCCCCCCGGCCTGGCACCGCCCGG
>NW_024962290.1:1137819-1332084 GCF_019238085.1 Lagopus leucura
GGGGGGGGACCCAGCACCGCCTGAGGCACCTCCCAGCCCGCAGAGTCGCCCGGGGGCTCTGGCCCACCCCAGCACCGCCCCCCATACCCAAGCCAGGCCCCAACGGCCTCTCCTCGCCGCTTTCCCGAGTCCCCACAGCCTCCTCAGTATCATTCGGCCGCGGGGGCTGCTCGGCGCCGGCCATGGAGGAGGCGGCAATCAGTGTGGCGCGACGCTTCCTCCTCTGACGGAGCGGCCGTTGGCACTGCGGCGCGTGCCGCCTTCTTCCCGCCTCACTTCAAACAGGGCCAAACCACTGCGCGGCGGGAGGGGGGGGGGAGGGGGAATCCTTTCAGCGCTAGCAATGTATTCAGAGCCCGCCCCGCGTCCATCCGCGGATTACTGCCGGCACCAGAAAGCGAGGAGCGCCAAATGGGGTGACAGCGCTTCGCAGGTTCTGCTTCGCTCACCGAGCCCCGCTGTCTGGGCACCATCCCCTCTCCCGCTCTGCGCCGATGGGCCGCCCCGCAGCCCTTGTCCCGCTGCGCGGTGGGGCTCTACCATGGAAAGGCGGGGGGGGAACTCAGCGCCTTGTGGGAGGGAGAAGGGCGGGAGCGCATTGCTCTTTGTGAGAGGCTGTCAGCGGAACCTAGGAGCCTGCACCTTCTAGATGTGTTTCTGCTAGAACCGTCTGAGCTATAAGGGATCTCTAAAAGCCATCCCTGCACGCCCGCAGCTCCATCAGTGCTCACAGCCCCCTGGGGTCTCTGGGGGCGCGGCATCACCGCCTCCCTGCAGCCCGTGCGGTGCCTCACCTGGCTGCAAAACCTTCCTTATATCCAACTTAAACCTCCCCCTCTTTGAGACCCCTTGTCCTACCCCACAGACCCTCTATAGACTGCACCCTACTTTCTCAGTCCTTTCAGGGCAGTGTCCCATCCCTGGGATCATTTCTGTGGCCCTCCTCTGATGTGCTCCAACAGCTCCACGTCTCTCCTGTGCTCAGGACTCCCCGTCTGGATGCAGTGCTCCAGGTGAGGTCTCAGTGCAGAGCAGCGGGGCAGATCCCCTCCATGGCCCTGCTGGCAGCACTGCTTTGGATGCACTCAGAATACAGTTGGCTTTCTGTGCTGTGAGGGCACAGTGCTGGCTCATGCCCAGCTGCCACCCACCAGCACCCCCAGGTCCTTTTTGGCAGGGCTGTGCTCCAGGGGTGCCACAACCCAGGTGCAGACATTGCACTTGGCTTTGCTGAACCTCATGAGGTTCTCCTGGACCCAATGCTCACCCATCTCCAGTGGCATCCCGTCCCTCAGACAGATCAACTGCACCACACAGCTTGGTGTCGTCAAAGGTGCACTCAGCCCCACTGTTGATGTCAGTGATGAAAATAAAGAGCATCACTCCCATTGCTGATACTGCGAGTGTCAGTATTTTATGCGCTGGGGCTGGGAAACCAAAAGCTACTGCTCTTTCTGCACCCACTCCTTTCATTGTGTTGTGCTGCTGCAAAAGGGAGCCAAGCATGGGTTCACCTTTTCTTTCTGCCCCTGCCTACCGCCTCCAAGGTGCAGCAGCTTTCCTTAACAAAGGCATTACCAGCGTGACCTTCCCAATCACCTCCTCTGCACAGTTTTTCATAGGTGGAAGCTGCGAATGCTCCGTGAGGCTTTTTAGGCTGCAGCTGAACAAAAGGCAGTGGCCGTGGCTGGTTCCCATTGCCCTCTGAGGAATGGCAGGAATTTCTCCGCCATCCACAGTCTGGGGGAGTTACAGCATCAGCACAGGGCTGATTGTTTTTATACCAAAAGCCTGTGCGAAGCTGTGGCTTAGTGGCTGTCAACTGCCAGGGTATTAACCTTAGACCTGTCAGAGTGAATAAAATGAAAAAGCCGGCTGTGTAGTCCTGGGGAGGCTCCAGAAAGTGCTGCTGGGTCTGCAACAGCTGCAGTGTGCTTCCATCTAGCTTTTTCTCATTTGTTTTTAATCAGTTTGCTTTCTGACCAACCCAGAAAGCAGTGGGTGACCATGTCCCATTTTGCTCTATCCTCCTCCAAGGCTGGGATTAAATCTTCTGTGGGGCAAAATGCCCAGTCTGCGATGAGGCTCCTTGTGCTCTAATGAAAGGTTTGCCTTTCTTCTCTCTTCCAGCTCCCTCCTATTTCCCAGGCATCTGATAACCTTCGCTGGCTGACACCTGCACTGTTGATGACTGGAGCTGGGAGGTCTCAGAGCACTGCAGGTCTGTGGGATGGGAGGTCTGTGGGACCCATGGTGGGACAGGCACGAGAACCAGCCTGTTCGGGAGCTGGAGCCTTGATCCACCCCTTGTAAAACAGCTCTGTCCTCCAAAGTCTCTGAAACGCTTACGAGTTCTGGGTGTTGTGGCTGGAGAAAAGCAAAGGATGAAAGGCACAGCACTGGCACACCATGTGGGGACAGACAACCTAATTACCACACGTAATTAGTTACAGCTTCACAGCTGGGGTGTATGAAGCTGCAGCTCTCCTCGCCCGCTGCAGTTGCAATGGAGAATAGGCGTGTTTTAAAGGGTTGGAGCTGCCACCATTGCTGTGGGTTTACAGCAGGCTAAGGGTACAATTAATGCAGCTTAGCTGATGAGTTGTAATCCATTTTGTTTGTGTAAACAACTCCATGCCAGGAGGGGCTAGCCCTAACCTGAACCCGTGGCAGTCCCTCTGTGCATCTGCAATACATGGTTGTATTAAAGTGATCTCCTTAAATCGGCTGATTTCCTCAGGCTCCCAGGGAGCTGTAAAATTATCCCATCAAAAAGCAATAAGGGGAAAGTGCTCGGCTTGGGCAATGCTGCAGTGACATCAGATAGCGACCAGCCCTTGGCCGGGGGCTGAATGCTGCCAAGGAAGAAGCTGGGAAAACCCCAGTGTGCACAGAGCCCTTTCCTCTTGCTCAAAGATAGAGCTTGTCCAGCACGTAGCTTGCATGTGCAGGATCACTGACACAGTGGGCTCATCCCAAAGAGTTGCTACAGATATGCTGGGAGCTCAAGGAGGCATTGGGGTTGTTGCTTTGCTCTAAGTACCAGCAAGGGGTTGGCAGACGGGCAGGATTGTGAGAAATAAAACCAGTGAGGTTTTTGATGGGGCCAGTCTGGTTCAAATCCTGTCTGGGAATTCCCCACAGTTCTCCCTGTTTGGCTTCACGTGATCCCACTTCTTCCTCTTTCTGACCTTCAGCTTCATGCAAAGAAGCCGAGATGCTGTTCATGTCAGAAAATAAAGCAGTGCAGCTCGCTGATGACTTCAGTTTGCTCTCATCCCCCATTTCAGTGCACGGTCCAGGTCTATAAGTCCTGGTCCCAGAAGAGGCAATAGTGAGTATGTATTAGCCCTGTGTTGGTTTTCTTTCCCTGGTGACAGGTGACTTGAACTGTAATAGCAGAATGCATTTATAATGCATTTCCCTGCAAGGGAATCCAATTCCTGGGTGACTTTCCCTTGCTGGCAAGGCAGTTTTTTCAGAAGTGCTGGGGATAGGTTAGATTGGTGCTTTTAATCTGCCATTTTAATGAGTGCCATGCATCTCTCTGATTAGATTCTTCTCATCTCTCTAGGCAAAATCACAACAGGGATTTTGAGTTTTTAGGGTGAGTGTCGGGCAGCAGCCTGCGTGGTTATTCCCAATTCACTCTTTAATAATCCTCCCAAGTTTGTAACCCCTAAAATCACGTCACCTCTCCTCTGATCAACTGCCCTGGAGAGCAGAGGGCTCTGTGTGCCATCCCTGCATGTCCCAAAACTCGGCACAGAAGCATCCTGTGCTTTTGCTTTGCTGGGTGCAGCAAGGTGGCAGCAGGAGGGAAGGGCCCTCTCGTTCAAACAGAAATACCTTTGGCAGCAGCCGCAGCCAATGGAAAGGGGAAATGGATTTTTTGTTGAAAAGTTGGCGTTGTTTTTTCAAGTCTGACGAATGTGAAAGTCCCCATTTAAAGGAGGCGAACCTGCAGTGAAGTCGGTCACTGTTTACACACCCACGCGCCGACTGGGGCGGCCGAAAGCAAACTTCCTGGTGTATCCTGCTCCAAATCACCTGGGAGCGGAGCTCATTGAGCAGGGCTGCGGCTCCGTCTGCAGAAAGCAAGCCCTGTCCGAGCAGGAGATGCAAAGCCCCGCTGGCGTTAGGGCTCTTGCTCACAGAAAATAGGGGAGTTCCCTACGTGCTGTGGTTTTGTTCCTGCTAGGAGTTCTTTTTCCAGGAGGAGAGCAAGCAGGGTGGAGGGCAGAGAGTGCAAGCAGGTGTTTTTGGAGGGTGTAGGGGGGGAGCTGGGAAAGAAGGGAGTTTTCCCTCTCCCCCACAAGGCAGGAGGGCTTTCTTTGCGGGAGCTCCTGGTGCGCCTGACAAGGTCAGGGTTGTTTCTGTGCTGGATGCTGGTGTGAATATGTGGGCAGGCAGCTGGGTCCTGAAGAGCTTGTAGCTCCCCTGCAAGCCAATGAAGCATTACCATCTGTCTCATCCGGGTGAGAAGATGGAAGTGCTGGGCTGCACGTTCTGGTCTTGGTGTTGAGATTGCCGTAGCTGCTGGTTGCAGTTTGGGAGCCGGTTGGGTTGGCGGCTTTCCTCTGCTGCTTTGGCATGGATGTGGAAGGTGTGTACGTGCCCGCGGTGCGCTACATGTTTCACCAATGACTAGAGCAGCTATTAATTCCCTCCTCCTAAACCAGAGCGTGACCATCTCCACGAGACACCCCGTACATGCGGGCTGTTTCCACCTCAGTCTGGGCGCACGTGTTCGGGCCGTGGGATCTGGCCGCCTTCAGCAAACCATTGCTCACCCAGCCCAGCCTCCTGTGGCCAGCGCCTGATGTCAGCGCGTTGCGAGCTGACCCGTCATCGTGTACTCAGGGGACAGGTCACCTCTGGGTAAACTGAGGCTTGGAGGGCTTTACTTCGTGGTCACATAGTCAGCCTGGCGCCAAGAGGTGCTCGCCGTGCTCCTTTGCCCTGTAGGATGCTTGTTCAAGAAACATGGAGATGTGGCACTGGGGGTCTTAGCGAGCGTTGTGGGAATGGGTAGATGGTTGAACTTGGTGATCTTTTCCAGCCTTAAGGATTCTATGCTCCTGAACATGGTTTGGGGTGTTTTTGGCAAAGCACCGGTTCGCTGCAGTGCCGCTGGCTCGGCGCCTTTGGATAATCTTTGTATTTGCTGACTTGACTCAATTCTTGCTTGGTGGAGAGCTCGGCTCCGGCAATGCCGCGGTGTGGGGAGGCCCGAACCACACACAGCGTTCGGGCAGGGATTCCAATCCAAAAAAAAAAAAAGTTCAAAGGTGTTTTGGCTTAATGCGGTTTATCTAAATTGCTTCATGTTAGTTAATCTGGATTAACGCAAATGCTCTCGGAGTGGTTGGATGGGGAAAGGCTTGCTAAGCTATCCTAACAAGGATGGGCTTTTCCAAAAAGTGAAAAGTTTGAGCTGAAAAAACAAAACAAAACAAACAAACAAAAAAAAACCACCAAGGTTTTGTCTTGCATTGAGTGCATGCAAGCCCTGCAGACAGAGCAAGGCTGTTCCCAACCCCGCTGCTGAACTGCAGGCTTGTCACCTGTGCACCCAGGTCAGAGAGCAGCTTCCCCTGCTATGGGAGGGAATTAACTCCAGGTTTCCCCAGGGCCGTGTGAGCCCCTCTCTGGGCTGGCATGTTGCAGGGGTTGGCATGATTCCGTAGGGAACTCCAAGGTAAATGGGAGGTCAAGCCCAGATTTGGACGTGGTGGTGGGTGCGAGCGTGACCGAGGGAGCCATGTGATGGGGACAACGTCCTGCAGAAGCAGCTGATCTCCCCGTCCTCTCCTCTCCCAAGGGTGGGATTAGGAGAGATTTTACAGCTGAGTGGTCAGCCTCGTGTTAAGATGCAGTTTGCAAAGGCTCAGCCTCTTGTCTGAAGAACTTCATAGGGTTCTGTGGCCATTTTGTCTATCAGCAGGACCACTCGCACCACCTGGGGATCTGTCCCTGGGACGGATCTGTAGAAACTTCCCTCCTTGAGAAACACCCTGGGGGGAAATGGGGACTCAGAGAGAACTCCAAGCTGTGTGCTGCAGTGGGGAAAACACAGTGCTTCCATGGAGCTGCCATGGAAGTTGTACGTGGGACCCAGGCCTGGGGACTCCCTCCTCCCCAGGCCCCAATGCAAACAGCAGATTAACAATTTATTTGACGTGTTGCGGCTGGTTCGTTTCTTCGCCCGCTCCCCTGATCAGAGGGAATAAATGTTGCAGTGTGCAATAATGTTCATTTCAGGTGAGGGTAAATATAGAAAGGAAAACCTGCTGAGAGCAAGCCATTTATTTCTGTGTTTGGAAGCCTCTCCTCATAAACAGTCAGTCATGCACATTTGGAAAATCCCAGCGTGGTTTTCTTGGCCATCCTAGAAGAACGTTTACTTTCCTGTAGGTTAAGAAGTTCGTTTTAAATTAAAAAATAATAATAATAATAATGGCATCTCACTTCCAGCTGCCCTCGGGTGTTTAGGGCTTGTTGACACACTAAGGCCGCTCTGTTCTCCGGTGCAGGATCACAGGGGGGATCCTGCAGGGCTTTCCCAGCTGGGGGAAGTTTGGTCTCTGATTTCCTCTCGTCCCTTTGCTCGTGTGGGGTACAAGGGGGGGGATGACTTGGGGTTTGCTCAGCCCTGGACTCTGCAGGGTTGGAGGGAAGCAGGCAGTGTATCACTGCTGAGAGCACCCGGCTTTGGTGCTGCAAGGTGAGGATGGAGATCAATGCTCAGGGTTATATAGTGATCCCTGGGGCACAAACTTAGTGTCTATATCGAGGCAGGGAGATGGGCCCACTGTGCTGCCATCCCACTGGACCAGGAAACCTCAGAGAGTTCTCAGGAGAGTGTGCCAAAGGTGTGCAGGAGTGTTCCAGTGTCCAGTGTAGAAGAAACACCCCAAAACAGCATCACAGGAGGTGGCTGAGGAAGGTGGGGACGCCCCATCTTGTTCCATTCCCTGGGCTCTGTGCTCCCCAGGCCCAGCATCAGCACTGAGGAGCGATGAGGGCAGTGGGAAGCCTTGGCTTGGCTCAGAGCCTGGCTGCTGGCACCGGAGAGCAGGAGCTGAAGCGTTGCAGCCCGGCTCTGAAGTCCTCTGCAGGCACCAAGGGTCTCTCCGTGTTTTCCGACAGGCTTTGCATTTGGCTCGAGTTCGCCTTGGTTTCCGACAGCAAGAGGCAGTTAAGTCTCTTGAAAGAATGAATTAATTAGCAAATGCCTTTGGTCAGGTCAGTGCCCTCCAGTCGTGTTCTTCACCCCTTAAAGCAATGCCTCTGCGCCCAGGTAAGCTGCTCTGGATGGCTTGTGTCACCAGCTGTATTTTAAGAGCTGTACATACATCATCGCAGAGGAACACTGCTTTAAAAAGAAAGGAAAAAAAAAAAGGAATATAGCCCCCCCCAAAACACGCTGTTGACTCCAATGGTGGTGGCATTTGTGTCAGCGACAAAATATTGACGCGGTTGGCTCGGGGCTGGCTGGGGCTTCTGGAAATAAACTAATGCCTTGTTAAATTGTACATGGAAATGCAAGTGGGAAAATGACTGACATCTTACACAGCTCAGGCAAATAAAATCGCTGCTTTACTACAGCGTGAAAAAACTCAGGAATTAATAGGTCTCCTTCTGCTCGGGGGCGTTGGATTTATCCTCGACTAAGAATCATAAACTATTTTAAGGAGAGAAGTGCTACTTTTAAACGCACGCATCTGGGTCCTGGAGTGAAAGCAGTGTCACTGGTGCCGAGTTAACCCTTGCCCTCCTGCGGTACGCTCTGAGCTGTGAGCTCTGCTCTTGGCAGATGGTGCTCTCAATGGATACCTGGACCTATCAGCGCCTGATGAATACCATCCGTTTGCTTTTGCGGGTCATTAAAGAGGATGTATTGTAACAGCTCGTGGCAGAGATGCTTTTCGGGCCTCAGTTCAGCAGAATCTGAACTCTGAGCTGGATTTTACCTGGTGGGACGTAAACATGTGTTTAAAATAAAACACCTGCTCCAAAACTGTGCTGGAGATGAACTGGAAGCAGACACAGCGCGTTGCTGAATCAGTCTGGGGTAACAAAAGACAGCTGTTGGCTGCAGGAGCTGGAAGGTCTGTTGTTGGGTAGCTTCAGTGGGAAATATGATTAATAAAACTTTAAGGAGCAATCTGCCACCTTCTGCCCGGTGCTGATCTGTAGGTGATGCACCAGGGGAGGTTCAGATTGGATATTAGGAGAGATTTCTCCTTGGAAAAAGCGGTCAGCATTGGCACAGGGAGGTGGTGGGGACCCTAGAGGATATTCAGAACCGTGAAGATGTGGCACTGAGGGATGTGGTCAGAGGGCATGGAGGGGGTGAGCCAATGGCTGGTGACCTTCATGGTCTTTTCCAACCTTAATGATTCTATGATTCATGGAAAAGCAGGACAAGGTAAAAGCTGTAGGGAGCTGCCGGTGCGTGGGGTACGATCCACCAGCAGCAGCTACGCCGGTGTAATTACACCCCCTGCACGCTGTAGTGTGATTTCCCAGTAATTATTCTGGAATAAAAGCCTGCCTATTTCTGTAAGGGCTTATGTCACTTAGCAAGCTGTTATAAATTCAGCTGGAAAAAGGGACCCTTATTCTGGGATAAGTGTGGTTAGTGGTTAGCTGGGAACAGGGCTATTCCTGGCGCTGCCATCGACCTTCCCGGTGACGCCGCGTAAGTCACCTCACCTCCGCGTGTGTCAGCTTCTCCTGCTGCAAAGGGGGGAATGACAAACAAGGACGTCGTTTTGGGAAGATCTACGACACTGGAAAAAAGGCATCACGGGGAGGGGGAGGGCAGGCAGTCACATAGCTGGACCTGGTGCTTCTCGTCCCCTCGGAGCACCGTGCTGAAATGGTGGGCTGGGGAAAGGAGCGCTGTGCCCAGGAGCTTGCAACAGAGATGAGCTGAGCTGTCAGCTTCTTGCTGGGAACGAAGTGTTTTCCTTGCTGTTTTTAAAAATAGTCCATTCTGTTCCCAATTGGAGATCACACCCCTCGCTGGGGCATTGGAACATCACGACAGCTGCTTTCTGGGGGCACCACCAGCACCCTTCAGTGCAGGGCGATGGCAGGGCTGTGACTTTGGTCCTCCTGGGCTCTCTGTACTCTTAAGCATCGTGGCTTAATCCGTTGGCATCTTCTTCCTACAGTGCCCCTACCTGATTCAATAGCTGGTTCTGCAAGCGCTGAGGTCCTTTATGGGAGCTTTGTGTCCACTATTACTTCACAGCAGTTCCTTGCACAGCCTCAGAAATCCCTTCTGGCTCCATCATCGTGCAAATATGCACAGGCAGTGCTGAAGATGTGGCTCGTTTATAGTGTGCAACATTACATTCGTGCTAAGTCTGGTTTCAGACTGATAGCATAGGGGGGGGGATCATTAGCCAGACTTGGCTTTGGAGAAAGCGGTGCTGCCCATGGAGCACCAGCGGGTGGATGCAAGGAGACAAAGGGAGCATCCATTGGCACCTTCCCACAGCCTCCATCTCTGCATGGGCTTTGGAGCAGGATGCAAGCTCCCAATAGTCATGAGACAAGAAGACAGAGGGGGAAATGACTTTTACAGCCCATTAGCGCTCCTCAGAGCCACGCAGCCCCACTTGTAATAAAAGCAGTGGAAGCCACGGTAACAGGGAGGCTGGGCTGCAGGAGGTGCCAGGCAGCTCCCTGGCTCCACAGCCCCTTCCCGTGGTTTGGTGACCCCCTGGGTGCCATGAGGAGCTGGTGAGGGCAGGTCCTGTCACCGGCCCCAAGCTCCTCATCAAGATGTGCATGGGAAGGTTCCAAGCGCAAATGTGCGTTTGCTAATGGGAACTGAATTGCCTCTTGCCCCGAAGGCTTGCAGCTTGAGGAAAACAACGCAGGGTCTAAGAATGACCTCATATTGCCTCCCAGGGAATGTTTTGCCAGATGAAGGGGGGAGAGGCAGCATCAAGACAGCACAATGTATGTATCTCTCTCCCTGTGTAAACATCCCCGTAGCTGCAGAAATCTCTTAAAACCCAGAATGAGAGGAGAACAGCTGCTTTGATCTGTGGATGTGGTTGTTATTTTCTAAGTGCGGATCCTTTCTTTTTTTAATTTTGCCTCAAATTAAAAAAATGCCTGTTGTGATCTTTTGCTTTTATTTCTTGGCTGGCGACCCGAGCAGGGTGCAGTAAATTTTCATTACTCCCCATGTAACCATTTCAGCATGGTCGACAATTCCACGCCGGCTCTTCAGTGCCTCAGCACAATGGACCCGAATCTTCTGGCCCTACGTGAAGCCAAAGCAAATGGGTTTTGCCCAGAAGTGCTCCACGGGGAGCGGAGGCGGTGGGGAGGAGAGCCCTGCCTTCCCAAACGCACACACGTGCATGTCCCACAGCAGCCATGCTCTCCGCCTTGCCCAGTTGTCCCAGTTGCCTTGGAAGGGCTCCCAGTGGCAGGAGCTGGTTGAACCCCAAGCGCTGGGGCTGATTTTCACAAGCCTTCCTGCATCCTTCCCATGTGATCCTGGGGATCTTCATCTGCACAGACCCGTGGCTTTTCCAGCAGCAGTTCTTTTCTTCCAACCATGGAAACCAGGTGGCAAAGTTTGGGAAGAAATCCAGACTTTTGAGTGAGTTTCTCAACACCAGCCCGTCCCAACCCCATTGCATGAGCCATACGTGGGGCTCAGCACCTTCGCTCCCAATGGTTCTTTCAGGGCAAGACCCACTCCCAGTACAATGAACTGGTTTAACTGGGAGCACTTGGTTGGTGCCAGCCCCACCGAGGCACTCTGAGCCCATCCTTCCCCCCGTGCTGTCACGTGGCCACCGGTGTTTTGGCGTTTTGATTACATACGATACTGTGTATTTAGGGCTGGTTTATGGGTGTTTATACTAATGCGTAAACCTGTAATTTAGAAGCTCGGTTATAAATCAACATAGCTGAAGGTCTTGTCCCTCGTGCCTTGAGATCGGTCTCCAGATTTAGAAGACAGGTTAGGAAAAAAAAAAAAAGAAAAAAAAAAAAAAAAAAGGAAGAAAAAGGAGTGTGTAGTTTTCCTCTGGTTATGATGACAAAAGATGATGGGGTGGGATGTGGGGACCTGGAACAGAGGAGCAGGGAGTTTCCAGTTCCTGCTTATGCATCGCACCTCTCCCGATGCATCCCAACAGTGACAGCTCTGTGTTCATATTTCTCTATATGGTGCTATTTTCTATAGCTTTAATAATCACTGCTGCTTCTTCACCCCTTCCCAGGCAATGCTGTGGGGCTGAGGGTCCATCACTGGTTTCAGCACAGTGAGTTGTTGGACCCATCCCATAGGAGCAGTGCTGCCCTGCTGGGTTTCTTGTTCACCTCTGTGCATCTGCCCTGCACCTGACCATGGTCTTCTCACTGCTCTGGTAGGGGTCAGTTACTACTCACTGCTCTGGTAGGGGTCCAGTTTAGGACTGGACACTTTGCATGGAGATCCTGCTGGTGGCAGCACCCAGGGGGGTGCACGATGGCACAGTGTGAGCTTTCTCTTGGCTGCTGCCTTTGGCTGTGCAGACCTCTTCCAGAGCAGGGCCCTGCACACCGTGATGGCAACCCAGGGGTTATGCATTTTTTGTTTCTGTAAGGAAACCACAAATAGAATCAGGGACTCCTCAGTACCTTCCTGCTCTGCTGGGCACCCTCTCCTTTCCCCGGCAGGATGGCAGCGGGTGCTTTGGCTTAGCTGTGCATTCTCTGTAGTTTTCAGACCCATTTCTTTTATCGTTGGAGTCTGCCAGGACAAAAGGGGACACATGAGCCCATGGGGGCAGCATGGTGGGGTCTCTGCCTCAGGTCCCCTCTGCACCCCTAGAAGCAGATGCCAGGGGAGGAAATGCAGGCACAGGGCCATGTGGGGTCCTACGTGCAGGGCCAGGCTGTGAGAGGCTCCTGCATACAACCCCAAAAAACCCAAAATATCTCAGAAAAGCGCATTTTCCTCACTGTGTTTCCCTCCCCCTTATTCCCAGTCCTCCCTCCCCATCTCTCACAGAGCTCTCCCACCGGCCCAACCATTCCCGCAGCCGCTGAGCCCCCGTGCCGCAGGTCGCGGCATCTGCAAACTCCTTCTTTTATTGTGTGCTTGTTTTCTTTTTTCTTTTTTTTTCCCCCTTTTCCCCCCTCTACTTTTATTTCTCCTTCCCCTTTTCTTTCCCTCCCACGGCAGATGCCTCCCCCTCTCCCCACCACCACCACCCTGAGCCCTACGGGCCAAGGGGCTGCAAGGCGCGGGGTGGGTCTGGGGGTTGCGGGGGGCTTTGCATTGATGCATTGATCACCCATGGTCTGCGCCTGACCTCCCTGCTCCCAGGGAAGCAGTCTCCATGGCTACTGGCCCTGCTCCTCCAGAGCAGACTGTAAATTCCTGCAGGCAGAGCCCAGCCTGGGGGTGCGAGGGGGGAGCCGGGAAGGAGTAGCTAAAGCCAAATAGAAAGAAAGAAAGGCTGGGAGAAAAAGGGCGTTGCTTGGATGGGGCTCTCCTTTCCACTCCCCTTTCTCAGGTCCCCAGCACCAGTGCAAGGCGCCTGCTTCCCCCCTTCATCGCCGCCGCCGCTGCTGCTGCTCTCTTGCAGAACTGGAATTGGCTGGGATTATTTAGCAAAAAGAAGAAGAAGGAGAAGAAGGAGAAGAAGGAGAAGGGATCAGAGCAGCCGCCAGGGAGAGGGCGATAGAGTCCACTTTCTTCCAACTGCCCTAGGTCTCCTTCCCTCACTCTCTCCTCTTTAGCAACACCAAGAGCCCCACACTGAACCCAGAGCAGCTTTTTCCATCATTTTGGTTCCCTTCCCTCCTTCTGTCTCACACACAGCAAGAGGAGAGCCCCTTCCTTCTCTTGCCTTCCCTTTGCATGCTCAGCCTCTTGTTTCCTTTAAAGCACGAGAAATCCCCCTTCTTGCCCCCGCTCCTGCAGGCAGGCGGGGATTGCAATGGGAGCGTTGCAGATTGCTGGATTGTGCATGCTTGCCCTTCTGCTCCACTCTGGAATCACGCTGGCAAATAAAGCCAGTCAAGGTAAGAGAAATCTTCCCAAATCTGTTTGATGTGTGTGCAGGCAGCCAGACCTCCTGTTACATGTGGGCTTTATACACAGGCTGGTGAAACGGGCAGCAGTAACAACTTAGTTGAGGTGATTTTGAGCGCTGCTTGCAGATATCCCACTGCTGCCTTTAATTGTTGTCTTTCTGTGAACTCTTTAATGATCTGCATTTAGGGTTGTTGGCTTTTTTTGCGTGTGTTCGGACTCTTTATCTCCGGGCAGGGGGTGCAGAGGCAGGAAATCAGCGCTCACCCATCACTGCACTGGTTGAAGGAGTTTGGAAGCTCTTCTGTCTTGGGGCTTCGCCTGTGTGCAGAGGGGTGATGCCATGTGGGTGAGGGCGCTCCGGGGATGGGGAAGGCGCAGCGGGGCTGGAAGGTGGGAGCACCACGTTGGTGTGCTTTCCATCCACACACACAGCACCCCAAATGCTGTGATAGCCCCGAGCAGGGCAGTGTGCTGCAGAGAGCTTCATGGATCTGAGCTGAAAAACGCTCTGTGCTTTCCTGTCCCTGCAAATGAGAGGCACATCCCATCGCTATCGACTTCAGGCGTTTCTGCTCCTCCACTCCCGTGCTTCAGCCAGGCTTTCTCCCAGCACACACATAGCTTTATATACGGGCTATCTATATCTTAGGCTTTTCTATAGCACCTCTATATTTAGCTTGGATTTTTCTCTATGCACTGGGGTGCGTGCGCACGCGAGCACACACAGCCCTATGTGCACGATGCCACTGGATCGAAGGGGCTTTTTTTCCCTCATTCACCACAATCCTGTTAGGATCTGTTGTTTGCACCGTGTTTTGTTTTGTTTGTCCCATCCACACAGGGTTTATCAAACCAGCTCTGGCTCCCGCTATTGTAGTAGCTGCATGTTTGTGCATAGGGTGAGATTAAATAGTGTGTGAATGAAATATGGGAGCGCAGCGTGTAATTAAAGACCTCGTGCAGGCAATAGGACTAGCCGAGCTGAGCCCTGTCACTGACGAAGTTAGGAGGAATTTCAAGGCTATTGTCTTATCTGCCTTCAGTGTTCTAAAACAATGGGAGTCTTCTCGGTCTGGACAAGCATGGGGGAGATTTTCCAGGGCAAAGGTTTGCTGAGAAGGCGTCCAGCTCTGCGTAAAGCTTCACGATTTAAGCTCAGAAAGGAATGCTTCGTTTCCCACCCCCCCCCCTCCCCAAATTATCTTTCGTGTATGCATTGCTTTCATTTCTTATCATAATATTTATTTATTAAGGCCTTTTGGTTTCCAGTTCCATTTAAGCCTGAGCCAGAATTGCATTAAAATAGCAAAGTAAAATTCCATCGTGCAGAGACTTGACAGATCCCTTCGGGGAAGGAGCGGGGTGGAGAGGGGGTGGAGAGAGGTGAGTTAAATCCTCACCGCCCGCTTCGCACCCGGGGCAGTGCGGGCTCCTCCATACTGTACTGCTCCCAGCTCCAGTTTGAGCTGAGCTGAGCAGGGCTGGAGGAACCCTTGGACCCCACTGGGGCTCAGGAGGCAGCGGGAGGAGGCTGAGAGACACGTGGGTTTGGGGTGTTCGGGTGTCCCCCAACACCACTTGGCTTTCTCCACGCTCCAACGTTGAACTCGAGCAGCAAGCCACGTGCCTAGGGTGTGCTGAGAGAAGATGGGTCTGAAAGCTCTGGGGTGATGGTGCCCAAGGATAGAGCTCATCACCTCACTGCCGTGCTGGTAGCTCACCTGGTGCTTTCCCCATGCGGTGCCACGTGCAGCGTGCAGCTGTGTGGTATCCCTCACACATGCCTGTGTCAGCTGTCCCACACAGGGTGGGTTGGTTTTCCTGCAGAATGGTGTGATGTAAGCAGGGCTCCTTCACAGTGCTGCGTTACCTTGCAAAGCTCTGAGGGAGGGGGCTCAGCTCAGCTCTGCACGGTGCCCAATGGAGGACTGGTGTGTGCTGGGTTTGGTGGGTCAGCTTAGGACTGGGATTGCTTTCAAACGGTGATACAAACCCATGCAAGGCAGGAGGAGCTCCTGGCAGCCCCAGTGCTTGGATGCTGCTGTCTTCCTTCCCCCGTGCCCACAGCTCCCCAGTTTTTCAGCAGGGTTGTGCACCCAGCCCTTCACCTACAGGCACAAGGGCACATCCTTATCCCGTTGCCTCTCTGGCAGCATCCCATAAACAAAGACGTCCCACAGAGGCTGCAGCCTCTTCCACAGCCTTGGCACCTCCTGCATGAGGGGCTCAGCTTTGGTGGGGATGCACCTGCAGAGCCCACATTGCTGGGGATGTATTATTTTGTAAGGAGTACAAAATTTCCCAACTGCAGCATGGAGATGCTGTTGGATTCCCCTCCCATCTCTGCCGGACCTCCTCCCCCTCGGCCTCTGCTTTCCTCCCTCTGCTGCATTCACAGTGTGTGACTGTTGTGCCTGTCCCCTCCGCCCCTCTGAAATATGAAATGTAAAACTGTAAACATTTCAACATACAGCAGTTCAAAGGAGATCTTTGACTGAGGGCGTCTGACATGCCCATACTTAGATTAAAAAGGGGAGGGGGGTGGGAAGGAGGGAAGAAGAGTTTTTTTGTAACTGCCAACGGGAGTATAAATATTCAGACACCTCGAGTCTTCCAGTGCAGAGATGTATGGCTGTCTCCAAGCGGCTCGGGAGTTTTATTTTTTTTCTCTTATTTTTATATAAATTTTTTCCTTCGCAGACGGTCGCACCGGAGTAATCCATTTAGGAAAAAAGTATGCATGAATAACCTTAACCTTCACTTCCAGCGTTATAAGTCCCCCGAGAGGCTTCAGGAGAAGCCTGGGATGGCAAATAAAGTTTGCTCTGTCTCACGGCTGTGATTTGGAGAGGCTGCTTCCCACCGTGATTGTTGCTCCCCAAACACAAAACAAGCATGCTCCGGAAGGCGAGCCTTGCTCAGCCGATAAGCAGAAGGAGCAACAGGAGCAACCCCTGAAGAGCCACCCAAGTGCAGGTGGATGGGGAGAGCCGTTCAACCCCTCTCTGTAGCTCATGCCCATGCTTTTCCCTTCCTTTTTGTGCTCCTCCAGCATCATTGCTCCATAGCACACCGCAGCCCACAGTTGCATCTCCCATCCCCACCCCTGTGCCCGTCCCGTCCCCAAGCACCTGAGCTAGGATTCCCAGTTTGGATGATGCATCTTTGGCCAACGTGCCCGCAGCGCCCACCCCATCCCAAGAACAAATGATTAATAAAGTGCCCCGCGGTGTCTGAGGTGGTTATTAATACCCCAGTAAAAAGAGCTACTGAAGTTATAACGCTTTAATTTGGCATTAAGGCCGAGTGGAAACTCCGTGCCTCTGCCAACAGCTACACACGTGTCTCTATACAGACAGGCTGCCTATAGAAAAACAAAGAATCAAACCAATTTGAGAGGAAACGCTGAAGCGCTGAGAGAAGAGTGAAAAAGGTTTTGTTTGTTTCGGAATTCCCAGTGGGTTTTTGCCACCTTAGCTCATCTCCGTTGACTCAGTCCGTCTGCCTGCAGATGAAAGCATCTTTACTGTAATTATTTCTAACGAGGAAGCGAGGGGAGAGCCCAGCACAGGCTGTGAGGGCACGTGGAGCCGTGCACACATCCATTGGTGTGGATGCCCCGGGGCGCCCAGCGCCGTCCCCCCTCCGAGCACTGCATCCCCATGGGCGCGATGCGATGCCGGGGCAGCCGTCCTCTGGGAGCTCTCGAAATGGCAGTGGCGTTGCAACCGTCTGCCTTCTTCGGCTGCCTTTGAAATGGAGAATAAAGCTGCAGCTGGAGCGGAACGGGGCCCAACAGCGAGCGCTGGAAAATCCCACCCACAACGGAATAAAAAACATCGCGCTGGGCGCTGCCACCTCCTCCAGGGCTGTGCTGTGGGCAGAGCCTCAGCGTTGTGCTGCTGACCCCAAGGGCATGGGCAAAGCCCCAATGGGCTTTGCCCCAAAATTGAGGCTGGATCCAGAGGTGGAGCTGGGCACCCTTGGGTACATCTCTGGATGGGCCGTAGCACCTTCATTGCAGATCTGCCTTGTGCAAAACCCCTCAGTTCGGGGGATTTGGGGCACAGCGCACCCATTGGAGTTTGAAAAAGGGCAGCTTGGAATACTGAAGGGGCTGACCCCAAATCCCAGCCTGGGGTTGGCACTTGACCTCCCAGATCTGGAGCCATGGGGCAGACCCATGGATCAAGAAATTCATGTGTTCAAGAAACCTTTAGATATGGTACTGAGTGACACGGTGTAGTGGAGAACCATTGGTGGTAGGTGGACAGTTGGACTAAGGAATCTTGGACATCTTTTCCAACCTTGGAGATTCTGTGATTCTGTAATAACACGAGGGGGAAATGGTTTCAAACTCGAAGAGGGGAAATTTGGGTTGATATATGGAAAAGGTTTTTTACGGTAGTGGCTGTGGGTCTACTGGAACAGGCTGCCCAGAGAGGAGGTGGATGTCCCCATCCATGGAGACGTCCGTGGCCAGACTGGACAGGGCCTGGAGCACCCTGATTGAGTTGTGGGTGTCCTGTATCAAGACAGAGGAGTTGGATTGGATGATCTTTGAGGATCCCTTCCAACTCAGACCATTCTACGATTCTATGAACCCCAGTGAGGGCTTTGTGGCTGCGGATGGAGTTGGAATATTGGCATTGCTTTTTGTTGAATCTCCCATCCTGTTGGCTTGGAAATCTCATCCCTTGCATCTCTGCAGCTGCTGGAAGCACCTGCAGCAGTGCCACGGGCATTTTCAGAGGTGGAAATCTCCCACAGGAAAGCGTGTCCCAACAGCAAAGTTGCTCCATGGGAAATGCTCCTTACATTGACAAGAATGCAAAAATTGGGTTTTTCAGAAGGCTTTTTTTTTTTCTTGATTTTTACTCCATCGTTTC
Source organism: Lagopus leucura (assembly GCF_019238085.1). NCBI lineage: Eukaryota > Metazoa > Chordata > Aves > Galliformes > Phasianidae > Lagopus > Lagopus leucura. The sequence continues at coordinate 1,155,778 of NW_024962290.1, forward strand.
TTAAAGATGCTCTTTCTTAGGAGCCAGGATTTCGGTGTTCTGAAGGTAGGATCCCTGCCAGGATGGGAAGGTTCCTGGAGTGGCCAGGAAGGTATTTATTCATGCTTCCCACACACACACACTTTTTTATCCTTTTTTCCCTCGTTTTCTAATCCTGTAACCTTTCAGAATGTCTCCAGCTTTGGAAAAATTACAGAGTGGCAAATTTATAATGTTTTCTTTTGTACTTTTGCTGCTGTGTAATCTTTCCAAAGTTAGAGGAGTTTTGAAGTTACAGAATGGAAAAAAAAAGAAAAAAAAAGAAGATAGAAAAAAAAACCCATACATGTGTGAGAGGGAAAGCCACGGCATTGTTTTCAGCATCACAACACGCATTGTTCATTGTGTTGACTTTGAGGGCAGAGAAGGGGGAAAAAAATAGGAAAAATAAATCTAAAAAAGTGCGATTTCTGGCAAAATGCTGGGAAAATTTCAACTCTGTGGTGTGCAATGGATGCTTCGCGTTTGGGGAGCTTTCAGAGAACGGCGATGGGAGGTTTTGCTCATCTATTGCTGAGCAAAGTGGAAGCACCACCTCTCTGTGCATGAGAGATGCTAGAGGAGCTGCACCCACGTCTGTGCCCCTGAAACTCAAAGATCTGCAGCATTTCGTAGAACTGTGGAATCATTACAGTTGGAAAAGACCACAAAGATCGCCAGTCCAGCCCCATCCCATCTCCGTGCCCATAACCACGTTCCTCAGTGCCACATCTCTGCAGTTCTGTGCCTTTTCATGGTCCCCACCACTCTCTGAGCAGACTGTGCCACTGCATCACCGCCCTGTGACGGATTTGTCCTAATATCCAAGCTGAACTGGTGCCAGTTAAGGCCATTACCCGTCGTAATTTGATGAGCCCCACCTGGGGCAGATTTGGGAGCTGCGGAACATCAGCCCCTGTCCTGCCGTGGGCACACCTGGCTGTTGGTGAGTGTGAGTGGCTCCAGCTATAGGGATTGAGGCGTTTGGGTTTGAACGTGTTGGGTTTGAACTCGTTGGCTGTGGTTTCTATTGAGTCTGCCAAATGGGCAACGTTGGGCATCCCAACCACATCTCTTTGATTTGAGAGCTGCGTGCACCACGAGTGCTGAAGTGGACACCTGGAGTCTATGGGGTGCCCAGTGGGGCATCCAGCAACAGCAATCTCCATCCCGCCTTGCCGTGGCTGGGAGGTGACAGCAGGGATGGATGCAGTGAGGCTCAGCATTTGGTGCAGTGTGGGGTCTTCACCCTGTGGTGGCACCAGGGCTGTCCCTGTGGGTTGCAGAGTGGGTGCCTGTCCCCACACCACCCCACAGCTCTCCCACTGCGGTGGGTCAGCCCCCAGCCCGTGATTAATGGCCCGAGGGAGGCGCTGGTGGCCGCGGGCCATGGCTAATGTCAAACAACAAATATGAATGCGTGCTGTAAATATTTATACAATGCACAGGCACGTGCTGCCTCCCTGGTGCAAGGATGACTCACATCTCCCTGCAAAAAAACCCCATGGTGGCCGGAGAGTGCTCAGCCCTTTGCTCCTGTGGCCGTGGCCTCCATCCCGGCATTCCTCTGGGGCTGCCCAGCCTCTGCTGGCTTGCCAGTATGCATCACATCTTCAGGGACCTCCCGGAGCGCCTGCATTCTTTGCACTGCAGAGAGACAGATTTTAAAGGCAGCTGGGAGTTTCTCAGCCTTGGGCTCATGGTTTTTGGGGTCCAAATCCCTCCTATGGGATGTGGCAGAGTGGGATGCACTGAAGGTCCCCAAGTCCGTGCATGATGCTCAGCTCCCACACAGCCTTCACCCCACACAGCTAAGGCTTCTCCATTTCTTCTGTGCTATTAAAACCTCTGCTCCCCGTGCCTCCTGCCACAGTTAGCCCTTGGGTGTTGCTGAGGTTGTTGCCTGGAGTCTTATGCTCTGGCCAGGAGCTTGTAGACAGGAGGGAGAGTGACTTTTTACATGGGCAGATGGTGGTAGGATAAGGGAAAATGATTTAGAACTAAAAGGGGAGATTTACTCCTGAATATTAGGAGAGAATTTTTTTCTATCAGAGGGCAGCGAGGCTCAGGCACTGCTGCTCAGAGCTGTGGGTGCCCCAACCCTGGAGGTGCCCGTGACCACAGATGGGGCCCTGGGCAGCCTGAGCTGGTGAGAGGCACCCAGCCCACAGCAGGAGTGGGGCTCAGGGGGCCATGAGGTCGCTTCCAGCCCAATCATCCCATGGTTCTGTGATCTTTAAGGTCCGTTCCAACCCAACAACCCCATGGTTCTCTGATCTTTAAGGTCCCTTCCAACCCAACCACTCCGTGGTTCTATGATCTTTAAAATCCCTTCCAACCCAACTATTCCATGGTTCTGTGATCTTTAAGGTCCCTTCCAACCCAACAACCCCATTGTTCTATGATCTTTAAGGTCCCTTTCAATCCAGCCATCTCACAGCTCTGTGATGATTCCCTCCATGCTGTGAAGTACATCCCCACTGTTTGGATGGACGATGCCCATAGAGGTGTTGGGCCTTTGGGGAGCTGTGCTTTTGGCTGTGCTCCTGAGGAAGCTGCGATGTTTTTCCCAGTTCTCACTCCCTGGTTCCTGCTCTCAGGTTTATTTATTGTGGTCCCTGTTAATTTGCACACATTCCTCCATGCCTAAGAATAGAGAGCAGTGACGATTATCTGGGTGACTGGTCAGCTCAGGAAACTGCTAATTGGAGACAGAGGCTTTCACCTCTAGCTGGGCTGGTTCCAGCCTGGACTTCTGGTGTCTGAGCACTGCTTCCCTCAGCTGTGTGAAATGATCACTGGCTCCCAGGGGAGCTTTAAGGAGAGAGGGTGCACGGGTGATGCTTTTCTGGAGCACACCCACCACCAGTTGCACTGGGCTGGGTGTAGTGATTGGGAGCAAAGCAAAGCAGCAGAATTCTTCCTTTCCTCTTCTCCACTCTGTGTTTTGATGCTTGAAAGCCTGCATGGCTGCTACAGGTCTGTGTACTTCTTGCTCCCATCACCTCCTCTCCCCTTGCAGATGTGGATGAGTGTGTGGAGGGCACTGACAGCTGTCACATTGATGCTATCTGCCAGAACACACCCAAGTCCTACAAGTGTATCTGCAAGTCTGGCTACACCGGTGATGGGAAGCACTGTAAAGGTAAGGATGTGCTGTGGGAGCCCCTCCAATGAGCCCCAGGCACCAGTGAGGGATGCTGAGCCACCCCAGCCCACTACAAACATTTTCTTAGACACAAACCAACATGATGTGGTGATACTGCTCTGCAAACAGCCATGTTTGCAAAGAGTGGTGCTGCTCCGGCCCCTGGAGGGTCAGCTGGGCTTTGTTTGCAACAAATCCAGGCTTTCTTCCTGCAGGGTTTGCAGCCCAGAAGCTACAGAATTAGGTCAGTAGGTAAAACATGAGAAGCTTAAGCATGTATGTGTCCAAATGCAGCAGGGAAAGGAGGCAGGAACTGGGCAGGAGAAAACTTCCTGAATCAGGAGGAGTACAAATAGTGATGGAACAAAAGCAAGATCCCAGCTCAGGTAGCACGCAAACATGCTGCCCTCAGGAAATCCCAAATGGTTCCTGGGCTTGTGAGGGGGCTTTCCTCCAGGAAGGACAGTCAGTAGAGCACTGCTGTGTTCTGAGACTTGAAGTACCTCCGTGTGGGCAGGTGAAGCCATACCCTTCCCATGCATCACTTTTTGGGTACAGAGCAGGGGAGCAGCCTTTGGCTGGGATTTTGCAGCAGGAGGGATGGCTGCACGCAGAGCTGATCATTACTCAAGGGTGCAGGTGGGGCTCTGCTCCTGCAGCAGTGCAGGGATGCAGCAGGAGCTGGCGAGCAGCAGCAGGGACCACAGGGTGACACCTGAGCTGGGGCAGGGACCAGGCTGGGACTGGGGCACACAGCAGAGCCATGCTCCCTGCAGCTCCCTGCCCTCCTTTCTCTGCAGATGTGGATGAATGTGAACGGGAGGACAACGCAGGCTGCGTCCACGAGTGTGTCAACATCCCTGGGAACTACCGCTGCACCTGCTACGATGGCTTCCGCCTGGCACACGATGGCCACAACTGCCTGGGTGAGTGCTGGGCTGGCTCAGGGATGGCTTTGTGGTAGGGTTTGTTGTGCCAAGGTTTGCTGCTAGCTGAAGCTGCTGCTTAAATGGCCTCAGCATTTTTGCTTTTGCCAAGAAACCAAGGTAATGGCAGCCTGCAAAGAGCTCAAACCCAGCAGACTTAAGAGTGTGCAAGCACCAACAGCTTGCATGTGAATGGGAAGCTAGTATGCAGATAAAGCAGGCACAGCCCTGTTTTTTCCCTCTGTGCTTGCAGAGGGCCAAGACCCCTGTGCACTTCACTCCATCCTGCAAGCCTCATCCTTGCACCTGCCACAATCCCACTGGTTTGCATTGCCCTAAGGAGCGGCAATGCAAACAGCCTCCATTCCAGGCTGTTACATTGCTGGTGCTGAAAGGAGATAATCTGCGAGTTGCATATTTCAGGTGTGGTGTCTGGGAGAGCTGCTGACAGCAGAGGCACCGGAGATGTTTTGTGCAGCGACAGCTCTCCAGGGATGGGGATGGCATTGCTTCCCATTGCATGATGGGGATGCTTGGGTGCCAGGACAAAACTGGATAGGGATCATCCATATGTTTGGGCAAGGTGGAACTGGAGGCCTTCTCCACTGCTGGGTTTGGGGCCAATGGATGGAAGCAGCGCGTGCTGCTGTGCTGCCGGAGGCAGGACCAGCCTGCAGGGCTCTCCTGGGCGCTTGTGCTTGAGGTCAGCCCTGCACCTGCCAAAATAGATGAGTTAAGAGCAAATATGGTGGAGATGTGAGCCGGTGAAAGGACTGGGTAAATAATCCTGAGGCCAAGACAAACCCAGCATCTGCCTACGGAGAGCTGCGCATCCTCGCGCTGCCCCGAGCTCCATCCGGCTGCGGCACGGCCGAATCCTCGGTGCAGCCGCGCTGCCCGCATCCCAACGCCCCCTTCCTTCCGCAGCGCCCGCAGGGGCACCCGGCCGCCCACCTCCCCCACCCCGGACTGCGGCGTGCTATTTGCTAATTAGTGTCTGCAGCGCGGTCATTAATGAGCTCATCGTTAGAGGGAGGAAGGGAAAGGGATTCTGGACACATACGCTTCGCATTAACTGCCATCACCGGGAACTTTGCAGGCTCCTTGGTGAAGGGGGAGATTTACACAGCTGGAGAGAGCGCAGGCGGGCGGCCCTGCCTTCCCCACCCTGGGGAGGATGAGCCCAAGGAGAAGAAAGGGAAGCTGGGCTCGGCGAGCCACAGACGTCATGTGTTTACAGAGCGGGGTGGGAGGGGAGCAGCGGGCGCGGGGCAGCCCTGCATCCCTGCAGCCCTTCCACAGCTCATCCCAATGAAGCATCTCATCCATGCTGCTTTGCTTCCAGGACAGCATGAATTTACCCTTTGGAGCCCATTCTGCAGAGGACGATGTTGATACCCTCTTTTTCTTAAATTATTATTATTTTTTTCTCTCTGCAGGGATGAGGCCCAGGGGGTTTTCCCTACCCTCATCCACCCCAACCATAGGCATGCTTTTCCCACCCCCATTTGACTGGAAGGCAGAAGCAAAGCGAGCGTTCTGCCTAGGCTTAGGAGTGCCCAAATGGAGAGGAGGACCCAGGAGCCCGTGCTCTATGCACCAAATAGCCCTCAGCTATTCCCAGGGAGAGCTGCGGGAGAGGTCCAGCTCCTGCCAGGTGCTGATGGGTCATTGCTAGGTTGGGGTGTGCAGCAGCCACTGAGCATCCCCTCCTTGGGTGACCTTTTGAACCAGGACAGGAATTCAAGCCCTCGTCCTGATACGGGGCCTTCTGACTCCTGCCTGCCTCCGTTACATTTCATAAAATAGGTATTAGAGCAGCGGGGTCTCGTTTCAGCCCTCGGTTTGGAACAGCTGCCTCCTCATTTTTGTGTAGACCTTGAAGGAGACGTCGCAAGATGTTAAGCCCTTGTTATAAACAGGGGATTTGAGGAGAGTTGCTGGCATCTGCAGGACGGTGCTTGGCTGGGACAAGCCCTGGGGGAAGCTGGGAGCCCTCTGTCGTCGCATGGGATGTCCTGGTTTGTCCTCCAGAGGCCTCAGGCGGTGCCACTGCTTGGTGACATCTCACAGCCAGGGCTCAGCCCTGCTCTGAGCATCCCTGGGCTGCAGCAGCACAGTGCAGTGCTCGAGGTGTATTCATCCCAAAAGCAAGGAGTTCGGTCAAGCTCTGTGCCCCCACGTGGACTATGAGCCCGCAGAGGACAGGGACACAGTGATGTGGGGCTGTGGCACTGATCCTGCAGCACTCAGGCTGAGGTTTTCATCTCTGCCTCCTTCCCAAGCTGGGATGCTGCAGGGGATTTGAGTCTCCTTAGAAGTAATTGTCCCTGCTCTGGGCTAGGGTTCCCCATAATGAAGTCCAGGCGCTTCCCCACCAGCAGCAGACAGAGGGGCACAGTCTGCCCAGGGATCTGGGACAAGGAGAACCCCTTTCTCTGTGGGTTGGTGTTCTCATCTGCAAAATGGGGCCACCACATTTTTTGCTCCTGGAGAAGCTGTGTGGCCTCTGAAATCCACCCCTGGATGTGCCTTGGCTTCATCCCCTGCAGCACTCAGCAGCGCCCTTTCTTCTAGCTGGGGGACCAAGGATGCAAAGCAGAAACTGTTTGCTGCACAGCACGTTCCCGTCCCATTCCATTCGGTGCTGCAGAACCACTCTCACCTCCATCTCCTTCCCTTTGCAGACCTGGATGAGTGCTCAGAGGGCAACGGCGGCTGCCAGCAGACCTGCGTCAACATGATGGGCAGCTATGAGTGCTTCTGCCGGGAGGGCTTCTTCCTCAGTGACAACCAGCACACTTGCATCCAGCGCCCTGAAGGTCAGTGCTTGGCACCTCCTGAGCCCTGACTGCCCACCTCCAAGGTGGGATCCCACTTTGGGGCTGTGGGATAACCTCAGATATATCGCTCAGATCCGGTCACAAGGAGCAGTGTCACTTTTTGCTTGGGGTGGTGACTGGGGAGTGGTTGTTGAAGGAGTGGTTGCTGGGCTCCCACGCTCAGCCCTGCACAGTGCACAGCTCTGGTGCTGCTTCCTGACCCCCCTCGGCGCTGGGAGCGCTGCGAATTTAAAAGCAAACTTGGCACAAGCACACGGCGAGAGGACACTGCAGGGCTAATAAACATCCCAGAGCAAAACCCTTGCAGGCCCCTTAATCAAGCTCAATAATACCAAATGGAGGACGCTAATCTCGTGGCCAGAGCCTTTTATTAAACAAAAGGTACCAGGAGCTCCCCGCGCCACTCTGCGAAACGCATCCTTTCCTGCCGGGTCTTGCGCAGCACCAATCCTTCTGTCTTGATATCAGCTCTAAATTGCTGCCGTCTGGAGCGAGCTCTTCGCCAAAATATGAGGAAATGAGAGAGAGGGTTTTTTGTTTTGTTTTGTTTTGTTTTGTTTTTGCATCTCTGCTGATTTTTATCTCTGCCACTTGGCAAAACGGCCGCATGGGTTTCACTTTCCTCCTTCCCAGCTGTGCTGATCCCTTGTGCTCCCTGGGGTATCTTGCCCAGGCTGGGATGGCTCAGTGGCATTTCTATGTCCCCATCCCATGTGTGTGCCTGGCAGGGATGAGATCAGTGCCGCCGTGGGTGGCCCCACTGCAGGCAGGGACACAGGTGCTGCCTTTTGGAGCCCATTTTTGAGCTGAGCATCTGCAGAGCATCATCAGTGCTGGGAGGGCCATGTGGGTTCTGCATCCCGAGGTCAGCCCTGTGGATGTTGCCTGTGTGCTCCCTTCACTCAGGTTTTGGAGTGAAGAGAAGGGGTGAGCGGCTGGGAGCTGATCCCTGGGTTGTGAGCCCAGGACTTGGGGAGCTGGGAGCCTTTGGGACTGAGTGTTGGTCGCCCTGACTTTACTCCTGGCTCAGGCACTGCCAGGACTGAAGCATTCAGCGTCAGAGAGCTAAATCTCACTCTTACGGCTGCTTTCTTCCTTCTGGGGTCCTTGCCAGCACTGCGTCTCCCTTCTCCTTCCCTCTCTCTGATTCTGGCAGGCTGACTCCTTTCCCTCTGCACTCTCTGCGTTTCTTTTGCGCTCTCTCCTTTCCCCTCTCTCCCTCCTCACTTCAAGCAGATGCACAGCAGTGAAATGCTGCCGGGCCAGGAGCCCTTGGCACAAAGAGCCATCAGTTTTGATAAGATCCAAAAAGAAACCTTCCCTTTGTAGCAAAAACCAGCTGCCTCAAACCCCCATCCCTCCACCCCCACCGTGCTGCTGGGCGCAGAGGGTGGAGAGGAGGAGGAGAGCAATCCTCGGTGCTGGTGACCTTCTGGAGCTTTTCTTTGCTTCCTTTTTTCCTTTAGAAGGAATGAACTGCATGAACAAGAACCACGGCTGCGCCCACATCTGCCGAGAGACCCCCAAGGGGGGCATCGCCTGCGAGTGCCGCCCGGGCTTCGAGCTCACCAAGAACCAACGTGACTGCAAACGTAAGGAGGGGTGGAGAGCCCAGTCCCACTCTGCGGCTTTGTTCCGATGGCACAGACCCACCCCAGCCCTGCTGCAAAGCCCTAACTCCACCACGAGCAGCCTGAATTGGCACTGTGTGTGCAGCACCCTCTATCCATGTCACACCAGCTTGGTTTTCCCATGAGGAAGATGAGCAGAGGGAATGTGATTGGCACAGGGGGAGCTCAGGAATCCTCTCCCCGGGGCACAGGGTGCTCTCAGCCCGTGTGATCTCCTGCCAGGATCTTGCTGGCACTGCCAGGCTATTAAATATATATTTCTGTCTTTATGCAATTGTTTTTATTTTGCTGCTTGCTCGCTGTCTTGCAGCAAACATCTAAAATTGCTGATGAGACACAGTTTTAATCCTATGGAGCTGTTTTCCTTCCAAGTTAAAGGCAAAGCACGCCCTGGGAGAGCTGGCAGGGGAGCACCTGAGTCATCCTGGAGATCTCACTGTGCCCCTGTGTCAGTGGGTCCCCTTCCACCAAGTCTACTGGTGGCATTTAGTAAATCTCAAAAAAAAATATCCACATAACCACCCAGGGGTTTTTATCTGCCAAGATCCTGCTGGGAAAACTAAAGGGTTTTAGAAATTATCTAAGAGGGAGGAACGTGTCTTAGGACCTGGCTGAGGTTCCCCAAGCAGCTCTGTGCCACCCAGCCTGGAAGGAGGGGGGACGTGGGGAGAAAAGGGGTTGTGGGTTGTTTCCCCCATAGTGACCCCTGTGCTTTGTCCCCCTCAGTGACGTGCAACTACGGGAACGGTGGCTGCCAACACACATGTGATGACACGGACCAGGGTCCCAAGTGTGGCTGCCACGTCAAGTTCTTGCTGCACTCTGACGGCGTCACCTGCATAGGTGGGTGCAGAGTCCCCACAAGGGATCACGCTGGGGCTCGGGGCTGCTTGCTCTGTCCCTGAGCAATGTGCCTTTGGGTAAAGGAGTGCTTTGGGGATGGGGCAGTTCCTTCTGCCAGAAGTTTGAGGCTGAGGTTGGAGCAGCTCATTGTGGGATGCTGCGTGCATCCATAGGCTTGGTGCCGTGTCACCACCACAGGCATGGAACAAAGTGATCCACTGGGAGCGAGAGTGGCTTTGGGGATGCTCTGGGTGGGGGAAACATGGGAACAAATGTGTTGTGACTCATTGTGCTGAGGTCCCCACCTGCCTTCGTGCTGCAGGAGGGAAAGGGGTGGTGATGTCCCTCACAGCAGCAATTGTCACTGTCCCCGTGGTGCCACCACCTCCATCCAACAGCAGCAGGGAGGAAGCTGGAGGGGACCAATTTGGATGCGCGCGCTCCATCCCAACTTGGCATCGTGGGCTCTCGGCTCAGGAACAATTGTCTTGCAGAAGAAAAAATAATAGCAAGCAACCAACAGCCCCGAGAGCCCAACCATCCCCAAAAGCATCCTTTTCCTGTATGTGTTTTCAAACTGGGAAACATCAAACAGAGATAGAAGTTTTACTGGTTTCAGACGCTTGCGCTGCTTGACAGCTGATTTGATTTAAAAAAAATGTTACATTTGGGGAGTGATTAAGTCCACAAATTGCTCCAGACATTTCAGTTCTTATTGCAAAATAATTAAAAGGGGTTGAGAGTGACTGGAGGCAGCAGCCAGCTTTGGGCTGCTCATGGCACAGGGATTGCTCTGCACTCCCCAAGCTCTGACCTGAACTGGGGGTCAGGGTCCATCCCCTGCAGCACTGTGCCCCCAGCAGAGCACCTGCCCACTCCCAGCTGGCTCTATGTGATGCTGTACCTTGTCCTTAGGGCAGCAGGGAGCTGAGTGGGGCTTGCTCTATTGCAGGCATCTTCTCCCTGCTTGCTGCATCCCACCCCAGCTCGGCACCCAGCAGGGTTATTTAGCAGCCCACTCATTCGCTGTCTGTGTGCACGGGGCACCAGGGTGCTGCCCAAAGGGTGATGCTCCACAGGGCTCTGTTTGATGGAGGGTCTCAGCATCTCAGGGTGGCACCTCCTACAAGCTCCGCTGCGTCCTTGCAGGCTCTTCTCTCCGCTCCCACCTTCCTGAGGGAGATGAACCACAGATTTTTGGGGGCAGCTCCGAACCCCCTGACCCTGTGCCTCCATTCAAGTGGCTCTGCAGGGACAGCCCCATTCTGCGCCGTATCCCCCTGGGGGGGGTCCCAGCCCCCCCTCCCTCCCCAGCCGTAGCAGGAACACTGCAGGATTGTGCTTTGGGGTCAGATTTATGGCCGAGGTGGGGGCTGAGGTACCTGCTCAGATATTTATAACTGGCCACGTTTGTTTTACAGCCAGGGCTCAGCAAACAGCCCTGCCTCCCCCCCCCCAACTCCCACCGCCGCTCCCTCCCCTCTCTCCTTCTCCATTTCCTCTGAAATATTTCATCATTTCAAGGGGAATAAAATTTCCAGCGTGGGGAACGCAAACTCTCTCCCCGGGCTGCGGGCTTTGAAATTGTACGCGGTGCTTTTGATGGGTTGCTGGGGCCGTCCCCTGGTCCAGGTTCCCTTCAGATCACACCACGCGGCAGGAAGCGCGAGCAGCCCCTTTGAGTGACGGTTTCATTAGGGCACGGCCGGTGTTTTTCATTTTTCCGCTTTTTATTGCCGCTTTTAAAAACGAGGATAATGAAGAACATGCCTGGGAGCAGAGCGGGGCCAGCCCTAATGGCTCCCAACGCGTCTGCAGCGTCGGGGCGGGGGGGGGGGGATGGAAGCTGCGGGGGGAGGCCGGTGACCTCGGATATTTATGTTGATGCTCTAAAAGCGGCCTTTAAAATAAAACAAATGCGCAACAAATCGCCCTCCAGATTAAAGCCTGGGTCGGATCAGCCCTGGGGTGCAGCACCCGTGAGGAGGTGCAGCTTTGGCTGTTGTGATTTTCAGCTTTTTGGAAGAGTTTGTAGGGTGAAACTGATGCTGGCGGTGCATCTCCCGTCCTTTTGGTGTTTGGGGTGCAGAGGGGTTGAGCCTGGAGCTGTGGATGGGCAGGAAGTGCTATTAGGTGGAGAAGGAAACAAATCCAGCTCCAGTTTTATGGCAGATTGTCTGAGCTGTGTTTGGGCGATTTGTGCTGCACCTCTGATGGCTGATGCGACGTCAGGGAGTGGATCAGGGCTGGGAAAAGCAAAGCTGCTGGGACGGGAGGGCTTTTTGGGGAGGGGGGGAACATGGGGCTCAGGCAGAGGCCAAGGGCTCACCGTGCTGCTCCGATCATGGAGACAACATCCCTTCTTGGCACTGCAGAGCCTTGGGGGTCCTGAGTCCCCCTGCCCTTGGGTTGGGTACCCATGGGGCAGGCTGGGCTTCCTCCTCCTTTTCCCCTTTTCTCCTCCTTCCCCCTGCACGGACCCGGCGTTGTGTCTCATCCAACAGGGACGCAGTCATCCCCAAACGGCTCCCCAGGCATCCCCATCCACTTGTCCTTTGCTGTGGGGCTCCATCCCTGCACAGGAGGTGCTCATCCCTCCCCAGAACACCCAGCATAAGGCAGGACAGCCCTCAGCTCCGTGCCACGGCTTCCCAAAGCACTCCCCAGACGGCCCTTTGGGTGCAGCCCAAGCTCACTGAGGTTGGGCTCAGTCCCTCCTGCCTGCCCCTACCCCGGCGAGCGCTCGTTTTTGCTCTGCTGAGAGCAAGGCACCATTCCATGGGACTAACGGGCTCTGCACTAATGCTCTTTGTTGCTCGCTTTCTCCTGCGCCTGCCCTGCTGCTTGAGCAAAGCGCCGAACCGGTGGGGATCGGAGAGGCCAGGGGTGATGCAGACAGGGTGATGGACAGCACAGGACCCAGACCTCAGGTTTGGATCCTTGTGGGAGGTGGGGGACCGTTTCCACCAAGCTCGAGAGGCAGCGGAGTGGAAATCACTGTCGTGTGACACCAAGCGAGCTTCCTTGCTGGACACTGTTTCTAAATCACTTTTTTATAATATCAAACAGGGGAGAGACACTTCCAGCAACACGTTATCCTTGAGACGTTTTCTAATGGTAAATATTTTTGTTCTCTCTTTCTCTGTGAAGGGGTCTCGCCTCGAGATGCTCACTGGGGGGGTGAGCTTTGGACTAACTGCATGCCTGCTTTGCACGGCTGCGCTGCCAGCACTAACCGGCACTGTTGCTGCCTGCACGCCGCCCCAGCAAACCTTGGGCTGCAACCAGCTCCGCTTTTGGGGATGCACAGAGCAGCAAACCCCTCCCTGGCTGTGCTTGCATGATGCTGGGCACTCGCCTTGTCTGCGCCGGGGGTGATGGTTTCCTTGTGCCCATCTCTGCAGCTGTGGCTAAGGTGGGAGCGTTGGGTGGGAGCAGTGCTTCAGAGCCGCCCCGGTGCTCCGCTCTGTCCTGTTGGGGATCAGAGCCATCTCTTGCAGTGAGGCAGTTATAAGAGGCATTTGCAGGAGTTGTGCTGCAAGACCAGTGCACCAGGCATCGCTCAGACTGGGCTTTTGCCCTGCAGTGTCTCCCTACATCCCCTCCTCTCTTCCCTTCCACATCTGGTGACTGCTGGCAGCACCTGCAATGACCCTGCTCCCAGATGTCACTGCAGGTCCCCAGCTCCTGGTGACACATGGCAGCACTCCCTGGCTCTTCCAAGAGGACCCTTCCCTGAGCCCTATCCCACCAACCCACACTTTGGGGGCTCTGCAGAGCCTTCCCCAGGCTCCTTCAGCAGGCAGCACCAGAGAGACCTTCAGTTCTGTGCTAAGCTGGTCACCCCACGGTTCTCTCCATAACACTGTGGGGCTGATGTCCTTCTGCTGCCTCCCGGGAGGTGGAGGCAAACCCAGAGCAGTGGAAGCGCGGGGGCACACATGGGGCGCGTCTGGACCCGGTGACAGTGACAGTGGAGGACACTGCAGGGGCGTTGTTGTGGCACAGTGAGTTTAGGATGGAGCGTGTTTGTGTGTGTGCGTGTGAGCTGCTTTGTCTTCTCCCTCCCCATGCGATGGGAGCCCTCACCAAACGCTGTGTGTGTGGTGATTCATGCTGGCTTGCAGCTGCCAGCACTGCTGAGCGGTGCTCCTGTCCCAGGGCCACAACACCCATCCCTGACCCTTCACTTTCAGTTACACCAGAGCCCTGCTCTGCTTGCAAAACTTTTCTGCAAGTCCTGGGGTATGGGGGCCCCCCCCCCCCCCCCGTTTTACAAAGTGCTTTGCTGTGCTGACCCTGCAAAGCTGGCTCCTGTGCATCCCATGCAAAGCTCTTTGCAAAGCTCAGCCCTGACGGTGCAAAGGGGATGGATGGCTGGGGAGAAGGGAGCTGTGCTCCTGTTGCTCCAGAAGCGTGGGGTTCACCCTGAGCAATGACACTATTAACCCGCTCCTCTCTCTCCCCCTGACCAAACTGCTGCAGCAGAGCTGAATTAAATTCTTAATGCAGCCTCCATGAAGTTCCCCTTCCCCTTGGTGCAGTGCTGTCTGCCCTTTGCTCTTTGCTGGTCTGGGGCTGCAGGGTTCATATCTGCAGAAATCCATCCCTTGCCATTACGTTTTGTAATTGTGCTGGCTATTAATTGCATGAAATGGTCCCTTTGTTCTCCTATTATGGGACATCATAAAAATAGCAGCAGCAAGACGAGCACAGAACGATCCCAGCTCCGTTGCCCTGCAGCAAATGGTTGCACGGTTCCGTCACTGGGCCCCATGCAAAGAGCAGCAGAACCTGGGATTTGCTCTTTCCAAGGAATTTCTTCAAGGCATGTTCATGTCGGGTTTCTTGAAGCCTCATTTACCCCTTGCCTGGCCCTCCGAAGGGAAAGGCTTTATTACCCTCTGTGAACAACTTCATGCACTTCAAACCATTGTTCTGGCGGTTAGGACCCAAATTGAAGATTGATCTCACAGGGAAGCTGTCAAGCTGAAAACGCTTCGTTTCAATTAGTGCCCCTTCTGCTTTTACCAGCAACAGCTGACTTTGATAATGCTGGAATAATTAGCATTTTTTTTTAAGGGATTTTTTTTTTTTTTTTCCACTGATGCTGCTGGCGTGTGTGTGTGTGTGTGTGTGTGTTCTAATTTTACAAAGCATCTCCCAAATTAGCCTGGGCAGCCGGATGGGCCAGCGTGCCCATTGGTGACACATGAGGACAGCACGGACGTGTGTGGGGCAAACGGAGCACTGTGGGGTGGTGGATGCAACTGATGTGGGGTGAGGGCTGTGCACCTGAGTGCATCTTGCACACCTGAATGCTGACAGCGCCGTGTGTCCCCCACTGCCTGCAGCCCTGCTCTCATGGAGGCTCCTGAAGAGTCCAGAAGTGATTCATCCTTTGTTTTACAGTAGCAACCCCCCCTCCTCAGCATTGCTCCATCCATACCTGCACTGCCCTGGGACAGACAGGTGGGGCTGTCTCTGCTCCCATGTCCCACCACAGGGACAGATGCCCCTTCTAAAGTGCTGGATGCTGGAAGGCAGGAGGGCTGTGCAGAGGACAGGGCAGCAGGAAACCTGGATGCTTTTCCCTGCCTGCAGGCAGAGATGTGCCACGTGCACTCATTTTCACCCTTGGAACCCACCAGGTCCCCTCTCTGTGCTTGAGGGTGTGTGTTAACTAGGAGGCATTAAAAACCCAGAGGTGTTTCAGTGGGGCAGGGATCGTGGGCCCTCATCTGCTGTGCTCCTTCCTTCTCCCTACAGAGACCTGTGCTGTGAACAACGGGGGCTGTGACAGCAAGTGTCACGATGCGGCCACCGGCGTGCACTGCAGCTGCCCCATGGGCTTCATGCTGCAGCCCGACAGGAAGACCTGCAAAGGTAGGAGTGCCCTCTGACTGTCACTCGTGCCCGCAGGAAAGGCTCAGGTGCAGCTCAGCACTGTGTACCAATGAGGTTTGCTCGGGTTTGTGTTTGCATCCACGGGTGGAGCTGGAGGACCACCTCTGTGTGTGGGTCCTGTGCTGATGCAGCACACCTGGGCTGGGTTTGCAGAGCTGCCTCCCGAGATGGGAGAATCCCAAATTCTGCACCAAGCTCTCATCTGCTTTTTTTTAAGATGCCCATTTGGCATCAGAAAGCATCAGCACCGCGTCTGTCCATGCAGGGGATGCGGGGGCACGGTGACCCCGGGGCTGGATGGGGCAGTGCCTGCACTGCATCATTCATCAGGTTCAGGAACTTGACCCTACTTGAAAGCAGAGCCCCAGAAGGCTCTGCAGCTGCCTGCCCACCTGCTGGCTGCTCCCAGGAGCTCCCTCCCCTCGTTATTTCTTCAGGGCTGCCCCTCTGATTCAACAGTTTCCAGGAAAGAGCAATAACCTGCAGCCATATCCCCGTGTCTGGGGGTTTTATTGCCGGTTTACAGCCAGAAACAAAGGGAAAGTCCCAGCCCCGGTGCTGGTGGTGGGGAGATGGGCAGACGGCCGCCTCTCCCTGCCGCCCTTCCATTTCACAGGTCCTTTCCAAGCAGTAAATTGTGCAATTAGTTGGGAGAGGGTAAAAGAATATAAAAGCAGAGCCGGGAGGGCTGGGGATGAGCAGCACAGCACGCGTGTCCCTGTCCTCCCCCCACCCCCCTCCCCAGACATCGACGAGTGCCGGCTCAACAACGGCGGCTGCGACCACATCTGCAGGAACACGGTGGGCAGCTTCGAGTGCAGCTGCAAGAAGGGCTACAAGCTGCTCATCAACGAGAGGAACTGCCAAGGTGAGGGCAGCGCGGGGACGCGGCTGTCACCTCTCCCTGCCCCCTGTCCCAACCTCTCCTGTAGCTTCTCCAGGCAGTGCCTCCAGCTCAGCACCCAGCCAGGTGCTGTTGGGCCATTTGGGGGCCACGGGAATCGGGAATCCCCCCCCCCCCCCAGAGCCACGGGCAGCACTCAGCCTCAGCTGCAGCCTCCCCAGAATCGCGGGGTCTGGGAGCAATGGGGTGGGGGGGAGCTGATGCTCCAGGGCTGCGACCGCTTTCATCTCCATCCAGGTTTTACGCTCTTACAAGCTTGATGCGAGTGTGGCAATTAACTTAATGAGGCCAACGAAATGATGATCAAACCCTCTGGGCCGGGCTCACCTGTGCACGCAGGGCCGCCCAGCCCCAGCCAGGTGCCCTGCAGGGCTGCACAGACAGTGCTGGCAGCGGCCCCAAGGCAGGACCTGCCTGTGCAGCACCTCCTGTGCGCAGGGCAGCAGCGGGACACCGCACCAAGGGCACCGTTTGGCACATCTGCGGACTGCACTTGGGGTGGGAGGAGTGGTGGTGGGGTACTCTGGCTGCAAATGGAACGTGCGAGAGGAGTTTGGAGCGGAGAAGGTGGGACATGGCCCTAGAGCATCCCAGCATGGGGTCCCAGAGCATCCTGGTGCACCCCCTGGTTTGCACCACAAGAAGGAGGAGCGGGCCGATCCTCACCTCCCTGCCTCACTTTTTCACCTCCCCCCAGATATCGACGAGTGCTCCTTCGACCGGACCTGCGACCACCTCTGCATCAACACCCCTGGGAGTTTCCAGTGCCTCTGCAACAAGGGCTACACGCTGTATGGGCTCACCCACTGTGGAGGTAGGGCCGGCTGGGGGCTGGCAGTGAGACCCCCCTGTGTTTGGGTCCTGGGGAGCACTCAGGGCACCCAGAAATGGGGCAGCCCCAGGGCTGTCCCCAAGGTCTGGGTGGCAGTGTCCCATGTCCCTGCCGTGCACCCCATGCTGGGGCCGTGCAGGGAGAGCACACACAGCCAGACATTGGTGTCTGCAACTTCAAACGCAGCAACAGGAACAATTTGTAACTTGTCTGCAGGGAGAGAGGGAGAGAAATCCCCAGCGTTGTTGGCAGCAAGATGGGATGGGGTGGGAAGGGGAACATCAAAAGGGGTTGATTTAAGTTTCATGAGGCGGGGGCGTGCAGCGCCCCAGGATGCAGATAAAACATGCAGAGGGGGAGTGCAGGAGTGTGTTGTGGCAGTGGGGGGTGACCTTATTCGTGCCACACGTGCCCCATTGCTCCCAGAGCAGCCTGCTCGAACCCTGCCCCCCCGGGATGCAGGAACCCCGCTGGTGTCTGTGTTTTGTGCCATTTATCTGGCCAAAATCACATCCTTGAGATGCTTCAGCATCAGAGATGGGGGGTCCCACTGCCCCCAACTTTGCCCTCTGTTCCCATAGATGTTGATGAATGCAGCATCAACCGTGGGGGCTGCAAATTTGGCTGCATCAACACACCTGGCAGCTACCAGTGTACCTGTCCTGCAGGCTGCAAGCTGCACTGGAACAAAAAGGACTGCATAGGTACG
This sequence comes from Lagopus leucura, assembly GCF_019238085.1. Lineage (NCBI taxonomy): Eukaryota > Metazoa > Chordata > Aves > Galliformes > Phasianidae > Lagopus > Lagopus leucura. The sequence goes on from NW_024962290.1 coordinate 1,173,539, forward strand.
TCCAGTCCAGACCTGCTCCAGCATAGCCCAGGGGGGCCATGGCCCCAACCATCATCTGGGACTGTAAGGAGCAAGATGGGGGTGGGTGGAGCACAGGGATTTGGGGAGTCCAATTGAAGGGTGCTGCAAGATGAGTTGCTTTGGTCTGCGACTCTTTGTCCATCTCATGTGGGTCAGGATGGGATGATGGAAAGGGATGGGATGGGATGGGATGGGATGGGATTGATGTTGCCCTGCCCCCCTTGCCCTGGGTCACCTCACTGTATCTTAGACCATGCCTAGGGCTGGCTGTGAGCTTTTGCACTGGCTGTGCCCCTAAAGGAACAGTTTTCATGGCCCTGGCCATGCTCTGGTACCCAACTGACCCCTTTCATTGGGGACAGATAGAGCCAAGGGCAGTTCTGCCCCCCAAATTCAGAAATCTCAGCAGTCACAGCGCAAGGAGCTTTGGGTGGGGGGAGGGTTAAGATGCTGCTCTGGGATCCCCACACTGCACCCTTCTCCCAACTGGGTGGGTGGGCCGTGGTCTCTGCTCTGTGCCAGCCATGGGTGTCCCCACTTGTCCCTACCAGCTGGTGCATGTCCCTCAGAGCTGGTGAAATGCCTGGCAGGTTCAGTTCCACCAAGGGCCACTCTCACCTGCAACAAGACGGGCAAGAAGGACAGCTGTGCCCTCACCTGCTCCTCCAAGGCTCGTTTCCAGCCAGGTACAGGGGGGACAGGAGGGTCCCCATCCCCTGCATGGCCCAAAGCAGGGGCAGAAGAGCTGCAGTGCCCTCAGGGTGCAAAGGAGCGATGTTTTTGCTGGGGTGGGTTCATGCAGCACAGAGTCGTTGCGGTGCTGGGCGCTGCATCCTGGGGTCTCTGCACGGCTGCTCCTGGGGCACGGGGTGTTGCACCGGGGGCTCAGCAGCATACTGACATCTGCACCTCCTTCCAACAGAGTCCGACAGCAGCTACACGGTGAGCTGTGGGACGCCGGTGCTGCGGCAGGGCAGCCAGCACAGAGCAGCCAACAGCAGCCAGCAGTGCCTCGGTAAGGGGCTGTGGGCACCCATCCCCCTGACCCCGTGCTGCCCCTCACCCACGGGTTCAGCACCCGCCTTTTCTTTTAGAGACTGTCGCTGCCCCAATCAAGCAGAAGGCTTCCTTCAAGATCAAGGATGCCAAGTGCCACCTGCACCCACGGGCAAAGAGCAAGCAGGACGAGGCGGGGAAGGCTGGAGCACAGGGTGAGCAGGGGTGGGGGGATGCTCGTCCCACCACAGAGAGGCGGGTGCTGATTGTCACCCTGCATGCAGGCGGTGCTGCACCCTGCTCCGACTGCCAGGTGGCCTTTGTCAACCTCAAGTGTGACTCATCCAAGAAGGGGAAGGGCCGCCGGGCTCGAAACTCCTCCGGCAAGGAGGTGACGCGCATCACACTGGAGTTCGAGGCGGAGATCAAACCGGAGGAGACCACAGGTGGGCTGGGTGGCATCCCATGGTGCCCCATGCAGCAAAGAGAGCTGGGATGGTCCTCATCCAGTGCTGGCTGGGCATCCAGCAGAGCCCACAGCAGCGCTCTGCACCAGGAGAGAATCCTGTTGGGTTTCTCTGTTCTCTTATGACTGTTTTCTCTGCTCCCCCACCCTCAAAACCCAGCCAGCTGCAACCTGCACTGCCTGCGACAGAAAGTGGAGAAAAAGCTCAAATCGGCCATCAAAGCCCTGAAGAAATCCATCAACCAGGAGCGGTTCCTGCTGCGCTTTGCTGGGATGGAGTACGAGGTGGCAAGGAAGCTGAGTGTGGCCCCAGAACGGCAGGAGAGCTGCGGGCCGGGCCAGCAGCGCCTGGGCACCAAGTGTGGTAAGGCAGCAGTGCAAGGCCCTGGGATGGGAGCCAATGTGTCCCCCCCATTGGGGACAGCCCCCCGGCATGCCACTGACCTCCAGCCCTGGCTCTCAGTTAGCTGCTCGCAGGGAACCTATTACCACGGGCAGACGGAGCAGTGCGTCCCCTGCCCCTCTGGCACCTACCAGGAGAAGGAAGGGCAGCTCTCCTGTGACCTGTGTCCCCGCAGCGATGCGTTCGGCCCCGTGGGAGCCACCAACATCACCGGCTGCACAGGTAGGGGGGAGCAGAGGGGACCAGGGAGGGGGCATCCACACACCAACCCCGGTGCTCCACCATCAGTCCCCATCTAGAAGAGGCAAAAGCTCTGAGCACCTCTGGGAATTGCCCGTTTGGCCACGGGAACAGCATTTAGAAGGACCTCCATCCCATTTGTTCAGCTGGAGGGGCAGGGAGCCGGGCACGGGGCACTCTGTGGGCTGCGTTCCCAGCAATGGCTGTGCCCACAGGTCAGTGCCCCCCCGGGCAGCATTCCGCCGACGGCTTCAAGCCCTGCCAGCTGTGCCCACGTGGCTCCTACCAGCCCGAGGTGGGGCGGGCGCTCTGCTTCCCCTGCGGCGGGGGGCTGACAACCCGGCACGAGGGAGCCCTCTCCTTCCAGGACTGTGACACCAAAGGTTTGTCCCATTTGGTGCAGGGCGGGAGGGACCCGCTGGGGCTGTGCCAGCGGTGACGGAGCTCTGTTTGCTCTCTGTTCCCCCAGTCCAGTGCTCACCTGGGCACTACTACAACACCAGCGTCCACCGCTGCATCCGCTGCGCCGTGGGCACCTACCAGCCTGACTTCAGGCAGAACTACTGCATCGCCTGTCCTGGAAACACCACCACCGACTTCGACGGCTCCACCTCTGTGTCCCAGTGCAAAAGTAGGTGGGCAGTGGGTGTGATGCGGTGTGAGTGGGGCTCCTTCCCCAGAACCACCCCCAGGTCCCTCAAAACAGCGCAGTCAGTCATTGCTGTGCCTCGTGTGGCTGGGTGTGCATGGAGTGGTGCTGATAAAGAGCTCACCTGCACCAGCCCATAAAGCTCTGCAGTCTCAGTGCCTTTGACACCAGTTTCCCATCCTTCTGTGCCACCAGTTTCCAGTCCCTCCATGCCAACATTTTCCAGTCCCTCTGTGATACCCATTTCCAGTCCTTTTGTATCCTTTATGCCACCGATTTCTTCTCTCTATGCCACCAATTTCCCATCCCTCTGTGCCACCAGTTTCCAGTCCATCTGTGTGCTTTGTGCCACCAGTTTCTTGACTCTGTGCCATCAGTTTCCAGTCCTTCTGAGCCAACAGTTTCCAATCCTTCTGTGCCCTCTCTGCCACAAGTTTCCAGTCCCTCTGTGCCACCAGTCTCTCTCTGCCCTCTGTGCCACCAGCTTCCAGTCCCTCTGTGCCGTATTTTCCAGTCCTTCCATGCCACCAATTTCCAATCCCTCTGCGCCCTCTGTGCCACATTTTCCAATCCTTTGCCACCAGTTTCCAGCCCATCTGTCTACTCTGTGCTACCAGCTTTTTGTCTCTCTGTACCACCAGTTCCCAGTCCATCTGCCCCTCTCCTGCTTTGCAGATCGCCAGTGCGGAGGCGAGCTGGGCGAGTACACAGGTTACATTGAGTCCCCCAACTACCCGGGGAATTACCCTGCCAACGTCGAGTGCACGTGGAACATCAACCCACCGCCCAAGAGAAAGATCCTCATCGTGGTGCCAGAGATCTTCCTGCCCTCTGAGGATGAGTGCGGGGACGTCTTGGTGATGCGGAAAAACTGTAGGTAACAGAGCATGGTGCGGTGCTTATGGGAGGAGCTGGGGGAGGACAGAGCACAGCAGAGCTGATGAATGCCAAGGGAGAATGGCCGGTCCCTGCGAGGCAGTGGGGTGGGTTTATGTGATGGAAAGGTTGTTGGAGGGATGTCAGCATCGTGCTGCTGCTGTGCTGCCTTGCTGCTTTGCAGGGATGTGCATGGAATGAGGGCCGTTTACAAGCTTTTCAGCAATCCTCAAAACCTTGGAAGGAAGGAATTGTTTCCATTCCAAGGAGGGAATGTCACTGCCCCTGCTGTTAAACGGGGACTGGGGGGGTCAGCCTCACTGCCCACAGACAAGCCCCATCCCTGGTGTCCCCTTTAAGCATTCCAGCACAGTGAGGTGGGGGTCATCACTGTCCCTCACTGTCCCCCCACAGCCTCCCCATCTTCCATCACCACCTATGAGACGTGCCAGACGTACGAGAGACCCATCGCCTTCACTGCCCGCTCTCGCAAACTCTGGATCAACTTCAAAACCAGCGAGGCCAACAGCGCCCGGGGCTTCCAGATCCCCTATGTCACCTATGATGGTAAGCACAGGGCAACGGCATCCCAGCCTGGTGCTGCCCTGCTCTGCACCCCCAGGAGCCCAGGTCGAGTCTCCCACACACTGGGGAGCTCGGTGCCAGAGATTGAGACTCTGGGTTTGGGGAGGATGCCCTGAGCTGGTTTCTCACTTGGCTGTTGCAGAGGACTATGAGCAGCTGGTGGAGGACATCGTGCGGGACGGCAGGCTGTACGCCTCCGAAAACCACCAGGAGATCCTCAAGGTGAGCACTGCCCCGATCAGCTCCACTGCCTGGTGCTGCTGGGGTGAGCATGGTGCATCGCTCGGGTTTGGAGCTGTGCTGGGGGTGTTGTGGGGCTGAAGCAGCTGTGTGCTGGGCCCAGTATTGCGGCTGACATCAGCTTTGCTTAACTCCAGGACAAGAAGCTGATTAAAGCGTTCTTTGACGTGCTGGCACACCCCCAGAACTACTTCAAGTACACGGAGAAGCACAAGGAGATGCTGCCCCGCTCCTTCATCAAGCTGCTCCGCTCCAAAGTCTCCAGCTTCCTGCGGCCCTACAAATAGCGCCCTGACACCCCGGGCCGCCCGGCCACCAAGGAAACCTTCTCCTCCCTCTCTTCTTATTTCAATTTTCCTCCTTCCTCCTGCCTGGCTCCGGCAGGACCGCCGCCTCCCGTCCCACACAAAGCTCCAGTCTCACCTTGATCTCACCCAGCAATGCCATTCCTCTCTTCTGCAGCAGCTTCTTCACCCCATCTGTTTCCTTCCCACCTCTGTGCCGGCTCTGTCCCGTCCCTCGATGCCATCCAGGCACCAGCAGCCCCCCCAGGGCACATCTCCTGCCCCAGCCCAGGGCAGCACCAGAGGTGGCGCCGCGTTCTGCGCAGCGCACGGAGCTCAGCTATCAGCACAGCTTTGCAGAGGAGCCTGGAGGGGTGGAGGGGGGGGGTAAGAAAACGAAACCAACCGCAATGAACCACAGTAAGGACAAAAGAAAGGACAGAATGGGACAGCACGGTGGCACTGGTGGCCGTCCTGCTGGAGAGCCGTGCTGGCACCTGGCATTGGAGGAAGGCATGGAGAACAATGTGTGGCTGCATGGGAGAGATGGAGTGACCAAGGAGGACTTCAGCCGGGCGCGTTCTTCCCTCCCCCCCGCGGACATTTGTGCCAAGGAACCAGACTTCCTTCCAAGCTCTGCCAAAGAGTAACTCGTCGACAGAAAGCAAGCTTTGTGAAGAGCAGGAGTCAACATTTGTGCACTAGGATATCCTCCTTTCTACCTTTTTCATATATATTAAGTGCAATCATTTGAGTCTTCTTTATATTATTTAGAGGGAAGTTGTGTTTTTTTGTTTTTTTTTCTACTAGAAACTACAATATTTATACCTGCCTGAGAAATGAGAATGTGTGTCTGTCACAAAAAAGAACAAAACAACTGAACAACAAACCAAGCCCAGCCCTGGGCTGCTGGTGACAAATGCAATGATGTTTTCTGGCCTTGGAACCTTTTCTGCTGCATGTTTTCCCTGTAGCAACCTGCTTTGGTGGAAGGCTGCACATCTCCTCTGCAGGAAAGTGAGGCTTGGCCGTGATGGGGTGAGTTTTACTGGGTATTAAGGCACTTCTGTCCACTCACAGTGGATCCATCACTGGGGTTGTCTGTAATGCTGGGCAGGGTCGGTGCTGTACGGTTTCGGGCTGGTTGAGCTCCTTGGTTCATGCTGCTCCGTCCCGCTGCGCCCACTCCTCCCATCCTGGGAGAGAAATTGCTCCATGGATCCCCCTGATGGCCCAGGCAGAGCCTTGGGTTGGTCCGTGCCCCCCTCAATCTGTGCTGCTCGCTCACCCCAACAACTGGGCTCTGCTGGGGCGGTGGGCCGGGTTCTGATGTGCAGGGATGCGTCCCCGAGATGTGGGGGGTTGGAAAAGGCTGCACTGATTCATCACAGCTGTGGGCTTCTCCCTCCTGCCGCCCGGCTCGCAGCCTGGCTGGAAGCAGCTGTGGGGGCTGAGCTGTTTGTCGCTCGGTTTGGTGTCTGAGAGCAGCTGCTTTGATGCACAAAAGCCGTCGTAGGGATTCGGAGGGTTGGTTTTTTGTTGTGTTTTTGAATCGCTCTGGGGCAGCCACAGCAGAGCAATGACCACCAAAAGGGTTTTTTGGATTTACAAGAAAAAGAAAAAGAAAAAGGCAGCCCAGAAATGCGCGCTGCGGTGGCCCCGGTGCGACGCAGAGCTCTTTGAATCTCTGTGATTGAATTTGGGAGCTGCTGCTGCTGCTCTGAGCCTGGGAGGGTGCATCTGGGAACTGGGGGATGTCCTGGGTGCCACACGTCCCCAGCCGGGCACCTCTGCTCCCTCAGGGCTGTGCTGGAAGGCGAGCTGGGCTGCGTGTCCTCCTGTAAAGGACAGAGATGTGGCAACACCCCCCCCCCCCCCAAATATCCTCAAAGAATCCCCCAGAAAAGCCCACCAGAAAGCAGCGGCCCTTTCTCTTACCTGCGCCCATCAGATGACTCAGAAAAGGTTTGAAGGGCTGAAAACCATCAGCCACCTCTCAGATGTATTGAATGTTTCAACGAGGTGAACGTAAATATAAGGGTTGTTGTGTGTATTTTTTTTGGGGGGGGGGATTCTTTTTTTCATGTTGGAATATTTATATCTGCCTTTTGCAGCAGGCCATGTTTTACCATCTCCAGCAAAGTGATTGATGAGAAAGATGTAGTTCATAAAGTTATTTGCACTTGATTAAAGAGAAAAACGTATCTGAACTTTGTAAAAAGAAATGTTTGCATTTTGTATTGTCTTTTTTTAATTATTAAATGGAATTTCTTGGTGTTGTGTTGATCTTTCAGAAGCTGGCTCTGGTGCCTGTTTTAAAAGGTTTCTAACAGCAGGGTCCAAAGCTATTTTCATTGTTTTGTTCTTCAGATGCTCAGACAAGCTCTTTTTGAGGGCGTAGAGCTCTGCTTCCAGCTTAAATCCTACAGATTTCCATAGGCTCTGCAGTCATTACACAATGCATTTATTTATATACATTAATTAGATGCAACATATCTCACTTTTAGCCCAGAACATTGAGTTGAACAGCAACTACTACATGCTTCTCTGCAGAGCAAAGCAGAGCCAATGAGAAACCCCTCACTGAGCTGCAACTCCCCCCTCTTACCCCCAGCACCTTCCAAATCCCCATGTAACTGGAGCCAGCTGAAAGATCCATCAAGTCTTCATGAGCTGCTGCTGTGCAGCCCCTGCTGCAGCCATTGGTCACCTCAAGGGCAGCAGAACCCTATAAAATGCAAATGCCCCATAAACCCCCACCCTGAGAGCTGGCAGGATGCTGTTCCTGGGATGGCAGAAGGGAGCCCTGGGCTGTAAGATGACTGCTGTGTGCAGGAGCTGTTTTGGGCACTGAGCCCTTCCTTAGTTTTGAGGTAAGCACCCCAATTTTGCTTGTGCCAGCTGCTGAGTGGTTCCCCCCTCCTGCTCTGAATGCAGGGTGACAAGCTTGTCTACTTCACAAGAAATCAGCTTGTGTGACTCAGGAAGCTCAAACGCAAATGTAAGGCTGATGCTTCCCCTGAATTCACGCCTCTTCAGAAAGTCTTGCCCAATAAGCTTTGGAGGAATGCAACCACACAGCTGTAAGATGTCCTAAAAGTTTATTGCCACCCAGTTAGTACAGACGCTGGGGCTTCCCCATGGTGCTCTTGATATACAAAGCACGCACGTTCTGCCAGTTCTTCTTCAGCAAGGACACCAGGAAGTTGATGGCCAGGTGGATGTTGTAGACAAGTTCATCCTCTGTCATCTTCACGTGACCGACAGCCACAGCCAGACAGAGCACCTGGGGACAAGGACACCACGGTCACCTATGGGCTGGCTGACAGAACAAGCAGAGCACCCAGGGATCCCCCCCCACAGCCTGTCCCTGCAGCTAACTTCTCCAGCCTATCCATGGCAAAGTGCTTCTACAGAGCTCGCTGTCTGGCACGTGGCTCCCATGGATGTCTGGCAGCATCTGGATGCAATCTGAGCAACAGCTGGCACAGGTCTGGCTTCCTCACAGCACAAAGGTGGCTCAGTGAAGGCAGCAAGCAGCCACCTCCTGAAGCTGGGAAAGCTGGAGGGACGTGCAAAGCGCCACTCTGAACTGGTAGGGAAGCAGCAGAGCTCTCGTGTAACTAATCCCATGCCTGACTCACCAGGCAGCGCTGGCACTGTTTCCTGCACACTGCTAACCCAGCAGCACAGCCTATCAGCTCCAAACTTCATTGCTACGCATGGCGCCAGCTTCACTTTTTGTTTTGGCACCAGCCACCAGCCCTTTCTTTCTGCATGGGCCAAGCCTCTGCCTGCCAGCCTTGCAGAGGAGCTTGTAAGTCAATGTTCCCCACGGGCTGAAGACAAAAGGATTTACGAGCAAACTGACAAGAGAAACGTCAGGACATCATTAGCTCTGTTACTTTAAATGCTGAAGCATTTGCAAACTATTGCATTTACTGCGTCCTCCCAGCTGTGCCTTCAGGCTCACATCAGCTGGCGTCTGAGGATGCACCTCAGCTAGCAGAGCTGCTAATTCTGAATAATACCCAGGAGTCACATTTAGACCACTGTCAGGAGATTAAAATGCCTGAGCAGGGTTATTTTGGTTTGAGGGCGCTGGCTTGCCTCGACATCTCTCGACAGGCGCAGACATCCACAGAGCTGCTGCAAAGTTCACTTGCAGAGTCAAGTCCCAAACGTGCTTCTGCCAAAGCACAGCAGTGAGCACAAAGCCACCGGGGCACCCGGCTCCAGAGCCGCACCCTGCAGTCACCCACTTCCTGGAGGTGTTAATTGTGACCAATTGTGCTCAGCGCTCAGACATCAGCATCATCTCCTCATCGCTTTTCTAAGCTCTTCTAACCGCAGATCAATTGTTCTTTTCCAGTTAGCTGAATGGTGACTGCACTGCTCTGCTGCCCAGCAGAACGCTGCATGCTCCTCACCAGGAGCTGCTGAAGACACTGGGGGACACCTACAGACCAGCCCAGGGATCGCAGCCACAACCAAGGGACACCAATCGCCCGCCCCCCCCCCCCCAGGTAAGCGGCTGCCAACTGGAAGCCCTGAGCTCTTTACCTTCTTCATCTGAAACTTGATGGTAGATTTGACCTCATCAACCTTGGCCACCAGGTTCTCATTGTGAGTGAGGAGAGAAGGGAATTTGCCAGCTTTGTTCAGACCTGGACCCAGGATTCGAGGAATCTGCTTGATCAAGGACTCTGAAGCCAGGAAGGCATCGTACTTCTTAGCTGTGAGATCAAAAGAAGGTAAGGAAGCGCTCTCAGCTCTAACCCAGAGCTTGAAACCAACAGCTCGGCTGAGACTGTACTGCTGCACATCCCCCTGTGCAAACATTTCCATGTTCCAAAGCCCTGCCTTTTCCCTCATACTGCATTATAAGCCATTCTTGTCACACCAGCCAAACTCCTCCAGGACTCAGAGCCTGACATCCTGGCAGCAATCCCATTAACTGTACACAGAGGACTTCCCTGAAATGCACAGCATTTATCCAGCTGCATTACGGACACTTGGAGCTCTACTAGAATTCTTCTTCTGTATTCTGTTCATATGTGAAGAGCGTGGATGCCCCATCCCTGCAGGCATTCAAGGCCAGGCTGGATGTGGCTCCTGACAGCCTGGATTGGTGGTTGGTGACCCTGCACACGGCAGGGGGTTGAAACGAGGTGATCATTGTGGTCCTTTTCAACCCAGGCCATTCTATGATGATGAATCTATGATGCCACAGACCTGAGAGAGGCTTAGGTTACAGTAACCATATCCTACATTGTTTTCCAACCTCCTATGCTTCCAAGGACTGAATGGTAAGCTTTTCTTGTCTGCTCAAGATACTTATCAAAATGACCTTCATTCTGTAGGAAAGGTTTTATTTGCTACAAGTAAAAGTAACCCAACTCCATCCTGTTCACTGCAGTATGGCAAGTTCCACCTCTAGATCTACTTGGCTTTGTTGCACTTTCCCTGAAAGTTATGGCACGCTGAGGGAGGGAGATAACTTCTCAAGGAGATGGAACAGCTCTCCTGTATCCCTTCCTCCTGGAAGAAGACAATCATTGCACTCCTACAGCACTGCCCTGCCAGGCATTTCACACTGTAAGTGGCCCTAAGGTTTGCTGGGTAGTTCCTAGACAGAATCCTACTCTTCAAGAGTAATCAGTTTTCTGTTCTCTGCAGCTAATCCTGACGTGGGAATGTGAGCATGGGGAAACCTGCTGTCACAGGCTCAGCCACGGCACCCAGAGACCAACCCACACCCCGCTCACCCAGCTTCTTCACCAGCTTCTTATTTTTGTTGAGCTTCTTCAGAGCCTCTATGTCCATGTGAGGGATTTCCACCGCTTTGGCCTCATCGCAGTGCTGCTGATCCCCCAGCAAGCAGACAGAGAATTTGGGCCGTGGGGTCGACTTCAGCCTGCAGACAGAGCCCAAATTACCCGGTGTGCCACGGATGCCACGCAGCTCAGAGGGACCCGCGTGCAGGTACCTTACCGCAGCTCCTCACATCTTCCTCCACGCTCAGAACCTGCCTCTGGGGCAGGGCGGCGGGGGCAGCACCCCACACCTCCCCTCTTGTTTTAAGACCCAGGGTGGGGGTCCGTCCAGCCACACCCGCTCGGGGGTGACGGTCTGAACTACCCGGGGCGTTCAGCAGCACGGCCTGCAGCAGGGAAGCCACCCTCGGCTGAGGGCCGCGGGCTGAAGGCTGGGTGTGAGCAAGAGGATGCCGAACCTGACGGTGCCGGAGAACCGCTTGTCTTTCTGCGGGTCGTAATTCTTCAGGCTGATCTGCAGCTCCACCGTCTCCACAAACCTGAGGGAAGAGTCCAGGTCAGGCCCTGCACGGGGCGCGAGGCCTCAGCCGGGCACAGGGCAGGGCTCGTACTTGCGCTTCTTGGTCTTGCTGCCCTGCAGCACCTCCTTCACCGCCTCGTACAGCGTGTCGCGGGACACTTTGCTGCTGCGGGGGGAAACAGAAGACAGCCTCAGGCGCGGGCCCAGCGCAGGCCGCGGAGCGGGGACCGGGCCCGAACACCGAAACCCAGCCCGGCCCGAACTCCATCCGCGCTCTCCCCCACCGCCCACCCCTTCTCCGCCATCGGACCCGGAAACCCACACCCTGCCCGGCGGCCGGGCCGCGGATGGCGATGGATAACGCCGCGCTCAGGCACCCACCTCATGGCGGCGGTTCAGGCGGAGAGGGCGGGGCGGGGCGACCCGCGCATTATAAGTACGGCTGAGATCTCGCGAGCTTTCCTCAGCGCCATGCTGGGAGTGGCGCGGTGTGGCAGTGAGGTCAGGAAGTGGCGGAAGAGAGCCGGGAGAGCTCACGTGCCTGAACCCGGCCTCTCCACAACTTCCGGAAAGAGGCCCCAGAACCTGGATGTTGCGCGGGGAGCGGCTGTGGCGTGGCGGCGGTGTGTGTGAGGTTCGTGTGTGAGGCTGCCAGGCCGTGATGGAGGGCTTGCAGGTAGTGACCCTTAGCGATGGGACAACAGCCTCCGAGCAGCAGGCTGCCAAAGGTAAAGGAGTCTTTGGGCTGTGAGGTCTCAAAGTCTCTTCACAACCCCATGAGGTCGGAGATAAGGCGTGCAGATCGCCGTGGATCTTGTATAGGATGCTTCCGACTGTCTTAGATTGGCACAGAAGACTGTGCAGGAATCAGAGAGGTTGGAAGGGACCTCTGGAGATGGAGTCCAACCTCTCTGCTAAAGGAGGTTCCTGACAGCTGGTTGCATAGGAAAGCATCCAGGCAGGTCTCAAAACGTCTGCAGAGAAGATGACTCCACAGCCTGTTCCAATGCTCCGTCGCCCTCCCAGTGAAGAAGTTCTTTTGCACATTTGTATGGAACTTTCTGTGTTGCAGTTTTTGCCCACTGCCCCTCGTCCTGTTGCTGCAAAGAGCCCAGCCCTATCCTGACTTCTGCACTTCAGATCTTTGCACACATTGAGGTCACCTCTCAGCCTTCTCCAGGTTGAAAGGCCTCAGGTCTCTCAGCCTTTCCTCACATAAGAGATGCATCCATGAATAAAACATCTCTGCTTCAGAAATGAAGCTTTGGTGATAGGAGAGCTGTTGCAGTAGAAAATGAAGGTTCTGTCCAGACTGGAAAAATGGAGTTCCCTGTATGTTCTGTGGCCAAAACTTCCCCTGAAGCTAAGCAGAATGTTTGACCTCACTGAAGTGCGTAGCATCTGGTTCCCAATAAAGCTTTTCTCACTCAAAAGGGTGCTGAGCTCAGTGTTGGTTAAAATGCAATATCAGTGCCAAATTCAACTCCTGTCCTTTTTGTGGGGTGTGCTGGAGGTCGTGCTCCTTTCTTCACCACCTGCTGTTCCCAAGGAAAGCACTGTGCCACCTCCCAGCCTACAGAGTGCGCTCTGCAAGAGTTCCATCTCCTGCTCATTGCTGTTCCACTGACTTTTCTGTGTAAACTCACTGCAAGTTTATTAAATTTGTGAAGCTGAAAACCACTAGGTTTTGTGACTTCTCCCTGCAAACACTCTGCATGACTTGAAAGCAATTTAAGTTTGAGGAGGATGGAGCAACATCCTCTCTGCATCAAATAATTAAGTAACTAAAATATTGTTGCAGAATAAGGCATGCTTTCACTATTTTTAAGAGTCCACTCTTCACAACTCATCAAAGCAAGTAATGCTTTAGATCCTTTCAAGCCAAAACATTTTCAAGTGTTGATCACCAACCAAGTTGAAGAAAACACATTTTCAGGCCCTGCTGGTGCCATTAAAAGCTCCCGATTGAGTTTTCACCAGCAGAATGTAATTGCTTTCTATTTTAAAGCCAAAGTACTTTGCACACGTTGTTCTTTCTGCTTCAAACAAGTGATTGTAAATAAGTGATAACTGAGATTCTTTGCCTTTTACCCTCCTGCTTAGGAAAGGGAGGATCCAGCTTTTCTGGGGAGATAAGTGCTTCTATGGCTGTTTGAGGGAAAGCTTGATTAACAGCAGCATTCAAATGGCAGTTCTGCCTTCTGCATGGCTGTATTCCTTGAGAAAGTGCAACAAAGGAAGGGGACAGCTCATTAGGCCAGTGTGGACTTTGAGGGCAGTGCTAATAGCATTCTTTTTAACTGTTTCAGGTGAAAAGGTAATTGAAGAGCAAGTCACTGAAACTGAAGACGAAAACACAGTGTACATCCATCCAGTGGTAGTTCAGAAAGGTGAGAACCATACATTCACCTTTCTTTAGAAGGATGCTGGTGGGACTGAAACCATCTGTGTCTTCACAGTTGTGCTGTAGCTTTGAGCCCATCTGAGATAGGGTTTTCTTGTCCAGCTGAATGAACAAGGACAAAGAACATGTGGTTTCCTGCAGAGTTCTTAGCAATGTGACAAGAAGCTAAAATTGACGGTGCAGCAAGCAAAGCTTGTGACATGTTTCACCTCTGGACTCACACACATTGTCAGTTTGATAGATAACAAATCTACAAGCCAGGCCAGTAATCTGTGTGCTGTGGTTTTGCAGACTGCAGAGCCCAAACACGTTTTGTTTTACCTAGGAGCAGTGGGACAGGAGTTTCTGTGAACCATGAGATAATATATTATTCCTGGATTAGGTGTTTGAGGGGGAAGATGTTTCGAGGAGGGAGGGTAGGGATTATTGGAAGCTGTGTCACCATGGTCGTACATCTGGGACATGGTGTAAGAGGTGAGCATTACCTCAAAGAGCCAAAGACTGCCATAAAATTATTCACAAAACATTAAAAACCTTGACGTGGACAGGGACGGGGGCTCAGGTGGTGTCTTAAAACTACAGTTGTGGTTGACTTTCAGCACAAGCAGGCTGCCCTGCCCTGTGTGCTTCTCTGGCTATTAGCACTGCAGTGCTCAGGATGTAATGCCCCTCCATCCCATCTGAGTCTGCCAGTCATGTGCTTGGAGTTTTTTTCTCCTTCTTTCAGATTTTGTAGCTTTTGAAGATGGACAGCCAGTAGTTTCGGAAGACAGGGGTATGGCCTACATACCTAAAGGTAAAGAATATTCCCCATTCTTTCCTTGGCAGCTGGGGCAAAAGCTGCTGAAGTGTTGCAGATTTCCAAGGCTGGAGGTAGCCTGGGGAGGTGAAGAGTGATTTACACTCAGCAGCTCTGCTGTGTTTGATTTTGTCTATTTCTCTTGCAGAAGGTTTTGATTCCAGCACTTCAGAGGCTGTCCAGCCAGAGGGTGGCTCCACCACCAACAGCCATTCTGCCATCGTGCTCCCTGACAGCCTCATCGTGGAAGTGCAGGCAGAAACAGGGCAAGAGGAGAAAGATGATGCCTTTGATGTCAGGACCATTAATGCATTAAAGCAGTATGCCAACAAGGTGAAGATGCAATTGTTTCCTTAATGGTCTTCCAGCAGCACTGAGGGACTGTGGTATTTCACATCTTACCTGGAATTTAAGTTGTCTCCTTTAAGTTGCACTTATGTACAAATTAGAAGTGCACAAAGTAGTACGCAGAGTAGTGCCAACTTTGGGAAGGTAAGCTGGTCAGGGCTTCTGTGGGTGTCACCACTGACAGGTGGCTGAAAAGGGCCTGGAGAGTGGCAGGTTCCTTCTGCAGCACCTAGCCAGTACCCACAGAGTGCTGGGCCTTTTACTCTGCAGGCACAGATTTGAGAAAGCAGAGCTGCTATGATACAGCTCAGATTTTTTCCAAGGTAGGAGATGTGAACTAGGAATGGGAAATGCTGGTTTCTAGAGCCCTGCTTTGTAATCTGTGTTGCACCATAAGTGTGCAAGCTGTGTTTGTAGAAGCACACTTTTGTGGGGACAACTGAAGGACTGTGTATGAATGGTAAGGAAAGAAAGAATTTGAATGGGCTTCGGTGGCAGCTGCTGTGGTGGCTGGCTGAATTAATTTCCACTCATTGGCTCGACAGCATTTGCAGGAGCAGGAAGTGCACAGCAACGAGAAGAGGATATGAGCTGCCCATAAAGCACACCGCTGTGGGTACGCAGGCCAGATCAGAGTGTTCCTATACAAAGGAAGAGGGAAATGCTCCTTTGGAAAAGGTCAGGTGTTTCAAGAGAAAGGTCAGGATACCCTTTGGCACTGAGGCATCATTCTGCAGTGAGTTTTTCTCTGAGGACTTCAAGGAGATGCTTTTAACCTTGAAGAACCAGGAAAAAGTATCCATAATTTGGAATAAATCAAGTGGGAATGTATCATTGAGAAGAGGCTTTGTCCCATGAAAGAGGTTTGTTAACTGGCCAATACGAAATCCAGCAGAGAACTCGAGATTCTCTCCAGCTGCTAGATTTCCACATGCTGTTTTCCTTACCATAGAGTCATAGAATCACCAAGGTTGGAACCCCTTTGTCATGGACCATAGAGGACCCATGCTTTCTCTTCCAGGTACATGAACGTTCTCATACAGGTGACCGGCCATATGCATGTCGCTTCCCAAGTTGTGGGAAGACATTTGCAACAGGTAGCAGTTTCTCTCGTGTGAAAATTCTGTCTTCAGTCTTATCAAAATCACCTTGAGAATATCAGCCCTTCTTTCCAGCAGAGCACAGTAAGCACAGCCTTCTGATAAGGAATTGCAATACGGGAGGCTGCTCAGGACTGAACTGATTACAGACAGCTTAAAGGAGCTAAAAGAAGAAGCTGAGTAGTCAGGGGTGTTGTGAGGCTCTTTGGATATTTCTTCCCCTTCAGCTTTGTGAACACAGGATAGACGTGTGCGTGATCTGAGAGCTGTTACACAGCTTGCAATCTTAGTTCCTTCTCATTGTAAAATTAATGTTGTGGTTTCTTTACTGGGCAGCGTACGGGCAGAAGACCCACATGAAAATACATACTAGTGAGAAACCATTCAAGTGCCCAGAAGACTCATGTAGCAAAGCCTTCAGAGCTTCTGGTGATCTATAGAAACACATCCGGACGCACACAGGTGAGCACCATAAGAGAACTGAGCTCCCTATCAAAAGGGCTTCCAAGATCAAGTACTGCTTCAGCCTCTTGTATCTCGGGTGAAGCAAGGCAGAGCTGAAGTTGTCTTCAGATGGAAGTAGTTGGGCAGTAGAAGCAGCACTTGGGACTCTCAACTCAGTTGCTAACAGCTCAGTGAAAGGGACAAGGGTGCCGGTTTTACTGGGGGAAATGTACATTTGGTTGGGGCCGATGTGAGATCTCACTGGTGTCGTACTGTGCAGGTGTGTGGGGAGCTCACAGGGCTGCGCTCTGGCAGGGCTCTCATCAGCATTGCTGTCACTGCAGGGGTGCGTCCCTCCAAGTGCCCGTTTGAGTTCTGCGGCCGCTCTTTCACCACCTCCCACATCCTCAGCGTTCACATCTGAATGCACACAGGCGAGTGTCCCTACGCCTGTCCAGAGCCCAGGTGTGGAAGGAGCTTCACCAGCGTCACCAATTACAAGAACCACATAAGAATTCACACAGGTAAGCAGGGGAGGAGGTGAGAAGACCAACAGCTCCTCCCCAGCCTGCTCTGATGATGTGTGGCAGCTGGGAAATCTTTGGGACTGAAACGATCGTGTTCAGGGTGGCCAGGTAATTAAAAGAAATAGGAACTGCTTTATTGGGCTGATTGTTCTGATGGTCTGCTTTCAGCTGTTCTCTCTTGTTAGGGAATCTCTTTGCAGGGCATGATGAGGCCGAGTGGGTTAAGCTCTGCACTGTGGCCTCTGCCCTAGGGAAGAAGCCCTATGCCTGCCCTGTGCCGGGCTGTGGGAAGTGCTTCACAGAGTACTCCAGCCTCTACAAGCACCAGGTGGTGCACACACACAGCAGGTCCTACTCCTGCAACATCTGTGGGAAGGCCTACAGCCAGAGATCTATGCTGGGCACACACAAGTGCAGCGGCCGCAGAGAGCTGGAGGCCACAGAGGAGAGCGAAGAAGTCCAGCAGCAGCTGGAGGGTGAGCAATCACTTCCACGTCACTTGCAGTGTGTCATGCCACGTGGCAGAGGGGAGACAGATGGCAGCAAGGGAGCAAGGGCGTGCTTCTGCTGTCCTTCAGACCTGAGTCTGTGCTGTGGCTTCCACCTCATTCATAAAGCCCAGATTCACGTCACAGCCAAGAGCAAAGTTCTCCCTCCTAGCTATAGTCATCAGTTGAGAGTAGACTGCATCCAGCTGTGTAGTACAGGGAGACACAAAGGTCCTTCTCTCCAGACTAACACTGGGCTGTTCTTATGATCTTTTGCTCCTCTCTGTTGGCCCTTCAATGACCTGGGGTCAGATATGCACTTTCCTGCTCTCTCCTATTTCACTCTTCGCTTTCCCTGACTTAGTTGCTGCTCCATGAAGAGGCAGCATGTTGCTTTCCCATCAGAGATGGAGAAAGACAAGGATGAGGAGGAATATGATGATGGTATGCCTACACAGGTCTCACTTATCTCTCAGGATGAGACAGAGCAGGTATGGACATTAACAGCCTCCAGCACTTGAGGGAGAGCAGTTACCTGAGTGAGGTTCTGCCTCTCCCTAGCTTCTTCTATATCCCTTTAGGCACTTCCTGAAGCCACTAAACAGGATGTCCCCTTGGGGGCCAGATCTCAGCTTGTCTTTTAGCTTCTCTAAAAGGCTTTTTTTTTCTGTGTAAAACAGACCCTGGGACCCTGGGGCTCTGTCTGTCATGATGGTTCCCCCCTTACAGTCCTATCCCACTGCTGCAGCCTTGATGTGAAGGGTAAATCACAGGCCTCTGGTCACCACTTGCCTTGCTGGACAGGGTCTTGCAGGCATTTGTCTGGGCTTATGTGCTGTGCCACCAGCCCTCGCCTCCTGCACAGCTGTCAGAAAGCAGCTCCCACTCTTTGCTGACACAGGCTGGATTTGGAGATTGTTTTTCCGTAGTTTGTAAACAGCAGTGCTTTTCTTGCACATACTTCCCTGCACGAGCTGCCTGTCTGCTGACTGGGAAAACCTGTGGCTTGGGGCAGAGGAAGCAGCTGCCATGAGTGAGGTTTGTTTCCTGTTAGCATGAGGAGCTGCCTGCATGAGCTATGCCCAGAGAGAAGATGCTAAATGGAAAGGGAGGTCTTGTTGAAGGGGGTGAACTAGGGACCAGGGATCTGTGAGGGCTCCATTGATTCTGTCTGTGATCCTGGGCAAAGTCCTTGCAGTTTCTCTGTGCCTTAGGTCTTGCACAATTCTATGATTCTGTGAGGGAGGAGAGAATATTTTAGCCTTTCTGTTGCTAAAATCAGGTGTTGTATAAGGCTTCCTGAGAAGCCAGCCTGGCTGAGAGCATCTGCTTTTGTCCTGTCCAGATCAGCTTGTCACAGGAAGACCTGCAGGCCCTGGGCAGTGCAGTCAGCGTGGTGATGCAAAGCAGTGCCCTCACAGTGCCCAAGGAAGAGTTTGTGGGTGGTGACATGCACACCATGACTGTGATCAACGCTGATGGCACCGAGACACAGCCGGTATGGGCAGAAGCAAGGCCTTCCCTCTTCCCTGCAGAAGAACTGCCTACTGGGAGGGAATCCCACTTTCTTTTATGACACAATTGTCTTGTGTCTTAACTATTCCTAGGTTACCATAGTCACCTCTGGGCCAGTCATGTCTGAAGAGTCAGCCATTACATCCCTCTGCCATCGGCAGGTGGCAATGTTGGCAGCCACCAATGGTGCAGTGCAGGTACCACTGAGCATTGCTCCCTTCGCTATGTACATCCCCATCCACTCACCGACTTCAGCCTCTTGCTTTGCATCTCCTCCTGCCTAGATTGCTTGCTCCTTAACTCCCATGTGCCTTGCATGTGGAGGGGAACATGGATGCCCTGCTTGGGTTGCAGAATGTTCCTTCATAAGCAGCCTTTCCCCATCAGAGCTGTGTCTCTGCTTTGCTGCTCTGCTCCACTGCCAGTCAGTCCCTCACACCTCTGTCCTGTGGGGCAAAGCCAACCCTCCTGAGCACACTTTTTGGGAGGGCAGTGTTATCTCTGACTTTTCTCCCTAGCTTGAAGAGCAGCAGAGCCTGGAGAACAGCATCAGTATGACGGCAGCAGCAATCCAGCATGAACCTGTAACACTGGACACAGCCGTGGCTGAGAATGGCTGCTGAGACCCTGCAGAGCCTCCCAGGCAGGAAGAGCAGGCAGCCAAGCCCATTCCTCCATGGGTGCATCAGGATCTGCAGGATCTGGGCCAGCAGGCACATGGAAGATGTGCAGTATAGGGGTGAGGGAAGGAGTCTGAGAGCAGCTGGCTTGTGATGTGCAGCAAACAGGCGGTGAGAGCCAGTGCTGGCAGTGTTGGGCTGCAGGGTGGCCATGCCAGAAGGGCTCTTCCCTCCATGAGCAATGTCTATTACAGCTGCTACCTTCTGCTGGAGGCTCTGCTGTTTTCCTTGGCTCAGAGCAGCAGCTTTCCTGCTCCTTGCTGTGGACCCTTGTCATTGTTTTATGATTTAAATTACTGGTATTCCACATCATAATATCATGTAGTGTGCTGGGAGTTAAGGTTAATGCTGCTGTTCCATGGACTGCTGATATTTCCAGGTACCTGGTTCTCAGAAGAGAAGAACATCTCCCAGAGAGAAGAAGATCATCTCCTGGAAGACTTTCACTGTTCTGTTTCCATTTTCTGTTTAGAGGGAAAGATAAAACTGTTTGCAAGTCGAGACACCTCCCCTTTTACTGCTCATCTGTGCAGTGTGTGCTCCCTGGCTGTCTCGCCTTCAGCATTAGAGTAAGGCCTTTGGTTTTGGACAGACTTTCTAATTTTATTTTATTTCTTACCCTCAATTCCAATTATACTGTATTATATTGTAGTATCTTGCATTACAGTATCATATTTAGTAAATTAGTTTTTCTCCCTTAGCTACTTGCCACTGTGTTGGCTTTGTTAGGCCTATCCTCCTACGTTTTTTTCCCCTTTTCTACCTTCCCCCTCTCCTGAGGTGTTGGTCCGTGAGCCCCCCCCACCCCAATAGTCTGGAGGAGATGGCAGGGTATCTTCTATTTACTTCATGCCTAAGATCTCCAAGACTTCGCTGGTCTAACGAAGCAGATATGGAGCTACAAAGATTTCAACTCTAGGAACGCAGAATATTTTTGGAGAGGCATTTTCTGTCCCCTTCCTTTAAAAATGGTCCAGCATTCCTCATTTCTGCCAACTCCTCTGCCTAATGAGCAAGTGGGCAGCAAAGCAATAAAGCCCAATCAGAGGGTGGCCCTGGGCTGGGTGATGGAGTGGCAGCAGTGTTCTGATGCTGGATGTCAGTGTCCCCACAGATGCACACTGAGCGCATGGCAGCAGTTCTCCCATCTAATACCAATCTCAGAGCAAACTGTGTTGGCAGACCCAGTGCTGTGGAGCAGCAGGGGATGGCAGAGGGGGTTGGCTTCTATTATTTTGCAGATGTCAGGGTTAAGGCACTGCAGGAGGTTTTGTTGAATTGTCCAAGTGCTCTCCCAAAGCTGTGATCATCCCAGGACTGTGCTGAGGGCTGTGAGAAGTGGCTTCTCAGGTGCTTGAAAGCAGTGCTTCTAGTCCCACATCAGGGCTTGGCTCCTCTGAGGGCTCCTGTAAACTTCAGGTTAGGGAGCGATGCCACTTACTACAAGAAAATACATCTGTGAGTGGACATCTTTGCTCGGGACAGAGCTAGGCTGGCGTCCTCTGCCCAGCAGGGTAACAGCAGCACCTGTGCCCATAAATCCATGGGCAAAGCCGGCACAGAGCAGCAGCAGAGGCTGCGAGCAATCACGTGTTTATTTGCCCCACGTACTTCGGAAGTTCTCTTCTGCAGAGGAACAGGTTTCTGTGGGGAAGGGTGGGCCGTGACAAACCACCCCCACCACCTGCAGCGCATTGCAGCCCTGCTCCCCTTCCTTGGGCCTCGTCCTCTCCAACAGCCCCTGCTGCTGCGGGGGGGAGGAGGGGGAAGCTCTCCATCTCAGCCCAAGAAGAGGAAGCTGCTATTTTAGGCAAGGAGGAAACTTTTCCTTCTTGTGGGCACAAACGCTGAAGCTGAGCCAGCACAGGGTCGCGAATCCTTGCCAGCCCCTTCTCCGTGCGCTCTCACTGCGCTCCTCGCAATCTCTGCGTTCCTCCGGGGCGGCGGTGGGAGCGCAGCGGTGCCCGGAGCGCAGCGCAGCCCCACGCAGATGGCGCTGCTGCTCCGCGCACGGCCGGAGCCGCTCGGGGCTCTCGGTGCAATCGGTTTCCTGAAACCGGATTCACAACGTTGACAGAACGGCCGCTGTCACCGCCGCTTGTAGCCATGGACCTGCGAGCTGAGCTGCTCAAGTCCATTTGGTACGCCTTCACCGCTCTGGATGTGGAGAAGAGCGGCAAAGTGTCCAAATCTCAGCTCAAAGTGAGTAACTGGGGGAGCTGGGGGGGGTTTGGGGAAGGCTGTGGGGTTCCGGGGATGCTCTGCAAGCCTGTGGGGTCCTGGAGAGGTTCAGTGCTGAGGGGTGAAGGGCTGTGCTGTTGTGCCACATGCGGTGCCCTGAAGTTCTTCTGTGCCTCACCTCCATTTTAAGCATTAAAAAGTGTGCGTGGGGGGGGAAGGTAGCAAAGAATCAACATTCAAATGTGTTTTCGGTGTGAAAATGGGGGAGAAATTGGATTCTTTCTTCATGGCTTTGGTTTCTTATGCTGTCTGTGCCCACCTATCAGCCCAAACTCAGGCTGTTTTCTCACCCCAATGCGCCCATGGTGCCTCTTCCTGTGCAGTCCAGGGTCGGAAGGTGGAGGGAGAAAGTTCTAAATATGACAGCTACTCTGTGCTCAGGGCCAGCAGTAACACATCACTGCTCCAAAATGCCGACCTCCCCTTCCCTCCACCCCCTCAGCACCTTTTAGAAGGCTCTGAGCTCGGTCCGTCCTCAGAAAGACTCGTAAAGCCCATTTATCGCCTCCAGGACTGGTGAAATCCACCAGGTTTCACTGACAGGCAGCAATTTTTTTTTTTTTTTTTTTTTTTTTTTTCCTTTGCAAACACTGCAGCTCTTTTTGGTTGCTTAAAGTCTTGGCCTGGTTCTCATAGGGATGGATGTGCTGTTTTGGGGCTGCAGTGCAGAGAAAGGACCTGAGTTAGAAGCACGCAAAACATGGTGAATTGTTGCATCAGGAGCCTGGGAGATGCGTTGTGAAACCCCTCAGAGAAACCTCTTCTCCTCTTTCTTTCACCTACTTTTGAGGGCTTCCCCCAGGGCAGGTAATGGGGATCTAGGAACCTGCATGGCACCTCCTGCTGCCCGGCTGCAGGGGCTGGGTTCCTCTTGAAGGCTCTCAGAGCTGAAGGCTGTGTGTGCCATTTTCTTTTTAAGACACCTGGAAGCGTAGAAATAGCTGAAGAAATCCAGGAAAATCCCAAAGCAAACCAAGAACAGGCGCTGAGCCTCAATCCCAGCCCCAATGGAGCACACCTTGCACCAGCACCGATGTCACCACGTGCAGCACTCATCTCACAGGCTCTGTGCGGGGATGGTGGTGCTGAGCTCACGAAGACACCGAGTTTCACAGCAGTTTCCTGGAGAGCCCATGCAGCTGCGAGCCCCTCGTGCAGAGGCTGAGCACTGCATCCCCACGGTGACTTAATCCAGAACTGAGCACAGATTCACCCCATGCTGTTTTCCCACCCGGCCCAAAATGGGGACGTGGCTGCAGGAGAGGCTCTGCACACCCACACGTTGCTGGGAACACCCAAGCAGTGCTTGTTCCACTGCGTGTCTCAACGTTCAGCAGCTTTCCACCCCTCATTTCCATTGCCCATCGTCGCCGGTCTTTGCTTGCTGCAGGATTTAGGGCTGCCCTCCCCACATTGGGTTCAGCAGTTGAGTTCTTTACATGCACTCCTACTACTTGAGTACTTTACACGTACTTGCTTCTGTGCAAGAAACTGTGTGTACATCTGTGTGACATGGGTGGGTATCTGCAGAGGAAGGAAGGACAGTTTTGTGGTTAAGTGCTATGAGCTGAGAGATGTGGGGTGTTCTGTTCGCAGCATTGCGCTTCCTGATGCTGCCATGAGCTCTGCCTACAAGCTTCATGCCGCTTGGGGTTGGAAATGCTGCTGGAAAACTTTGGAAAACCCAAATTTGGGGCAGTCCCAAAAGGGCTTGGTCGTACTCCAGGCTTCTCTTCTCAAGGAAACGTGTTTGGGAGATGGTGGTCCTAAGGCTGTGTGTTGGGGGGAGGCACTGGGGCACACATCCATCGCCCTTTGGGAGGCAGAGCCCCCATCCTGAAGGTCCTGGGGTTTGGCGGGTGCCCTGGGGACCAGACAGGCTCAGTGCACTACAATGCCCTGGGGCAGGCGGGATAGAGCCACATGGCATGGACTGAAGCTCCTGTGCTTGTTGAATGCACAAAGGGCTCTTGGCACAGGCTGGTGCTGGCAGCTTGGCCAACAAGAGGGCTGAGAGCAGCTCAGCTGGGTGAAAATCTCCCCTGGGGGGGAGCCCGTAGTGCTGTGCTTGAACCATGGGGACATGCAGACCCCGCTCACATTTCTGTTGCTGCTGGCAGAGGTTCTTGGAGGCATCTCCCTGGGTTGGGCTCACTGCAGCACTTCTGGGGATGCTGTGCTTTGAGCAAAGGGGAGAAACTGAGGCAGCAGCACAGCTCCCTGTGGTATGCCAGAGACCAATCCACGTGGGATTTGTGCCCGTTACACAGAGCTGAGCTCTGATCCCAAAGTTCACCCCCAGCCCTGGCGTCGCCCACTGCATCTCCCACAGGGGAGAAGATGAGAGGCTGCCATTCTTCAGTGCTGTGACGTGTTCCACCCCCATGGTGCTGGGGAGGGACGTGGGGTGCTCGTGGTGCTGGGCTGACCGCAGCTGCTCCCTCCACCCCTGCGCAGCGCAGAAAGGCAGTGTCACCAAAGCACTCTGCGGCTGCACTTCAGTGGCCAGAGCCTCCCTTCCCCTGTCAGCCCCCCTAGATTTTTGCCCTGTGTCAGGGCTGCGGGGTGTTTTCCTCCATTCTCTGTCCCCATAGTGTCGGGGTAGCCCTGACCTCGCACATCCTGCATCCTTGGCTGGGGGTTTCCTCCCCATCTTGTTTTGCTTTCAATATTTAAGTGAGCATTCCAGCGAGAAGCAGAACGTGCTTTGCAGTGTGTGGGGGCACAAGGGGGGCTCAGGGTGCCAGCCATGGCTGGGTGCACATGTGAGACCCCCCAGTGGCTCACAGCATGCTTGGGTGAGCTCATCCCCACAGTACATCCCTATGGCTCACAGGGCAGTGCTCAGCAGGACAGTGGCTTTGGAGCATTGAGGGCTGTGGATGAGAGCCCTGCATGGAAAGGGGAAGGCACAGCCATGGTTCCCTGCTCTTGTTCTGGATTCTCAGGGCGTTTCCATCTCTCCCACCCCTGTGCAGCCCCTAGGGCAGTGCCAAACCCCAAAGGGTGCAGCGCAGCGCTCGGGGCTACAGCCCTCGTGGTGTCTGCACACTGGGTGGAGCCCTGCAGATAGCATCACTCTGAAGGGGAAAAATGAGAAAGAAAATCCGGTTGAGCAAGAACCATCTCCAGCTGTGCAGCAGCGTGGCTCCTGGCAGCTCCTCTCCTTTGGGAGGAAGTCTCCAGCCCCATCTCCTTGATGCCAGCTGTCCATCCAAGCCGTGTTGTACCACCTTGGGCATCTCCGTGGAGCACCTCCTGCTAGCTGGCAACTCAAGGATAGTGACAGCATCCAAATTCCCAACACGTGGAAAATTCACATGCTGCAAAGTGAGCTCTGTTTGGGGGGGGATCTGTTCTAAACCCAATACCTGTGGTGTTTCTGGAGTTGGTGCGTGTGCAGATCACTGTTGGCCGCCTTCCGTGCCAACAACATTTCATCTTCATTTGCTTTAAACTTTATCTTATTTTTGTTTTTATGTCTTCTGGTGATTCGCTTGCAGAAAGCAGCACAGCATTACAGCACAGCGGCGGGTTGGGTGCATTTGTTCTTTTTTTAAGCCATTGCTGAGGGCAGCTGCCAAGCAGCCCAGCTCGGGGCGGCTTATCTTGATCAAAGCATGTCCTGTTTGCTCTGTAATGTCTGAAAAAAAATAATTATCCACGTGCCAACATAGGAAAGAAATGAACATAAGAAAATCCTCGCTCTTGGCTGCGTCCAGCTGACCTTTAAGGCTGGTTTTTGGGGGTGCCATCCCAAGGCTTCACCCTGCTCTCCCCCTTGTGCCCTGCCAGGTGCTGTCCCACAACCTGTACACGGTGCTGTGCATCCCCCACGACCCCGTGGCACTGGAGGAACATTTCCGTGATGATGACGACGGGCCGGTGTCCAGCCAGGGCTACATGCCCTACCTCAACAAATACATCCTGGACAAGGTGAGCCGTGTCCCCCCCTGGTTTGCAGGGCAGGGGGTTTGGTGAACAAGGAGGAGATGGAGGAGGACAGGTTGGAAGCTCGGGGGGTTTCTCTCTTTTTCCGTGGCTCAAAAGCACCTTTGTTTCATGCAGTGCGGCTCAGTGCTTGTTTCCTCCAGGCACATGAGGGCTGACAGCTTTCTTCCACTGCATGCTCTAAATACACTGGGGCCCAGCACAGGAGGCCGTAACCCTTCCCTCCCTGCTGCCTCCCAAAAGGACTCTGCGTTAGGGAGCCCAGCACACCCCATCCCTCCCATTGCAGAGCGGCCCAAACTGTTGCAGTTTCCCATGTGGGTTTTTGGAGGTGACCTTTAACCTGCCTTCTGGTCAAACTAATAAATCCCATAGGCAGACTGAGAGGGGAAGCGGTTTTTCCTGGTAAGTGGGGCTCTCAGCTGTTCCTGGTACCCAGCACCCCGAGGTTTTGTTCCGGCTCTGCTGCTGCAGACTGTGGTTTGCTCACGTGCTGCTGCATGGCTGGGAAAGTGCAGGGCCAGACACGGCCAAGGGTGTGATCCCCACCTTCCAGTGACACAGCACAGCAGTGATGCATCACGCACAGCCCTGACAAAGGCTTTTGGTGACCTCTGAAACCTGTGGACGGGCAACAGGGCCAATGGAGGCATCGTCCCTTCCTCTTGGGCTGCCTACTTGTGGCACAGCACTTCCTTCACCAAACCTCAGTTCCTCTTTTTGTACAAATGAGATAAGGAAAGTGACCCAAAGCCACCCAGGCATTTGTCTTATGCGTTTGGGGAAGCCCAGTGGTGTTGGCTATGCTTTGTGGTATGTTTCCTGCTGGTGCTCTGCAGCCCCATCCCTTGGAGGTGCCCAAGACCATAGATATAGGTGGGACTCTGGGCAGCCTGAGCTAATGGAGGCACCCAGCCCATATCAGGAGTGGGGCTGGGGGGGCTGTACCCAGCATCCTGTGGCTCTATGATCTTTAAGACCCCTTCCAACCCAACCATCCCATGGCTCTATGATCTTTAAGGTCACTTCCTACCCAAGCATTCTATGATTGATTCCATGAGTGCCACTACCAGGAAGATGATGCGTCACGGTGCCCAGGTGCCTGTAGCACCTTCTCTACTGGTTGCCATGCCTAAAATCATCTGTGTAAGGGGTCTGTGTTGAGGAATTGTCCTGGCACCACACGCCAGTGCCCCACCACTTGTGTGAATCAGCAGTGCTGGCAGGGACAGGAGGCCTCCGGTGTGGAGCTTTTGCCCTCCCTGCAGTCTTCCCCCTTGCAATCCTGCAGCACATTCACCAGCCTGGGTCCTGTCTGCAGGTGGAGGAAGGTGCCTTTGTCAAAGAAAACTTTGATGAGCTCTGCTGGACTTTGACAGCAAAGAAAAATTACAAGCCTGACCGGAATGGGAATAGCGTTGTTTCCCACCAGGATGCCTTCAAGCTCTGGTGTCTCTTCAACTTTCTGTCTGAAGACAAATATCCTCTCATCATGGTGCCAGATGAGGTAGGAGCTGCCTTTCCTGGGCTCGCTTTGGGCTGACATGTCCCACTATCACAACCCAGCACATCCTTCCTGAGCTGCCTCATCACATCCTGCGAGATGTGGTGCCTCGGGGTGGGGGGAGCAGCCATGACCATGGAGGGGGGGTGACTGGAGGAACCCTCTGAGATGCTGAAGCCTCCAGAGGAAAGATGTCTTGGAGGATGTGATGTGTGCTGATCCACAGCATTCTTCCATGGTTGAATTTAGGTAGCTGGGAAACAACTGTGCCAGCCTGAAGACTGTCAACCAAGGAGCATCCAAAGCTTGGCTCTATCTGTGTCTGCTACTGAAGCCCTTGCAGCTCACCCAGCAGTTGCATTGGGCATGGTGTTGGAGGGCTCCTCCTGATATTCATGGGGAGAAAGAAAAAATAATGAGGAACAATTTAAATCTGTTGTTGTGATGACGATGAGGTGCTCAGCCCATATCCCTCCCCATAAAGGCAGTGGAACAGCAGACCCAGCTATCCCTATCCATGCCACTGCCACCGAGAGCTCAGCCCCTGAGCAACAGCCAGGGAATTAACTACAAGCACCCGGGGCCACTGGTGGTAATCCCCAAATTCCAGGCAGTATTTGGAGGAGGAGGAGTTCCCTTGTCCAGAGATCACGTGGAAGCCCCATGAGCTGGCTGGTAGAGGTGGGGAGCACCAAAGCCAACAGCAGCCTCACCAGGTCCCACTGCAACAATCGAGGATGGAGCTGAGATGGGTGAGCAGCCCCAAAGCACCAAAAGGCAAACAAATGGAAAAAAAAAAAAAACAACAAAAAAACAAAACCACCCCAACAAACAAGAAGAGGCACCGAGAACTGAAAAGAAGTGCAGTGGTGTGCAGATGTACAAAGGCAACCGCACTTCCTGTGCCCTAGGAGAGGTGTTTCCTGTTCCCCAGACCAAATGAATCATTCTGCTGCTCGCTGAGCTGAGCTGAAAAAAATAAAAAAGGAAAAAAATTAAAAAAATAAAACAAGCTGAATTATTATCCTCTCCCAAGATGGATGAGGAGAGAGGGAAATCCCACTGGGGCAGGGGACATTGCTGTGTCACACCTCAGTCACCTGCCCTCCTTGCTCTCAAGTTCTGTGGATACCAAAATAAGTTGTCCCAACGTTATGTTGGGAAGATAAGATGAAGGGGAGTGGCTTTAAACTAAATGTATAGATGAGACATGAGGAAAAAATTGTTTTCTATGAGTATGGTAAGGCCCTGGTGCAGGCTGCCCTGGGAAGTGGTGATGCCCCATCCCTGGAAGTGCCCAAGGCCAGGGATGGGGTCCTGAGCAGCAGAGCTGGTGGGGGGCACCCAGGCCAAGGCCAGGCCCTTTATTCCAGATTCCATGGTTCTATGATCTTTAAGGTTCCCTCCAACCCAATCATCCCATGATTCTATGATTCTATGTTATCATCAGCAGTTCTATTTTGAAAGCAATTGATAGTCTTGAAATGATGTTCACTTCCCTTGCAGGGCCCCCTTCCCTGTTCCTTCCAGTGTTTTTATGAGGTCAGCTGGAAACCAGAGCAGTGCTGTGGTCAGGGCTGTGGTCTGATCCCTGCTCTGTGTGGGAACAGCAGTGCTTGGAAGTCCTACCTAAAGCATGACTTCTCTCTCTTCAATCAAACAAGCCAAGAGCGTGTAGGCCTTGTGATGAAAAGGAGAAGCCTCCACGCAATGGTCAAGCTCTGACCCAAAATCAATGTCCTGAGCCTGGAAAACTTGCCCATTTCCATCAACCATCCTTTGTGATAAGGCTCCTGTATCTCCAGGCTGGAAAGGGATGTGGTTTTAGGTCCTCCAGAATGGGTTTTGTTGGTCCAAGTCGGTGGTTATGTGGTGGTTCTCACTTCACGATGCTGAGCTCCCCATCTCCACAGGTGGAATACTTACTAAAGAAGATCTGCACGGCCATGAATGTGGAGCTGAATTCCTGTGAGCTGGACGACTGCCTGTCTCAGGAGCCACAGGGGCAGGGCGGCCTGACGGTCTGGCAGTTCCTGGACATGGTGAATTCGGGGCGGCTGCTGCGGGGCATCGAGCAGGAAGCCATCAGCATGGCAGTGGAGGAGGTGTACCAAGAGGTCATTGAGGATGTGCTCAAACAGGCAAGGAGCCCACGTGTCCTGGGGCATGGCTGAGAGCGATGGTCCCTCTCTGGGGGATGTTTCTGGTCTTCTCCCAATTGTTAAGGATGTGGTTTCCATGTCATTACGCAAACACCCATCCTGCCCCCACGTCATTTTTGAACCCTGTGTCTCCTGGGTGCAGGGCTACCTCTGGAAGAAGGGCCAGCTGAGGAGGAACTGGTCGGAGCGGTGGTTCATGCTGAAGCCCAGTGCCTTGTCCTACTACGTGAGTGAGGAGCGGAAGGAAAAGAAGGGGAGCATCACCTTGGACAAGCACTGCTGTGTGGAGGTACAGGCTGGGATCACAGCAGGAGAAACACCTCCCACATGTGTCTGGAGGTTTTTCTTGGTTCTCATCCCACCGGTTGTCCCCCATCCACATGGAAATGATGCCATCCCATGTCCTCTCCCTGTAGGTGCTGCCTGACCGGGATGGGAAGAGGTGCATGTTCTGTGTGAAGACCTCATCCCGCACGTATGAGATGAGTGCTTCTGACACCCGGCAGCGCCAGGAGTGGACGCTAGGTTCGTACACCATGCCCACTCTGTGCCCTGTCCCCAGCATCTCACATCCCTCCTGACATCCTCCTTTTCCCTCCGCAGCCATCCAGACTGCCATTCGGCTGCAGGCTGAAGGCAAGAAGTCCCTGCACAAAGACCTGAAGCAGAAGCGACGGGAGCAGCGTGAGCAACGGGAGCAGCGCAAAGCAGCCAAGGAGGAGGAGACACAGCGGCTCAAGCAACTCCAGGAGGAGAAGGAGCGGAAACTGCAGGAGTTGGAGCTGCTGAAGGAGGCCCAGCGGCAGGCAGAGATACTGCTGCAGGAGGAGGAGCAGCGGCGGAGGCAGCAGCACGAGGAGATGCAGAGGACCCTGGAGATCCAGCTGCGGGAAGCCGAGCAGGTGGGGGTAAACCTAAGGCAGGTCCTGCAGTGGGGCTGCGTCGCTTGTCCCATCTCTGTCCCTTGGCCTGGTCAGCCTGGGGAGGGTTGATAGAGCTTTTAGGAGCATGTTCTCCTCTTGCAATAACACTGCTGCTAACTCTGGTAGTGGGGGCATGCACAGTGATGCGTGACATGGGAACAAGGGACAGAGGGTCAGCACATGATACCCAAGGAACAAGATGTGGACAAACTGCTTGAGGGTACACGAAGCTGAGAGGCTGCTGGGCTGCCTAGAGAGCCTATTTCCATCCTTGCAGCTGATGCTGGCTCCTCAAGAAGCATTCCTCTAAGCAGGGAAACAGCCTTGCCCTGGAGCTCTCCCCATGGGCTCCTCATGGCATGTGGCACATCAGGCCCCAGCCACCCTGACAGCTCCTCTCCCGGCCACAGGCACGTGCCTCCATGCAGGCAGAGATGGTCCTGAAGGAAGAGGAGGCTGAGCGTCAGCGTAAGCGCATCATGGAGCTGGAGGAGATGCAGGAGCGGCTCCAGGAGGCCCTGCAACAGGAGGTGAAAGCACGGCACGATGAGGAGTCCGTGAGATATGCACAGGCCAGGTAGGAGCAGAGCCTCCCTGCATCTCTTCCACCGACCCTCCTCCCAGGCGCAGGGCTGTCAGAGATGCTCCCCAGGGTGATTCAGCTGTCCTCAATTGCTCCCTGGGGAGCCAGCGTGCTTCTGATGCCAGGAATGTGGGGAGCTGATGGATGAAGTGGCAGAGGGATGTCTTCACCTTGTGCACTTTCTTGGCAGGCTACTGGCTGAGGAAGAGGAGAAACTGAAGCAGCTGATGAAACTGAAGGAGGAGCAGGAGGAATACATCATCAAAACTCAGCTGGAGAAGCAAGTCCTCAAGCAGGAGATGGAGAACAAGAACAAGTGTTTGGAAGAGGCCCAGAAGCAGCTGGAAGAAGTGAGAGTGAACAGGCAGCGGGTAGACCAAGACGTCATGGTGAGCATCACCCTAGTGCCTCTTCCTATCACACTGAAAGACCCAGGGGACTTTCCAGGCCTCCCCTGAGTCACCTCCATGCTGGAGAGAACCTGGGGACCTGCTGTCACGCAACCTGCTGCAGCCAGGCTGGGTTTCAGGGTTACATCAGCTGCAGCAGGGAGAGGAGATCTAAGGTTTTCCTCCTGAAGGTTTGCAGAGCTGTGCCAGGCTGGTGATCATCTCATAAAGCCACTGAAGCAGGGAAGAGGCTGTGGCCGCTCTGCCCCCATTTTGCTGCACTGGCAGATGCTATTTTGAGAAGTCTGCTGATGGGGTGGGTGCTGTAGAAAATGCTGGCATTTCCTCACTGCACTGCTCTGGGATTTTCTGAGCTGTGCCATAGGGTGATTTGTTGGCTCTTGGCGTGTCCCTATGAGGGTAGCAATGTCAGGCCAGGGAACGTGTGGAGCAGGGAGGGCTGGGAGCAGGAGGAGCCGAAGACCAAAGGAGGGTGTGCTGCCTCCATCCTAGAGGGAGCCTCCAGCCCAGGTTCAGGGAAGAGAAAACTCCTGCCAGTGGTCCTGGGTCACCTCTGCTCTGTCTCTTTGCAGGCAGCCCAGCGGAAGCTGAGGCAGGCCAGCACCAACGTCAAGCACTGGAACGTGCAGATGAACCGCCTGATGCACCCCATCGAGCCAGGAGGTAGGAGACCTTCCCCATGGCACGCAGCTCAGTGCTGCTGCTGGTTCTCCTGTCCTGTCCTCTTCTTTGGGACACTCGGAGAAGACAGACAATTGTTTTTTTTTAAATCTGTTTCCAGACAAACGTACAAACATGAGTGGAGGAGGTTTTGCTGGCTACCCACCCCTCATGTGCCGGAGAGATTCCTCCCTCAAACTCAAGCAGAAAGTAGAGGATAAAGGCAGTGACCCCATGAGGGAAAGCAGCAAAGAGAACGTGAGCAATGGCGGGAGCAGCAGCCCACTGCCGTCTTCAGATGCAGACACCATGGCCACAGAGCCCTCCAACCAGTAGCAGGATGGCAGAGCCCAGCAGGCCTGGTCAGCATGGTCATCTCGGGTTGGAGATCAGCAGAGACCAGCACCAAGCCCATAGGTGACTGACTACATGCAGAGCAGAGATGCTCCATGCTGCAGCCACAACTGCCAAGAACTCAGCCCAACTTTGGGAGAACACAGCAGGGCCATTTCCTCCTCTGGGCTGCCCAGGTGTGTGGTCTGGATTCACCTCCCTGCACACCAGACACTGGTTTCAACACTGCCTGAAGATGCCACCAGTGGGTCTGGACTGTGTGGCCCAGGACTGCCATTCCCCCGTGGTTTCTACTGGCTGTGCAAGCAGCATCATCCACTGTGCCTTTGGACACGTTGTCCTCAAAAGGGGCCTCCAGGGCAGCTTTAGGGACTGAGCGGTGCCTTCTCACTACCCCTACACAAAGGGCACTTTTGGCAATGACCAGATGGACCAGTATGTCCTTAACTACACGTGCATTCCCTGAAAGTGGTTGTTAAGTCACTGGAGTCACATAGATGTCAATATAAACCAAGAAGTAATAAAGCTTTTGGAGCCACTGGCCCATAAACCTTATTCCCTGCATATCTGTGGCCCTGCAGGAACCTGACTTGCTTCGTGTGCAGTGCACGGTTTGGATTCCCAGCATAGAAAAGCGCCCAACCAATGAATACTGACCCAGTGGAGTGTGGTTTGGTTTAGGAGGGCCAAGAGGAACAGAGAAGTGTCTGTAGATGATGAATTGCAATGGGTATCTTCTGGGAGTGCCAGCACCTGCTTATAATTAATTTATAGGAAGGGAACGGGGCTCTGGGCTAATGTCCTCACCCTTGAATTGCAGGAGACCCTTTTCAGAGCCCCATTTCAGGTTCAGTCCAAGGCCTGCAGAAAGCAGTAGAAAGAATTCCCAAGGCAACAGGGCTGGCTCTGCTCTGGCAGTAGGTGGCTGTGTCAGCTCCCTTCAGTGGCATCAGCCTGGTCTGTCTCCTTCAATTAATTTGTTCCCTAAACGACGAGAACAAAAGCCAAAAGTCTCCTGGCCAACCTCCTTGCACACAAAAACCCCACAAACGTGGAGTTTCATTTTTTCAAGCCCCTCTGTTAAATACAGTCCTATTTGTGACTTTGGACACTGCATTATTTCAGAAGGGCCCCTTCTGAAAACACATCGTTAGCAAGCCCTGCACCAAACCCAGGTTCACAGTAGCTCATGATGCAGTTTAACTGCAGTTCGTTGAGGAGATTGCAATCTATTTCCTACTGGCATGGCTTTGAGCGGTTGCTCACAGAGCTCTTCCTCCCCCTGGTTTTTACAGTGCTCTTTTCTTACGGTTATTTTCACAGAGAGGCTGTGTTTGCAGGCCCATGTGCATGACGTGGCTGCCCCTGTACAAAGCAGCTCTGTGTGTCTGTGGGGGTGCCCAGTAGCCCCGTGCCCCAGTCCCACGCAGCTCAGAGGGGGCACGGGTGGCTGCAGCCTTCGTGATGACGGCCTCGGGGACCCGTCCTGCTAGCCAAGGGCTGTGGCAGCTCAAATGTGTCACCTTTCCTCCTCCTCCTCACTGTGCTGGGTACTGCGGGCTATTGAGCAGTGCTGTATGGCCGTGACAACCCTACACAGTCTCCAGGCAGACCTGGAGTCTCTGCCTGGCTCTGATATGACAGTGTGCCATTTCTTGCATCGAGGTGTGGCACTGATCCCTGCAGCTCCCCAGGTGACCCCAGCACAGCAGTTGCAGCCCCATGAGACCCTCAGGCAGAGGGAGGAACCAGGACCGTGCGGGAAGGAAATGGGCTGGGTGGAAATGTGCTGATGGGAGGCAGCACCATCCTTCATCAGCCCATTAGCTCAACCTTTTCCCTGAGCGGTGTTGGGATTGGTGCCATGCCACACCTATGCCAGGAGGAAAAGAGCCACCTCCACACAACCTCAGCTTTGTCAGAAGGGCTCTATGACCCTAGGAGGCATGCGGGGGTGACCGTGCCATCACCTCTCACCAGCTCTAGGGCTGCACCAACTTTCCTTAAAAGCAACTCATCAGAACGTCGCTTCTGCTCTGAACAGCCTAGTTCCTGTGCACCAGAATTAATGCTATGAGGACAGGCGTGGAGGGAATGTCAGGCTCCAATGTCAGCACTGCCTTTGGTTGGCTGCCAAGCTGTGAGCAGCCAGGCCTGTCCCATCCTTCAGGAGCAGCAACCTGCCTGAGTCAGCAGCAGGCGTGCAGTGCTGGGATGTGCACCAGCACCTCACCCTAAGGATAAACTCCTGCAGAAAGGTTGCAAGGAGGTCCTCGCTACAAGAAAGACATCAAAGCCCTGGAGCACGTCCAGAGAAGGGCAAGGCTGTGAAGGGTCTGGAGCACAAATCTAACAACTAGTGGCTAAGGGAACTGGGATTTAGTCTGGAAGAAGCTCAGGAGAGACAGTGTAGCTCTCTGTAACTCCCTGAAAGCAGTGCCAGGCCTGTTCTTAATTGTGGTTACATCTCATTAATGAGGGGCATCATCAACCACAGCGCGAATGAGGCTTGTGCTTTAAAACATACCACCGATTCCATCAGCCGGCACTGTGGTTTACCCAAGGCATGAGGGTGTAAGCTCAACCCAGTCCAAGAACTTTGAGCACAGTATAAGAACAGAACGAGAGGGAGGTGCTGGGGAGCGGAGGGTAAGCCTCATAGCTCCCCAGGTCAGGCGCCCCCCCCCCCGGCGCCATTTTGTGCCTCCACCCCTCCCTCTTTACTTAGCGCGCCCGCTGGCAGCGCCTACATTTCCCATGATGTCCCGCGCCTTTCACGCGAGAAGGAGATGTGCGTCCTGAGCCCGCCAGGGGGCGCCGTGCGACAGAGAGGGGGCGGGGCGAGCTTGGGCCGTTGCCGTGGTAACGCGGTACTCACTTCCGGGCTGCTCCGATTGGATGCGGGGCGCTGGGAATGCGGTGGCGTCAGGGCGGGCGCGGTGACGTGAGGCTGCGGGGGGCAGCGGCGGCGGCGGAGCTGCGGGACGGGAGCGGGGCCGTCACGGGAGGTGAGGACAGGGCGGGGGTCGCGAGGGGACACGGGGCGGGAGTAGCACGGAGGGGCGTAGGGATTTGGTGTGGGGTGCTGTGAGCACGTGGGGGTGGGGGGCTGTAGGGTGGCGGGGGGAGCGGGGCTGTCGTGGGGGGGGAGGGTGCGCGGGGGGGGATCCTGAGAGCTACGTGAGGGGCTGGGACGGCTTGCTGAGGGCTTCCTGAGGGCTTCCTGAGGGATGGGGGGCTCTTTGGAGGTGGGGACAGTGGGTTAACGAGGGTGCAGGTGCTCTTTGCAACGGGGAGATGGCCAGGCTGGGGGTCAGGGACAGGCGTGTCCCCAAAGGTGTGTGGCTTCAGGGGACCCCTGAGGTGCTCTGCTGGGATGTGGGCAGGAAGGAGAAGCAAAAGGATGGGAATCGAGGAACGTTTGGATTTTGAGTTGAGGGACATGGTTTATTGTTGGTGATAGGTGGATGGTTGGACTGGATGATCTTGAAGGTCTTTTCCAACCTTGGTGATTCTGTGGATGGCCTTCCCCAGGGGCTCTCCCAGGCAGCTTTGTTGGCCTCTGTGATAGGGAAGCAGGGGTCCCATCCTTGCTGCTGCTCCCTGTGATTTTCTGCAGCGATGGCATAAAGGACTGACACCTTTATCCACACTGGCTGTAGACCAGGCAGTCCCTGCTGGGCTGCACCCTCCCCCAGGGGGGCTCTGCCCTGTGGTGGCACCAGCTCTGCTGACTGGGTGGACTGGAGCTTTTAACGAGCTTGAGAAGCACTTGTAAAAAGTCCCAGGTGAAAGGTAAAGCATTGTGCAGAAGTAGGAGGCAGGGCCTCTGAAAGAGATGTGATTTTCTTTCACCTCCCACTTCCCTCTTTTGTTTTTTATTTCCAACCTGTTGTGTTTTTTCCCTCTTTGTTGGCCACCTCCAAGGGCTGTCATCACAAGCAACAAGGACCCTGCTTTTGCATCCAACTGTTTTGACCTCTCCTTTTTTTTGTGGTCAAAATGCCTCCTGGCCTTATTATACTTTCAAAGGTTTCTGTGTGCTGACTCCACCTCAGATAATGCTTACCTGCCTGATTTGTTTATGGGACTCCAGCTTATTTACACAAGGCAATGAATTAGGCCTCACAAAATATTTACGAGGTAGGAGTGTTGTGCTGTAGTGCCCCTGGATGGGAAATCAGGACACAGAGAGGCTCAGTGGCTGAAGGTGCAGCTTGGAGCAGAGAGCAGACCAACCCTGTGCAGTGATGCTCGCAGCATCTGCCGGCCATCAGCTGCATTGTGTCTTGGAACTTCAAACCCAGTGTGGTTTCCTCCTTCCAGGCAGCCTTGGCCCTCTTACCTCCAGCAGCTGGGCCAGGAGGCCTCGTGCTCACTCACATGCTAGGACAGCCCTGTGTGAGGGGCTGAAGATTTACAGTGCAGGAGGACTGAAGGTGCAAGTTGGTCACCCTCGTACATCAACCCATATACTTCTAGTTTTTGGTCTCAGAAGTCTCACTGTGTAAACTCCTTGGTGCGTTCAGGAGAATCCTTTTCCCTGGCTGACAGAAACATGTCGGGTGTGAGTTTTCCTTGTGACTTATCATCCAAAACTGCAGGAGGAAGCTTTCAGGATTGATGTGCTGGCAGCTCCCTCTGCACCCTGCTGAGCTGGTGCAAGCAGTGCATTGTGCACGCTGTGCTGGGCATGCCCTGGCACTTGCTTGCGAGCTGCACAAGGTGAGCTGGTGATTTAGTCTTAATGCTCAGATCTCTGGCAGCAGCAGTGAGCGCTCTGCCCTGTGCTGGGGGCAAGCCCAGGGTGTGATTTGTGCACTCTGTACATGATTCATGTGTTGGTTAACACTGTCAACTTTGTTACCGAGTCAGGGATGGGTTTTACTGCTGGTGGAAATGAAGTAAGCCAGCTCCTGATGTGCCAGTGGGGATGTAATAACTTTATTACCTTTCCTCATCAGGAAGTTAATGAAGAACATTGTCTTGATGTTTGGTGGGAAAAACCACCTTCTGTTTTTGGGGTGGGATTTGAAGCCTGCTGCAGCCACAGCATTCTGCTATGACCGTGGAGCTGCGGTGGGTGCTTGACAGCCCTGCTGGAGCAGAGGGCTGGCTGCAGGACCTGTGCCCTCCCCTTGGTGACATCTGCATGTGTGCAACACCACTGTGCCACAGCCTCTCCCTGCAGAGCTGAGGCGATCGCTTGCTTTGAAGGGGCTGATCTTTGTATTATCTGTACTTTTATATTACTGCTAGGAAGAGAGATTGTGTTGGGACTGACGCTCTGCTCCAAGGGACGGGGATTGTTCTCCAGGCTTGTGCCCTCCCCTGGATGTGCCTGGTGCTGATCAGCCTGCTCCATGCCCACTCTGTAAGCCTCTCTGAGAGCACAACAAATTGTTGCTTTGGCTTTTGGGACAGATTTGCTTCTTCCTTTCATGGCGTCATCATGGGTATCTGTAACTCCTGGCACCTGTTGGAGCTGGGAGGTAGGTGCAGGAGAGGCTGCAGTTTGCAGGTGTGGGATCAGTGCTGGGCTGCCTCAGGAGCCTGCTGCTGCTGGAAGGGGCAGTGCTGCAGAACTGGGCTTTTCCATCAGGGTGGGAGGAGCAGCTAAGCCTGTGCAATGTCAGGGAGGGTACGTGGGTTCAAGTAGCATCATGTTCACAGCATCTTTGTTTAGTGTTAGTCCAGTTAGTCTGCATAACTGTCTAAAAATAGAGCATATTTTCTGTAAGTCCTCTCGTTCAAAGTCTTCAAGACTTTTTTTTTTTCTTTTCCCCCAGCAGTGGTCTCTTACTGCTCTCCTGTGCCTGCAGTTATTTGCAACACTATCAGGAAAACCAAGAGGGGTGAACTCTGGTAAATCCTTAAGTTTCAAGAACCGGAGAGGTTCATTAAAGTTGCAGTAACTCTCATGCAGCCTCCCAAGGAGGTCAAGAAAGCAAACCACCTCATGGCCGTAGCAGATTTTTTCAATGAGCTCTATGTTTTAACATCAACTTTGCACACAGTCACAAAAATTGGGGATAATGGAGCTGCAAATGTGGCCAGCACAAGGGGAAGGCAACACAGTGGCTGAGAGGAACTCACCCCAGCAAGTGGCTGCAGCGCGCAGCAGAGGGAGTGTGTGTTTAAATTTCAGAGACGTCGCTGGATCTGTCCCAGTTCTCCCAGCGGCATAAATATCTGGCCTTCAGCACAGCTGTGGAAATCCGTGTTGTGTTCTCTTGCAGATCACTCTGGTCCCCAGCTCTCCATGCTGACATGGTAACGGAACGGCGGCTCTCAGCGGCGGGCAGGCAGGGACAGCTGCAGAGAGGTAACTTTTCCCTTCTGCCTTCAGGTCTGAAAAGCACGCTGCTTATTTTTATTAAAACTTGGGGTAGGGAAGAGCCGAGGAAGAGCTTTCGCCAAGTCTCACTTTTCCCTGTGAGCAGAGACGTTCTGAAGTCGCTTCTTAATTCTAAATCCTGTGCCTTACTTTTTGCTCAGTTTCTGAATGTGGTCTTTCTGGATTCTGCTGAGGCGTGTGCTTTAAGCATTGTGGTCTAACCCTGTTCCTCTGAGCCAACAGCTGCTTTCGAAGTATAACAGTGTTTGGTTACTTCATGGTTTTTACAATTGAAATTGCCTCTTCTAAATTGGAGAGGACTGCACTTAGGTAAATGATCACCTACCTATCGCTCACGCAATCTGGCACCAATGTTGGCAACATCTGCTACTGCATGACTGCTTACTTGGGCAAAACTGAACGGGTTATTACTGTTTCAGCCCTGCAATAGAGGACGTGGCTCAGACTCCAGTGCTGCCTGTGGTGATGCTCAAGTTCCTCAGGATGGTCGCCTGCATGTCTGTGCTGAGGGGGTGGGTTTATTTCTGCCACAGCACACATCTGATGTATTCAGCTGGATGGAGATGGGGCTAAGTTATAAAATGTCTCTTAAAGTTTATGCAACTGTTCTGCTCTCTCAGTGCTGGCATTTGGAACGTGGACTTCCAAGGAACTTTGCAGTGTATGGAGAGGATTTTGTAATGAGCCACATGAGGCTGTGTTGATCAGGGAAGCATTGTTGTGCGGAATTGCTTGCTGATGTTAACGGTCTCCTCTCAAGAGTGTTGTCTGTTGACAAATCTGTATTTTTGTACAGTACATCTTGTTGTGTTTGGGGGAATGTTTCTGCTGTGGCTTTTCAATTATGAACTGCAAGTCTACTGTGTTCTTAGAGACTAAGAGATTGGCACAGTAAGGGGCTCACAGCTTCCTTCAGGCAGCAGGAGCTGACAGGCAAGTGATTTTTAATCAGGTGCGACGCTGTTCGAGTGCTTATGGCTAAGAGATTATTTGCTGCTGGAACACAGTCAGGCTTGCCCTCACTATGGAATTTCAGGGGTGTGGGCTTGTTTTGTTGTTTGTATTGGCTGCCATGGGTCTGCTTTTGCATAAGGTGCTGCAGAGAAGAGAAGTCTCTATTTTTTTTTAGAATTATCACTGTTCAGAGATGCTACTTGTCACTGTTGCAGAAATTTTTGAGACTGGCAAAGTCAAGACAGGCACAAATGATGTCCATAGTGAGTACAAATGGGATTCTTCAGTAGAAGAGCTATTTTCTTTCTTTAATCTTATACTCTAGAACACATTTGCATTGGCAGAATGCCTAGGAAGTTACTTTGCAATTGATGCCAGTATGAACCCTGTAGACCCAGGAATGAGAATGGTTTTCAATGGACTGCTGCCTGACTGCAAGAACGGAGCAGAACTGATTTGAGATGGGTCTTAGTTTCCAGTAATGCTCTAAAATTACTGTTGTGATCACAGTGTCTGACACGTGTCTGTGTCCTTCAAGGGCTTTTGAACATGAACATCACAAGGGGTCAGGTATGTGCTGGGCTGCTTCCTTGGGAAACCCCCCCCCAACAGATCCTGCTCAAAAGGCAAATCTGAGGCTGCAGTTTGCAGGGAATCCTGACCTGACAGAGGTGTCAAGATGAAAGCATACAGGTCAGAAACATGTTGCTCCTGTTGCTGGGTTCTCACCAGGGCATCTTTCTGGCTTGTGGATAGCAACAGCCAGATGGTGCTTGTGTTAACCAGAAACAGTGCTCTCGTGCTGTGTTTTTCTGATTTGCCCGTCTGTGAATTGCAACTCTGCATAGGAAAAAATAGAACATGCAAGTTCAACCCAATGACGTATGGAATGCAGATAAGGAATGGATATGATGGTTTATAAGGGCAGGTGAGCTTTCTTATCTAAGTTGATAGGGAAGTTTTGGGGTTTTTCTGGTGATCTGTTAAAGCGAACTTTGCTCTGAATCATATTGCTGGTAGTAAATGTCTGTCTAGGAAAAGTGTTGTCAGGCTAAAGAGGGAACAGGGGAGATGTGTCACCTCAGTGGTGCTCAAGTCTCGATCTGGTCTGATGTTTTTGTTCTTAATGCAAGTCTCAATTTCATCTTAATGCGAATCTGAAATATGCCTTAAAGTACCTAAAATTGTTCTTAACACTATGCTGATTTTTATGGATTTTACCAGAGCTGTGGGACCATGGAAGCTGTCAACCCTGTGAGGGCTGATGCAAAAAGTCTGTGGGTTCTCATATCTGTGAGGAGGGGTTATTTGTGTGACTTAGGAACATCAGAAGAGAGCTGATGGTGTGCATGCATAAGTGTGGGGTTGGGGCTGGGGAGGTCCTGGGAGCTCTCTGTATTGGGCTCACAGTTGTGCCCAAGAGGTGAGGGTATTAGGAAAGGTGCTGAGGCTTTGCTACAGTGTTTTGTTCTCTAGGAGCCGAGGCAGAAGTCCAAGCAGTCAGGAGCATGCTGAGATCCTCTCCTTGGCAGGGGTCACTGATCCTATCGGCTGAAAACAGGGAAACTTCTGCTCCTCCCTCAGCTCTTGCTACACAGAGCGTAGCCAAAAATAGTAAGGAAACATCTCTCTTCCAGATCTCTGAGAGGGTGTTGAACTACTTTGTGCAACAAAGTTATTTTAATGCTCTCTGGATGCCGTCAAACTCAGATTTGCTCTCTCTCTCTCCCTTTCTGTGGTTGAAGGGGAGATGAAGCGAGCGTGGCAATTTGTTCCAACCACTTCGGTGCGGACGTTCCCAGGCTGTGCTGAATCATCTGAACCCGTGCCTGGGCATAATTGCTCACTGTCAGCTGTGTCCTGGGATCAGGGCTGCATGCCGAGTGCTCAGGATATTTTGCTACGGTCTACAAAATATGTAGTGCATTGCTGGGAGTCCAAGTGTAAGCATAGCAAGCTTACAGACTGGTAGCTTTAGCACAGGGGATCTCAATCACTGCAGAAAGGTTTGATGATATTTTTGTGGCTGGTTTCCTGGATTTGGGAATACCTGCTGCCTGGTTTTAGGTCTTGCTGGGTACTTGGCTCCTGCCAAATTTGGCTCCAGTGACTCAGAGCAGTGGCCTGCTGCTGTGTTTCTCTGTTTTCCCGTTGCTTTTCCAGGGGTCTGATCGCCCTGTGAGGACGCTCACTGGTGTCCCAGTGACACAGAGGCTTTGAGGGAAACCGTGCCGTGTTCTGATAGCAGTGCTGTTGTAGGGCAGCCACACTCACTGCCACCCAGTGCTCCCACAGATACGTGCTCCTTGACTCTGGAGTTTGCAGTGGCAACTTGCTGCACTTACTGCTTTCCTGGATTTCCCTTTAAGTGCAGTTCTGAGCTTGTGCCTGTTGTTTGCCTTGGGAACCTCACTGCTGTTCCTGCGAGCTCCTCCCGTCAGCTCTGTTCTATAATTACTGGTGTTCTTGAAACCAGATCCTCCCACGTGGCCTGCTGTGGATCAGTGGACGAGGGGTCTGTAAGCAAAGCCAGCACCTTGGAGCAAATGCAGCAGAACTTGGAGGTTCAGAGAGTGATGACTTTATTTCCCTTTGGGATGGTAAAGGGGAGTGTTCCCAGGCAGCTTCTTGGGCACTTCCAGAGAGGAAGCAGGGATGTAAAAGCAAGCCTGATGCTGGGCACTGGCTCTACACTGGCAGCAGGATGGGCATGTGGGGTCAGGATACCACACATCCTGACAGCCTCACAAGCTGCCTTGCGTCCCTCCCAATACTAGAAGCGGTTTGAGCTCAATGCAGTGTGCCCAAAGCATTGTCCTCCTGCAGCACATGGCCTCCAGAGAACAGCAGCATCTTCTTCCCTGGCAGCCTGTTCATGCAGCGTGGAGCAAGCTTGTTTTGCAGTGCTTGTATAGGCATGCTGCAGCCATCCCACAGCCAACGTGCCCACAGGCAGCCGGGCAAAGCACTGCCCAGCATCACAGGACAGGTCATGTCACCTCTGCTGTGCCCTGGTGTGAGCGGGGATGGTCCTCTCTCATTACCAAACTTAATGATCTTCTCAAATGATGACGCATCTGTGCAGTTTCCAGTACTGAGAAGGTGTCACCTTTCTGATAGCTGCTTGTTTCCTGGATGTGCTCCTCGTCCCATCATTCAGCTGCACACATCCCCTGCCCACTCTGGGCTGTCCTGAGTTGACAGCAAAACACAAATATCAGTTGGCAGTTTCCAGCGTGAGACTTGGCAGTTTACTTGTTGAAAGCAATCCTGGAAACATTTCATGTGGGAATGAGCAGCGTGGTGTACTGACCTGGGGCAGGCGAGGCTTGCGAGCGTGACTGGGAACAGGTGTCCAAATCCATAATATGGGAACAAACAATGACACTTGGCATTGAGGTCCAAAACATGACGTCTCTGTGAGCTAATGCAGCAAAGAAAGGACGAGGAAGGAAGCACTACAGAACTCAATTATTATTATTTTTGATGATGAAGGAAATGGAGGTATGGGGGTTGACAGGATTTGCTGTGAGTCACAAAGCAGAACTTTGGATAAAAGCTGGTGAGTGTTCAGCTCTTTAGTGCCCATCCTACTTCCACCCCTTTTGCAAAAGGGAGCTGTGGAGCTCCAAGGCTGAAGAGGGCAGAGAGCCTCTTTCTGGAAAGCAGGTGAGCTGTGTAGGGATGATTTCTGTAGAAGCACGAACACTCATCCAGTTATGTGCCATCTACAGGTTTTGCAGCACATCAGATATGTCTTGGAGCCCCTGGAGTCAGAGGTATCTTTGCAGCTTCTGGAAGGTGAATTGAAAAGGAAGAGCAGCCCCTCCTGCAGGTCCTGCTTTCTCACTAGTGCTGGGTTTTTTTGGAGGGCAGGAAGTTCCTTTTGGAGTGCATTGACCTGGTTCTGGGGACAGCTGTGATGCAAAAAGAGAAGAATCCAGTGAGTTTCACAACTCTTTGACTTATTTCTCTTCCTCAGTATCCAGGAAGTGGATGAGTTGTAGCATGTGGCTGATGTGTGATTCATTGGCAAGCCTGGCAGCTTGAGGGAAGCAGGGGAATCTCCTGTACTCCTTTGTCATATGTTGTTGAGTAATTAGCAGCAATACAGTAATAGCAGCTCAGGCAGCACCTGATGCTTAGCTGGCTGGGTTATACTTGGTGAAAAGCAGACAGCAGCAGTGGAGGAAAGGACAAGGAGTGGACATCCATGGTGTTGGGGCAGATGCTTTCTCTGCCTCGCCAGCTCCAGTTGTTTATTCCTGCACGGAGCCTGCCTTGCAGCCAAGGCTTCTGAGTGAGGGAGGAAACACTTAAGTAATAAGTGCTTCTGGGATCTCATTAGCTAATGAGGAGGCGTGCTGATCTTTCAGGAACAAAAAACAAACATGTTTTCAATGGTTGCGTCTCCTGGTTTTCTGCACTTGGTTACCTTTCCTGTGTTGCAGCATCTGCTTAGCTATTATTTGGCTTTTATTAGCAATAGGTGACGTGAAGGAGGAGGAACAAAAACTGGTACTTGATCATCAGATTTCGGAAATGGTGACACAATCCAAGGGATGTCTACAAATAATGGCCAATAAGAGTCAACCAGTTTTTTTTAATGGAAATCGGTTCGGTTTTTTGGTGTGTATTCACTGTGCACTCCATCTGAGAAAACGCTCCCATACAGTGCTGAATGCACAATCAACAGGATGTGCATTTGAATGAATTTGTTTTAATTTTTTTCTCCAAATGAGCACAGAGAT
Organism: Lagopus leucura; assembly: GCF_019238085.1. Taxonomy (NCBI): domain Eukaryota; kingdom Metazoa; phylum Chordata; class Aves; order Galliformes; family Phasianidae; genus Lagopus; species Lagopus leucura. The sequence goes on from NW_024962290.1 coordinate 1,217,752, forward strand.
GTGCTTCCATGGTGAATTGGTTTCCTTTCGTGGTGCCCTGCGACCTCCTTTACGGTAAGTCAAACAACTGTTGGAGCAGGTCAACATTGTGAGCTGTCCCTTGAGAAGCCTGGGCCATTTCTGGCACTTTCTTTTGCCTGGAAGCTTCCATCTTCCAAGGAGGAGACACACGTGGTGACAATGCAGCATGCAGTGGGGACTGGACATGGAGCTGCCTCCAACCCTGTCTGAATAAGAAACAATTGTGAGGGGCATAGAGGTGGGAGAGTTCTCTCCATCACAGTGAGCACAGTGAGGTTGCTTTTTGTTGGAGCTCACCCTCAGCAAAACTACACCTGCTTTAAAGATGAAGTCCTTCTAATTATAAGCACTTTGTTTTAATTTGGTGGCTGCCAGCCCCTCAGTGTCTGTGCTGGAATGCATGTCTCTGTGCTCTGTGTGCAGTGATGAGGAACTGGGCTGCTCCGTCACATCCCTTGCAGCCCTCCTGCACACCCTGCAGGGCAGTGGGCACTTCTCACACCCTAAAATGCCTGGGCTGCAGGCATCAAGTGGGGAAGGAGCTCCTGGAGATGAGAAGGATCCTTTGGGCATCCTCTGCCCTCCACACAGCCATCCTGGGTGTCACCCCTTGGAGTTGTGCAGGGTCCCCCACTGTCCCTCTGTCCTCTCAGAGGGATGGAGCTCAGCCACCCCACTCTGAACCAGGGGGCCTGCAGGGAGGCAGCACATCCCCTTTGTGCTCATGGCTGCTGCTGTGTGATCCTCTGCAAACACTTTCTGCCCTCAGAGGCACGCCTTTGTTGGGGCTGGCAGGAGGGGATCTCCCCAGTGCCTGGGACTGAATGAAGCGTCCTAGAGGCTGGCGTAGTTCTCTGTCCTCTCTGCACGTGCCAGAAGAATCCAGCACTAAATGGAATCAAAGAAGCTGTTGCACTGATTTTAATCAAGCCAGTGCTGGCTTGTTCTTTTCACTCAATCCTTCAGCTGAAAGCATGAAAGAGCTTGGAGGTCTCTGTGTTTGGCTGCTGCCTCCACTCCCAAAGTCAGAGGGTCTGGGGTCTGCACATCCCCTGCAGCAATGCAGGGCCATGCCCAGCGCCTTGCAGTGTGGGCACAATCCCTGCTGCCTTTCATCTGCTGAAAGCCTGGCTGAAATTAATGCCTCCCCCCTCTCTCTATTTCACTTGTTTGGAAAACTGGGGAAGGGCTCAGGGAAAGGCAGGTGTGCAAACAGCTCCCGCAGCTCCCCTCTGCTCTTGGCTTGCAAGAAGATATTAAAACAATACATTCAGGACTTTCTGGTAAAAGCTTTTCTCTCTCCATGGGTGGGATACATATCCTCATCCTGCCCTCGCTGACATGGGACACCTCTGCTGGAGTCTGCTGTTGCTGTCAGATGTGTCCTGTCCTCTGTTCTCCCACAGAGAGAGGTTTGGATGGCACCAAATGGAGGCTTAGATGGGGTTTGCACAGCCATCTAAGCACAGCCTTGGAGTTGCTTTGGTGGGTCTGGGAGAGCTTGCTGCTGCCCAGGACTGCAAGGTCCTGCATAGACCTCCTTCTACCATCCTACCCTACCGACTGCTATCCAGACAAAAAGCATTTCCCTGATGTGTGTGCATTTATTTATATATAGACTTTAAACAGATTCAGCTTGTTATCCTCCATCTCCAGCAAATAGGTTTTCCTGCCTGCGTGTGTGCCCTACTGCGCTAGTGGAGGCCAAGGACAACACAGCCCTGAATGGTTGCTCAGTGCTGCCCAGGAGGCACAGGCAGGGAACGCAGCACTTCTGCAAGCCCTGTGCCCCTTTGCTGCTCCCGACAGAGCTGTGGGTAACACCACAGTCCCAGTTCCTTGACACAGTGCTGTCTCCACAGCTCTGAACTCCTGGTATGCAGGGAGGAAGCGAGAGCAGACCCAGGTTATGTTCTGGCACCAGCTCTTGGGGTGCCTGGCTGCTGGCTTTGCAGCATGCTGACATTCAGCTTCCCCTCTGCAGATTTTGTCCTCCCCCTTGGCGCTGGCTGCTGCTCGCCCATCTGACCTTGCTCAGTGCTGACAGCTTCCCGAGGAGCTGGCTGCAGCACAAGTGCCAGTGACTGGGAACAGAGGAGGGGGGGATGCTGCAGGAGGGCGAAGTAGCCCAGGGAGCCCTGTGCCACCAGCACCTCTTTGCTCACGGGTTGCCCTTGTGCAAGTCCCCTGCAAGCAAGGTGCACGCTTTAGTGCATGAAGATGCTAACAGTTTAACTGGAGTCTGATAACTGGGGCTGTCCTGGGGAAAGCTGGATGTCAGTGGCTTGTTTGATGGAAATAGAGCATCTGGATTCTCTACCTTAAAATAACTCCTTTACGGAAATAGCTGCACTCTGTGTAGAACAGGCTTCAGGCATTAATTGCTGGAGCAGGACTCAGTGCAGGGGTTGAGATCTGGAGACTGGGATGTGGACACTGAGCAGGGCTGGGAACAGCACCAGCCCAGCAGGAATGGGATGGATGACTACAAACAGGGAGAGGAGACACGGGGAGAAGGGGCCCACACTGATCCTCCACAGGAAACCCTGGATTAGGACATGGGCTGGGTTGTGCAGCCAGACCCATGGCTGAGCACAGCCCCGCAGCTGTACGAGCAGCAGCAGCAGCAAGCTCAGCTGAATGGCTCTTGGCAGAGGAGCTGGGGCTGGTTACAACAGGAGTGAAAATAAACACCACTGCTGTAACGGGAAGGAGTGGGAGAGAAGGAGCTGGCAGGAAGCTGTCACTCTCCCAGTGTGGGGCTGGGACTTGCAGACCCAGAGCCCTGCTTGTGCCCCCTGCAGCCGCTGGGCTGAGGACAGTGTGGAGCTGAGCTCTGTGCTGGCAGCTGCAGCGTGTGCTATCTGAACCCTTCCGGTAGTCCTGGCTGTGCCAAACCCCGTCCTTGGCTGCCACTGTGACAGCATGGGGTGCTGATGGCTGCAGGGGACGTTGCCCAGGGCGGTGCCTCTGCTGTGGGATCTGCAGGGTGGGGAGCACCGGCCTCTGGTCCCTGGGCTGTGGGCTGTGGGCTGGTTGCTGTCCCGGGATCAGTCTGCTGGGCTTTACACACGATTCCAGCAAAGCAGCCTTTAAGGAGACCCAGGGTCTGCTTGTCACCATGGAAAGGACACGAAGCAAAGCAGGATGGCGGGGCTGCACCCATGGCACTGACACGCCTCTCCCTCTGCCTGCAGGCTAGTGCAACTGGCAGGGTCCATCTCGGATAGATGCGGATGATGCCAGAGCTATGACAGGGATTGCAGTCCTGGCACTGAGGGGTGATCAGTTATGGAACAACTACAGGAGGAAGTACCTGAGGTCAGGGAAGAGGAGGAGGAAGAGGAAGAGGCAGTGACAGTGCCTAGCGGAGCCTCGGACCCAAGTGTAGGACCAGACAGCTCACTGCCCTCGAGCAGCTACACCGGTGAGTGGAGCCACATCCCCCACAGTCAGAGGAGGGCCTGCACGTGAACGGAGCTGGGCTTCTGGTGGTCTCACGCAGTAATTCATTGAGCGCCAAAGCATGGAGGATCTATTTCTTCCTCTGCAGTCACCACACAGCCAGTGGCAGTGGGTTGGGAGATGGAAATAGAGCCAGGAGGGGGGGATGAGCCCCAGAGTGTGCATATTGAAGAGGGGAGGTCTCGCAGGGTGCTGAGAACCATAATTTGTCTGCTTCTTGAAATCCTCAGTGCAAACTGATCGTATGAGTTATGCTAGCTACACTGCAAAAATTGTGGAGAGGTTTCACTGCCGAAAGTTAAGCTCTAGAGTCCTTCTGAACTCAGCACTGATGTGGAGCCTTTTAGCTTCTGACAGCGCTGTGGCTCCATACATGGCATCATCCTGTGGTCAGTGCCTAATCTCAGAGGCTAACCACCCAAACACAGCTCTGGAGGTGGTGCTGGAAATGCCTCATCAGCCCCATTCTGGTGGGGTTGGGTGCAACGCTGTGCTTGTGGCTGCTGCTCAGAAGGACAGATTCTGTTGTGTGTTTGCAGACCTTTCACAGAGCTCCTCTCCCTCCCTGTCAGACCAACTGCAGATGGGCTGTGAGGAGACGGCCTCGGGGGCGCTGAACGTGGAGTGCAGAGTCTGTGGAGACAAAGCCTCGGGCTTCCACTATGGTGTGCACGCCTGCGAGGGCTGCAAGGTGCGTCCTCCCCAGGGAGCGTGGGGTTCAGTCTGGGTCAGACAAACATGTCCCACTTCTTAGCTTGTTACGCTTTATTTTGTAAAGCAAATCCTTCTACCCCAATGGGGACCTTGGCTTTGCTTTTAAAGATGCTGTCTGTGCTGCAGATCAGCCATGAGCTGCGTGTTTATCCCACTGGGATCGCCGGCCACAGCTTGGCCGCACCTCTAAAATTCCTTCCCCCGCACCAGATGCCAGCGGAGCTGCATTAGCAGTGAGGCCCTGCCAGACTTCCCTGCAGGCTGGAGCCCACAGCCTGTTCCTCCATCCCTCCCTGCTGGCTGCATGCAGTATCACACACCCGGTCCCACTCTACCCCTTTTCCCACCACACCACCTCTCCTTGTGGCTCTGTGCTGAAAAAACCCAGTGGAGGATGAACCTTGAAGCTGCTGTGGATAACAAACTGGCCTGATCCTAAAGTGTGGGTGCTAACACTGCTGTTCCCTTGTTTCCCTGCTCCTCATCCCACTCTGTGCAGGGTTTCTTCCGCCGGACGATCCGCATGAAGCTGGAATATGAAAAGTGTGAGAGAAGCTGCAAGATTCAGAAGAAGAACCGGAATAAGTGCCAGTACTGCCGCTTCCAGAAATGCCTCTCGTTGGGCATGTCACATAATGGTGAGTGTCACTGTTTTCCTGGGCATGCTGGTGAGGTGCCCTGGGCCATCTGTCCCATGAGCAATTCTTCATCCCAAGGATTCACAGGCAGATAGTGACAGGACAAGGGGAAACAATTTTAAACTAAAAGAGGGGAGATTTAGGTTAGATGTTAGGAGGAAATCTTTTACCCAGAGGGCAGCAAGGCTCTGGCACTGCTTCTCAATGCTTGGGGTGCCCCTACCCTAGAGATGCCTGAGGCGAGGAAGGGGCCATGGACAGCCTGAGCTGGTGGGGGTACCCAGCCCACAGCAGGGGTAGGACTAGGAGGCTGTAAGCTCTCTTCCAACCCAACCATTCCATGATTCTGTGATTCACATGGAGAGGCCATATGTAGCTTGCATTACGCTGTGACTTTTTTTGCCAAGGAATCATCTTCTTTCAAGCCCAGAAGGGCGTTGGGCCTCGTCTTCCATTTCTTTCCTACCAGAATGGGCTTTTTCATCCTGCCATGCAGGCTGGCTGCTGGCACATGGCTCTCCCTTTTGTGTTGGCCCGGTGGGAACTGGGCACACAGCTTGCTGGGATTTTTGAACTTCAGGTGGAACCATCTTGCTTCTGGCCCAGCCAAGGTGTTTATGTGGGAAGCAGGGCTTGTGGTAGAGCCCATATGAGTGGAGATGGGAGGCTGTGTTGTCTGATTCTCTGGTTTTGCTCCTCGCAGCGATCCGCTTTGGCCGCATGCCGGAAGCAGAGAAGAGGAAGCTGGTAGCTGGGCTGACGGCAAGTGAGATCAGCTGCCAGAACCCACAGGTGGCCGACCTGAAAGCTTTCTCCAAGCACATCTACCATGCCTACCTGAAAAACTTCAACATGACCAAAAAGAAAGCGAGAGGTATCTTGACCGGGAAGGCCAGCAGCACCCCAGTAAGTTCTCTCCAGTGGCAGGCAGGGCTGGCTGCAGCCCATGTGGGGGGCTGTTCTCTGGGCTCGTCTTCCTCCTGCTGTAACTACTGCACGTGCACCAGTTCCCTGCTACATGGTTTTTACATGTCTTGCCACATGCTGGGAAAATTCCCACCTCTCCTCAGGCTTGTGCACGTGTGTGTGGGTGCTGTTTGCCAGTGCTCCCTTAGCAGCAGCAGGAGAGAGCAGCAAATGGACAGGCAGAGGCGAGTGTCCTGGGCAGAGCATGAGTGCAGCAGGTTCCTGACCACTCTCTTCTTTTTCAAGCAGCCTTTTGTGATCCATGACATGGACACCCTGTGGCAAGCAGAAAAGGGGCTGGTCTGGAAACAGCTGGTGAATGGGATCCCCCCCTACAAGGAGATTGGCGTGCACGTCTTCTACCGCTGCCAGTGCACCACTGTAGAAACTGTGCGGGAGCTCACCGAGTTCGCCAAGAGCATCCCCAGCTTCATAGGCCTCTACTTGAATGACCAAGTGACTCTGCTGAAGTATGGGGTGCACGAGGCCATCTTTGCCATGCTGGCCTCTATCATGAACAAGGATGGGCTGCTGGTGGCCAACGGGAATGGCTTCGTGACCCGCGAGTTCCTGCGTAGCTTGCGCAAGCCCTTCAATGAGATCATGGAGCCCAAGTTTGAGTTTGCTGTGAAGTTCAATGCACTGGAGCTGGATGACAGCGACCTGTCTCTGTTTGTGGCTGCCATTATCCTGTGCGGAGGTGAGCAGATACAGAACCCCCCAGGGATATGGGGACTGGAGGGGCCAGGCTGCAGCTAACCCAGTGCTTCAGCAGGGCCTTTGCTGGCAGAGATCAGGCACGGGTGCCTTATCATAGTATCATAGAATGATTTATGTTGGAAGAGATCTTTAAGTTTCATCTGGTTTAACCCCCATGCCATGGGTTGCAAGTCTTAGAGGGGTGAGAGAAGAACTGAACAGTTCTGACTCCCAAGGTTGGACCAAGTACCATCCCTTTCTCATCAGCTGCTCTAGGACGTGCAGTCTGAGGGCATGCAGTTTCCCCCTTTTCTTGGTTGACCAGATTGGAGTCACTATGGGTGGGTTCCACTCCCCATCTCCATGCCTCCACATAACACCACCTACCATCCTTCCTCCCCACAGACCGTCCCGGCCTGATGAACGTGAAGCAGGTGGAGGAGATCCAAGACAACATCCTCCGAGCGCTGGAGTTCCACCTGCAGTCCAACCACCCGGACGCCCAGTACCTCTTCCCCAAGCTGCTGCAGAAGATGGCTGACCTGCGGCAGCTGGTGACAGAGCACGCCCAGCTGGTGCAGAAGATCAAGAAGACAGAGACAGAGACCTCCCTGCACCCTCTCCTGCAGGAGATCTACAAGGACATGTACTAAGGACCTCTTATTTATGAGAATGAAGCCATGGATTCCAAGCGAGACTCTTTGTACAAAAACAAAGAAAACCTTTCCCCATGTCTTCCATTTCTTCTACTGGAAACTCTTTTCTACATGACTCCAATGTACGGTACATAGGGCAAGGCGCCGGAAGGTTTTGCAGTCACCTCCTGGTAGCTTGAGACTTCCATTGACACACTAATGAATTTACTAAGGCAAATCATAAGCTACTGTTTCCATTTCCTGTGGGGCCTCCAGAGCAGCCGGGTGGTTTGCATGGCATGGACAGGGGATTCCTGCAGCAGCTTGGGGCTAGTGGGGGCTGCTCTGGTTGTTGAGAGCCCCCAGCGTGGTGTGGTTTCCCCGTGGGCAGCAGCAGCACTTGGGGTGTGTCTGTCATATTGCACTCTGAAGATGTAGTCCTGAGCTGTGAAGTTTAGGACAGTGGCACAAAAGGAAGTATTTCTCTTCCCCAAGGAAAAGCTGGCGTATTTGAAGACGTGTATGGCTGTCCTAGCAAAGAGCCTTGGCTGCAGCCCCCCTCTCTGTGCTCCCAGTGCCTCCACTTCAGAGGAACCTGTCCCTTAGCACCTCTGTATCAAAGAGGGGAGGGAAGGGGTTGACTCAAGAATTCACCTTCGGAGCTGAGGCCCGTGATCCTTTTGCTTCCCCAGGCAGTTCTGTGCAGATAGGAGTTCCAGAAAGGTCTGCGCAGGGCAGGTTTGGGATGAGGTGGCTGTGCAAGCTCCCTGCAAGCACCAGAGCAAGCAAAGCCTTCAGCAACACCAGCATGGGGAAAGTCACGGTCAGCCCACAGAGCCCAGGGTGCTGACAGGGTGTTTGTGGGGCTGTGGGGAGGAAGCACATCACGGGCTGGAAGGTTCTGCAGAAGAGATCTGGTGATCCACGGCACCAGCAGAGCAGCCCTGATGGGGGAACAGCAGCACTGGGGAGCGCAGGAGATTGCTGCACCCCAACCTGGTGTTGCTGCCACCAAAGTGTGCGTGGCCTTCGCCCCTCTGCTTAAGGCTGTGCCTCAGTTTCCCCCTCCAGGAAAGGGAGCCAGGCTGCCCTTTGCTCAGAAGGGGAAAATGAAAATCAATCAGTGTACTGGTTGCAAAGAGCTTTGCAGCTGTAAAACACAATATAAACACCAACTATTCTTTAGGGGGAGGGATGCTTCCCCTGTCCTGTTCCAGCCATACCCTGAGCTTGGGGACAGCTTTGGGTTCTGGCCTTCCCCTCCATGCTGCTGGGCTGGCAATCCCACACCTGCTGCTGCCCTCTGCCTCCTCACTGTGCCTCAGTTTCCCCACCCTTACCTCCCAGCCGTACCTTGCAGGGCTGTTAAGGAGTTACCATTTCTAAAGCACTTTGAAGTCCTCTGGGGAAGGCACCAGAGGTGTGTGCTGCTCCCAGCATGGGGGTCTGTCCCCAAAGCCCCCTCTGGCTCCCAAAGCTCGGTGGCACCCCCAGGGCATGTGGACCCCTGCGTTGGTCACCTGGGGAACTTTTTGCTCTTCCCCTCAGTGTAACAACCCTCAAACTGAAATGTATATTTTTGCTAGAAGTACAAACCTCCAGGTGTTTTTAATAATATAAATAGTGTCTGCAAACTGATGACTTTAAATAAATCTGAACTAAATATTTAAGCACCTTTTAGCACCCAGCCCTTCTGTGCAGGATTGAGTGCTCAGGTTGTTTCCAGCACAGAGCATGGGATGCATTTCTATTTCTGCCTGCATTCTGCATTTCCAACGGGACCAAAAGGCAGCGGGAGCGTGTTGTCAGTGATGTGGTCTCAGCTTCATTTAAGTGCTCCCTGCCCCAGATCTAAAGTGAACCAGCATAGTGAACCTGCTCAGGTGCTCCAGGGGAAGTCACACCGTGTCCCTTTGCATTTCCCGTACCTGATTTATGGCAATCGGGGGATAGAGAGCTTCCCCACACCTCCCACCAGCATGAGGAAAAGCAGGGCAAGGGTTAACACAATTAAGGTGAGGGTGTGCCCACCCCACCAAGGTCATAAAAGCCCCAGAGGTACCTCTCACCCTCTGTACTGCTGGAGGAAATGGAGCCGAGCTCACTGGTGGCACCGGGGGCACAACGGGGCTGGGGGGCCTCTGTGAGACCCCTGTGCAGGTAGGGCTTGGGGAAGGGGGCTGCTGGAAAGGCTTTGGGGGAGAACGGGCGTTGAGCAGAGCCCCATTGAAGGGCAGCGTCGTGTCTCTAGAATTCCCATCTTCCCCCCCCCCAGCGTTTCCCCTGGAGAGTGTTGGGTTGAAGAGGAAAGTGCCCGGCAGCCCCTCCGAGCTGGGGGTCCAGGGTGGGTGCCCCGTGTTGAGGAGTCCTTGCTGCCTTCTGCCCCCTATGGAGAGCTGGGGGGTTACCTCAGAGTTGTGCAGTTCAGGCTCCCCCTCCGGCCCAGCCTCGGGCTTCTTTTGCCTTGCAATTAGCGGGGAGATAAGGCTCAGTCGGAAGCTCCGCTGGGGACAAAACGTGGTCGCATCCCTGAAAGCCACTGCTGGGGGGTGATGCTCCATCCCTGCGTTTTGGGGCCGCCCCCCGGCCATGGAGTTTCTCCCTTTCCGCAGGAATTTTGCCCGCGGTTCGTGCAGGTTTGGGCAGCGCTGCCGATTCTCGCACGGCACGAAGGTTCCCCCGGCCCGGCACCGCGCTCCGGGAGAGTGAGTGAATGAATGGGGACGTGTCGGGGGGCGGGACTGGCAGCGGGGGGGGTGACTCCTCTTCGTGTCTCTTCTGTGTGTCTCCGCGCTCCTCCAGCTCCCAGCACGACCCGGAGCAGCCGCTGCCCGCAGTGAACGGCCGCAGCCCGGTGCACCGCCGCCGGGGGGGGTCAGAGCCGGGGGTGGTGGTCCGGAGCCGGAGGGGAGCGGGGCACAGCTCTGCTGCCAGCACAACGCGGGCAGCCTTCGGACTGCCACGGGCGGAGGAAGAGGATGGCACTGAGAACATCCCGGCACGCGGTGACCCCCCCGGATGGGCTGTCCGTGGAGGATTCGGCTCTGCGAGAGCTCGGAGTGCCGCAGGTGGGTGCTGGGCTGCCCCAGGACCAGCGGGGCTGCGGGTGGCGGTGGAGCACCCTGCGTGTGTCTGCCCTTGTCCCACATCCTTCCCCCCCAAAACAAAGCCGTGCTGGGGCTGTGGGAAACTCTCCTGCTCTCTTTGTAAGGGATGGGGGCACCTGAGTGCTGAGCCTGTGTTCTGCGGGCAGCTGGACCCGACGGTGGGGTGGGATGTGCTTTTCTAACAGCTCCTCTGTGCTCAGGTTCCCGCCTGAAGGGACTGAGATCAGATCCCAGTTCCTCAGCCCCCAGCAAAGCAGTGCAGACGGCGTGGGCTCAGTGCTCGGAGGTGGGTTCAGTCTCACGGCTGTGCAGCCCCTGTCGCCCCTGTTGACCCTCTGGTGTGAAGCCACGGGCTGCAGTGCTGTGCTGTTCTGTTTGTAGGATCCCACAGAGCTCGGTGCTGCCGCAGCTCCGGTATCCATCGCAGATCTGAGGGCACGCAGCGAGGCCGTGGTGTGCGGCATTTGCATGGAGCGGGTCTACGAGAAGGCACTGCCGGAGGAGCGGCTCTTTGGGATCCTCCCAAACTGCAGCCACGCTTTCTGTCTGGGCTGCATCCGCACGTGGAGACGCAGCCGGGACTTCCCAAACACGGTCAGCAAGTGAGTGTCATAGGGACACACGGGCAGTGCAGGGATGGGGTCACTGCCCCACTGCTCTGTGCCCTGAAGCCTTTCCTTGAGAGTGGGAGCTGTGATGGGGATGGGATGAGGATGCTGGGTGCTCCCACGTGGGTATTGAGCTCTGCCAGGGCTGCTCCCTTTTTAGGACCCATCTCAGGTTGGCTATTAGGAAAAAGTCTTACTGGGAAGATGGTGAGGAATTGGCACGGGATACCCAGGGAGTGGTGGTGTCACCTGGAGGGGTTCAAGACGTGGCACTGAGGGATGCGGTCTGTGGGGGTGGGGTTGGACTTAAGGATCTCAGAGGTCTTCCAACCTTAATGGTTCTATTGCATTCACTCAGAGCCTGCCCAGAGTGCCGGCTCACCTCCACCTACTACATCCCCCGCAAGTTCTGGCTCTCAGATGGAGACGAGAAGCAGCAGCTCATCGAAAGCTTCAAGGCACGGACAGGGTGAGTGCACAGCACCGCGGGCTCTGCAGCGCTCCAGCAGTGCTCACAGCTGCTGTTTGAACCCTGCAGGCAAATCAGGTGCAAATTCTTCACCCGGAACCACGGCCGCTGCCCTTTTGGCTCTGACTGCATCTACCTGCACGAGCTGCCCGGTGGGCAAACAGCACTGCGGCACAGCTGGCAGCGCCTGAGGATGCGTGCAGTGAGTGGGGCAATGCATCATTTGGGGTAGGGGCACCGTGGGGCCGGGCTCACCATCTGTCCTGTGCCACAGGAGCGCAGCCCCTCTCCCTTGGAAAGTTCTGATGAGGAAGAAGATGAATTCTACCTGCTTGAATGGGCTGTCACCAGTGCTCTGCTGGAGCTGGAGTTGCTGTACACAAGTTATAGCCATGGGATGCTCTTTGAGGACATCAGTGATTCAGACTGAACCCTGGGTATTCGCTGGGTGCTCTTGGCTTCAAGGAAGCATCTTCTGGGAATGGAATAATCCACTTTTAATGCTTTGAGCTGCTCCTGGCTTTGGTATGGGGGGAGGGAGGATAGCTGTGGGGTGGGGAATGGGACGGTCCGGCTGCTGCGAGCCTGGCTGGAGCCCGTGGAGCCGGGTGATGAGGTGGGGAGTGTGGGGCAACGGGGTTCAGCCCCTCCTGTTGCACCTCTGGGAGACTGCAGGAGCCGGGATGGGGAGGGAGGTTTTAAGGCACAGAGTGCTGAGAGGAACGGGGAGCCGGGCTGCCCTGGGGCGCGGTTTTAAACTGTTTTTAGCGAAATCTAGGAACGACGAAATAAAACACAGCGCTGACGCTGCCTTCAGCCCTCCCGTCCGAGCGGCTCGGCGCGTTCGCCTTTAAGGGCTCCTTTGCACTCGGCACGTGGGATCATTTGCATACAGCGCGCGCTTTTGGGTTTTTTTGCCGCGCCGGGTGCGGAAGTGGCGCGCGTGGCTCCGAGCGCATCGCCCCCAGCACGGATGGGCAGGGAGGGGAGCAGCGCTCTGAGCTCTGCCTGGGGCTGCGGCTGCCGCCGGAGAGCAGCGTGTGGAGGTGCCCCATAGCGCTGCCCCATAGAGCTGCCGTGAGCCTCGGCCGGTAACGCGGCCTTCCTGGGGGTCCTCCCCATAACCCTGCCCCCCACACACCCACACCCAGAGCCGCGGGGCTCTGGGAGCATCCAGCGGGTCACTGCAGGCGCTGCTCCGCTCCCTGTTTCCCTGCGGGCAGATGGAGCTTCCCTGGCTGCAGCTGCTTGCCAAGCCCTGCCGCCTGCTGCTGCACGCTCTCTCCTCCGGCCCCGCTGGGACGCTGGCTGCTCTCCGTGCGCTGCAGCGGCTGCAGGCCCAGGAAGGACCGGGACACGCGTTCCCCTGGCGGAGCTTTGTGGGCGCGCTGTGTGCGGAGGAGCCCACGCTGGACGGGCCGGATGGAGCCCTGGCTGTGTGAGTCAGCTGCGATCCCAAAACTCGGGGCTCAGTGGGAGGTCGGGTTCATCAAGTTCCCAATTCCTGTGCACCCGGTGCAGTGGTCCGTGTGTAACGCTGTGGATAACGGTCCTGCTGCTTTTCTGCAAAACCTACTGGAGGTGTTTGCTGTTCTCTCCAACGTCCTCCCCTTATTACACTTCTCTCCGCAGCTCAGGAAGGCACATAAGAGCTCGAGTGCTTTGCAGTGATGCAGCCTCTTCTTTTTCTTCCTTTTTCCAGCAAACCACGGCTGCTGCTGCTCCCCATCCTGTGCCAGAGGAACCTCTTCTCCCTGCTGCATGCAGTAGCAGCGATGGTGCCCACGGACTGCCTCCACCAGCTGCTGCATGCTGCAGGGCAGGACCCCCAGCCTGACCCCTGGGTGCACGCACTGGGGGTGCTGCTGCTGCGGGGAGAGGAGCGTTCCTCCCCACCTCCCCCTGCCCTGACGGCTTCCTGCCAGCAGCAGCTCAAGTGTCTGTGCCAGAAAATTGCCCAGAGCAAAGCGGAGGGGAGGAGGAAACTGAAGTGGTGCTTCCCCAAACAGGATGGGGATGCGGCTGGTTCTGTGCATCCAGGGGGGAAGCGCAAGAAGGCGCTGGAGGAAAGCCTGGAGCTGAGTGAGGAGAGGGAGGAGAAGAGGCCACTGCTGGAGGATGCGGTGTTTGAGTTGCCGGGAGGGCTGGATGGCACAGCTGGGGTGGGAGAAGAGGTGCCTGGGGAGACACTGGGGAATGGATCTGCACAGAGCCCGGCTGGGGCTGCCTTGGAAAGCCCCCAGCAGGATGCAGACGAGGAGCCCAGGAGGATTTCGGGGCTGGAGGTTGCAGCAGAGGTCCAGTCCTTTATCCAGGTACTGGGGAGGGTTTCTGCTTTCTCTGGGTTTCAGTCCTCCTCCATTCTATCTCTCTGCACTCCCTTTGCCAAGCCTTCCCTGCCTTGTGGCAAGGTGGTGGGTGCTGTTTTAGCAGCATCCCTGTGTCTCCTGGGGACACCTCTGCAGCTTCCCTGCTGTGGAAAAAGTCTCCTGGGTCCTTCAGTCTGCTGCTGTGTGTATGGCATGGGCATCTGAGAGACTCTAGTTTGGGATTTATGACTCTTGAGGATGCTGCTTCTCAAAGTGCTTATCCTAGAAATCAGGAAGCAAACTGACCAACAGCTCCCCACCTGAAGGTTTTGCTCCCCTCTTTCAGCTGGTGAACTTTCAGAGTCTGACTGTCTTTCACCTCACTTTCCCTAGATGCATGGACCAAGGCTGAAAATGCTGCTGCTGCAAGAAGCCAATGTAAGTGGTTGTTTTGCCTTCATCCTTGGTGCAGGTGGGCTAAATGGGCTCATCCCAGAGCCTCCAGAAGAAGTGGGAGAGGAGATGGGTTTTGTAGGGTGACTGGCAGGAGACAACAGGCCAGCTGTGTCACCTCCTCTACAGCATGTGGATCAGGCCAGGAGGTAGTAGGGAGGAGAAAAGCCCTAGAGCAACATTTTCTGGCTTGGTTTTTTTGGTGCATTAGCCAAGGACGGTATTTCCCTGCAGCGCACAGAGCTGAGCATCCCACCTGAGCTGCACATCCTCAACAGCTGCTCTCCAAGCCAGGTGAGAACTGGTATCCTTGCAGCTGGCGGTGCTGCTGCTGCCCCTGACAGCCCTGTCCTTTCTGCTGTCCCCAGCTCGAGGGGCTGTGCTCCTTCCTCCAGCTCTCCACGTGCCCAGAGCAGCTCTTGGTGCAGTTCTGCAGCTGGTTGCTGGCTCTCACACCTGACCTCAGCTATGCCAGCGCAGCTGTTCTGGCTGAGCAGCTCTTCCTCACACGAGTAAGTGCTCTGGCAGAGCTTTTCCAGCCTGAGTGTGCCCTGTTTCCTTCTCTGCATCCTCACTTCTGCCTTTTCTGCTCATAGGTCCTGTCCCTCACACAGCTGCCCTCCCGCCACCTCATGGCTGCTCTCACCTCGTTCTGCTCCAAGTATTCAGAGCCCTTCTGTCAGGTCCTGGTGGCTCACATCCTGCAGGAGCCAGGGCAAGGTGTGCTGGGCTGCCCTGACGGGAGGGGTGGGAAAGGAGAGCTATGGGAAAGCTCTGACTGCAGGGTGCTGTCTTTTTGAGGGCATTTATCACCCTAAATGTGTGTTAGGAACCACAGTGCTGGTAGAATCTGAGCAAGTTAAGCTGGGATGGGAGAGGAGTGTAAGGATGCCTGGTATTGACAGGGAGGGAGATGACACTGGCTTCCAGCATCAGCCTTCTTGGGGGAGGGCTGCAATCCCTCATGGACTTGGGGGTTCCTGACAGTTCCTAAAGCTGTGCTGAAACTGCCCAAGGGAAGCATTGCTCTGCACAGACGCAGAGATGTGGCACTTGGGGACACGGTTTAGTGATGGTTGGACTTGATCTTAGAGATCTTTTCCAACTTTAATGATTCTAAACCTTCAGCAGGGTAGCATCCCCCACTGCTGGGAGCTGTTGGCAGTTCAGCTTTTGCAGCTGAATGAAGGATGCTGAGTTCTCCAAACAGCAGAAGGAGGCACCACTTGATTTCTGGGTGTCCTGACTGGGCCATCCAGAAAGGGGCAGCAGGAAGGGTCAGCACACCCACATGGGTTTGGCAGCCTCAGCTTTACCCCTGCAGGTGCAGAGCAGATCAAGTTGGTGTGTGACCTTGTAGAGGAGTGCTTGGAGCCTGACTACGTGAGAATGGTGTTGGGGTGAGAGACGACGAGCTGCAGAGCGCGCAGCCAGCGAGGCCATGTGAGCAGCACAGACATCTCCTGTGTTTTGCAGCCAGGTGCTGGCAGTCCCTCTGACCGAGAAGCTGCTGCCGGTGGTGCTGGCGGTGCTGGGCAGGCAGGTGAGGCTGCATCGTGTGCAGCTCCAGCAGCGCCGGGCTGAAGGCCTGCAGTGCTCCCCGCTCTCTTGCAGGAGCCGCTGCCCTCTGAGCTCTTTGACCTCCTGGTGCTCACCCTGTGCCAGCAGGCTCCAGCCTTTGCCACATCGCTGAGCTACGCCAAGCTGGTGATGGCCGTGCTGACCACGTACAGCAGCCAGGTGAGCGCAGCCTTGCAGCCACCGACCCTTCACGGCTCCCTTCAACCTGTTCTGCAGTTCCACATCTGTTCTCCCCACAGCTCAGCCCGTCCCACCGCAGCCGTCTGGCAGCAGCTCTGGATGGCAGCAACGCAGCCCTGAGGAGATCGGTGCAGGCGGTGCTGGGCAGGTGCGACCTGCTGCTGGGTGGGCTGCCCTCCCCTGGGAAACCTCTCATTTCTCTCCTCTCTTCCTCCTCCAGGTGAGCGGTGAGGAGCAGTTGGAGGCTTCCATGGATGGAGGGGAGGATGGCTGTGTGCGGCTCGCCAGCATGATGGGGACACAATGCGTGGCTATAAAAGCCAGGGAGGGCTGTGGGTGTGTGGGAGCTGGGCTGTGGCTGCACAGCGCCCTCCCAGTGGGTGCTCAGAGCTGTGCAGATAGAGATTTCCTCAGATAAAAACTTCCAATTTGCTTTGTTTGTCTCGTTTAAACTTGAAGGGAGTGGAGGAGTGGGGAGGAAAGGGTTCTGCCACACTCAAGATGGCGTCTCCCACCCGCTATGTCTCACTCAAAATGGCTGCCCCCGTTCCTACTCTGCCACTCTCAAGATGGCCTCTCCCGCTGTGCCAAATCAAGCATTCACGATGGCTACTCGCTGTACCACATTCTTGTTCTGCCACTCTCAAGATGGCGTCTCCCTCCCCTGACAAATCGAGCAACCAAGATGGCGTCTCCCTCTTGCCTTCCGGTTCTGCCGCGCCCAATATGGCGGCTGGGGAGGGGCAGGACTTGTAGGCCGGAAGGCAGCGCCTGTGAGGCGAGTTGTGGCGTAAAGGTGACAGTAACGCCGAAAGTGGCTTCGGGTTACAAATTGAGATACGCCATTCAGTTCCATCACACAGACAGTGTGGATTGGGTGAGATGCGCCGCCTGCATCCCATAGCCTGACTGCTGTTGGCGTCCAGGCAGAGTTGAGACCTGATGGCCAACTTTGTCCATGTCTGTGCTGTTACAACGTGACAGCTGCGGTTGAGGCTTAATTGGCCATCACGGTTTTGTATTGGGTTTATATTTTCTAAGGCACGAGTGGTTGCGCACATCAGCCTTCCTGTCCAACAGCTCAGCCCATTTCTGGGCGCTGCTGGCATTTATTTACAAATCTCTCTTCCTCCAGGCTGGGCTCTGTGTTGTTTCCACATCTGGCATATTTGGTGCTGAGGTGCTTTGTCCAGTTGCTGTCCTTTGAGGGGCTGGCACAGCTCAGGGCTCTGTGCAGGTCGGTGCCTGTTGGTTCAGGAAGGGAGGCTCAGCAGAATGGGGTTGAGGTAAACTTCAAATCAGCCTTTTTTTGTTTTTTCTTTTTCCATGGCTTTTGGGAGCAGCCTCTCTGTGACGTGTTGCTGTGCTGCAAGGAGTGATAATTGCACCCTGAGCACCTCACCAAAGGAAGGGCAATAAGCAGCACGGTGGGGATGGGCTGATGGTTGGACTTCACGTCCTTAGAGCTCTTTTCCAACTTTCACAATTCTGTGACTAATAGGAAGTGCTGCCATGGCATCAACGTGCCCAGATTACTCTTCTCTACCCATGAAAGCACCTGCTGGAAACCTGAGCTGGATGCGTTCTGACCAGAGAACGGAAAAGATGAGTGTGGGTGGATTTCTGAGGACAGCCTCCATTGGAGTTTGCAATGGTGCATTTTGTTGATGAAGCACTTCATCATCTGCTTAAAAAGTCATAAACGCTGCCATCCACACAAGGAGAAGAGGAATTAAACCACAAATGTGTAGCGTGCTACTGCTTCGAGTTTGTTCGTTAACGTCTAGTGCCAGCCAGAGGAACGAAACTCTGAAATAGCATGATGCTGGTTTCTGCAGAGAGCCTCATCAGCTGTGGTTTTGCAGTTGGCTGCAGCTTATCACGTACCCTGGGTTCCTGTGAGGTGTATGTGCAAAATAAACCATGAGAGGCTGGAAGCAAACCCTGGAAATGCTGGGTGTGCTGGGGGAAGGCTGCTTGGTTCTGTGGTTTTGACCCTCCCAGGAGCTTTAAAGTCAGCCTGAGCAGTGCAAAGAGGTGGAAGTGCCAGAGAGCATCAGTCAGGCTTTGTAGAAACTTATCCTGGAATGAGGGAGAGCCAGGCTGGGCTGCTGTTTATTTCCTGGTGGTACTGACAGTCTGAAGTATTGTTGGATGTTTCCTAACTGCAGTGCATGGCAGTGTTTATAACGTCCTGCTGATTTATGGGACGCTTGACAGCTGCTCCCTATCTGCTTCCTCTTCTCTAGAGATCTGCCTCTTTCACTGTAAGGAAGGGATTTCCCTTTTCTCTCCAGTAGTTTCGAATGGATTTGGGTTCGCTGCTCTGTGCTGGGATTTGCTGAGGTCCCTTTGGGTTCTGTTCAGCTTTGCCAGCCTTCGCCACGTTATTAATATTAGAGAAAATTTTAGTGCTGGGTTTAGGGGTAAGAATTAGAATTAGAGTTAGAAGCTTTGTG
The DNA here is from genome assembly GCF_019238085.1 of Lagopus leucura. Lineage (NCBI taxonomy): Eukaryota > Metazoa > Chordata > Aves > Galliformes > Phasianidae > Lagopus > Lagopus leucura. The sequence goes on from NW_024962290.1 coordinate 1,236,056, forward strand.
AGGTTATTACAGCTATTTTCAGGGTTGTTAGGCTGATGATTAGTATTGTTTTTGGGGTCTGGGCTTTATTAGGATTGGGGTTATTGTGGTTGGGGCTCTGGCCCCTCCATGCTGACCCCACCAAGAGAATTGCCTTCCCCAAATCAGACCTCACAATCTGCTTCTATGTTCTGGTGCCCTAGAGTGAGATGCAAAATGCAATACAACCCAACCGGATAACTCTAATAGAATGGCAGTGCTTTAGGATTTGATATTCATCAAGAAAATGGAATTTCTGAGCAATGTGGAGAAAGGTAATGGGAATAATAAAGCAAAGCAAGGAGAGCACCTGGGAAAGGGAAGGAAAGGCGAGAGGAGAAGGACGGGCACCCTACAGGGCGCTCTACAGCGCAGTAACAAGCTCTGGAAGCTCGATGTTGTGCCACACTAAGTAGCGGATAGACATTTGTGTGTATACGTTGTCGCTACTTGTTTGGGCAACCAGCAGCCGGGCAGCAAAGCCGGGTTCCGGAGCGGTGCTGGAAATGCCGCGGAGCGGCTCTCGCGCCTCCCGATAGCGCCGCGGCTCTCTGCTGCCACCTGCTGGACGTCGGTGGGTACTGCAGGCACTGCCCTGAGCAAGAGTCCCCGGTGTGTTCCAGGCACCGCGGAAGATTCACAGGATGGCCCGGGTTGGAAGCGACCTCAAGGATCATGAATCTCCAACCCCCTGCCACACGCAGGGCCACCAACCTCCACATTTAATACCAGCCCAGGCTGCCCGGGATCCCATCCAACCTGGCCTCAAATGCCTCCAGGGATGGGGCATCCACAACCTCTCTGGGCAGCTGTTCCAGCACCTCACCACTCTCTCTGTAAAGAACTTCCCCATGACATCCAACCTAAATCTTCCCTCCCTTAACTTAAAATCATTTCCCCTTGTCCTGCTGGATTCCTGGAGATGTCCAGTGAGTTCTCCCAGGGTTTCTCACTGTGCTTTGTGCTGCTCTAGATGCTTCTCAGGGCATCCTACAGGCCTCCCAGGAGCCACCCTATGTACTCAGAGAAACATTTGTGTGCTTCCAGAGCTCCTCTATGTGTTCTTAGGTATCTTAGAGGCTTTTAAGTGTGCCCTAGATGCCTCCAAAATGCCCCCGGCATAATCTGAAGAACTCTGCGGTACTCCCAGAGCTCCTCGGTGTCCACTAGGATGATGTAGAAGTCTCACATTGTGCTCTAGAGGCTTCCAAAGACACCCCAGTGGACTCAAGCACACCCTAAAGTGCACTGTATAGAACGAATCTCAGCGTTTTAATCCAACATGTGAAGCTTCCTGAAGCAGTGATGCCTCTTTTGTTCTGCCACAACAAATTCACTTAGAGATTACTCCCAGAGACCCCCAGGGTTCTCCAGGTTGCACTCAGCCCACCGCAGAGTTCTGCCATCCACGCTCTAAGCGAGAGCCTCAGCCCGCAGCAGCGCCTCCAGTACCAAATTGCAGTCAATACGAGGCAACGGGGAGCGCCTTAGAGCCAGTGCGCATGCGCGGAACTGGGGCGGGCACCTGTCAGTCAGCCCCGGCGCTGAGCCAATCGGACGCGGCGATAGGAGCAGAGGGGCTGGCTGCTCCCCCGGTCTGAGCGTGAGCGTAAATCCATGCAAGTGCCGCTTGCTTTGGCGCACGCGCACTACTGCCGGAGGATCAGTTACCATAGAGTGGTGGTTTCTCTGCGCAGAGCAGCTAGAATTTAGGCAAATCACTTCCGGCTTTCTGTGCACATGCGTTTCACTGCCTGGAGGCTCAAACACCATAGAAGTTGGCAGACTCGAGGCGCAGAGCGGTTATATGTAAATTACGGATGCGCTGAGCCAATCAGTGGGCGCGCGGAGGCAGCGGTGAGGTAAAAGAGTGAGTTTATGGATTCGCTCGGGCACGTGGAGGGGTGCAGGTGTAAGAGGAAGTGCGGAATGAATGGGGGACGTGGACTGGGAACTGCTGATGGGCTTAGGAATTCTCGCCCTGCCTTCAGAGTATGTGGCTTATGATGAGGATCCGCGATTAGAGGTCTTTTGGGGAAGAATGTGGGGTGGCGGTAGTTGAGGTGCTTGGCTGTGTTGAGGCTGTGGGGCCTGCTGCGTTGTTTTGTGGTTGGTTCGGCTGTGGAAGCGCGCGAAGCAAGACAGAAGCGGGAGCAGAAGTCGTAAGGGTGGAACGCGGGTGGCTGTGGGTGGGAGGTTTGTGTCAGTTGTGCGTGTCACGGGAGGTGCGTAGTGCGTTCTGGAGGACCAGGGACCAAAGACGTCGGCGGACTCGCAGCGCAGAGGGGTTGGAGGAAAGAGAGGCTACTTCCTTGCGCGTGCGTGTTACCGCCTGGAGGACCAAATATCATAGAGATTTGCGGGCTTGCGGCGCAGAGCGGTTAGAACAATGTGGTGCTGCTGTTTGTCATGAGGAGGGCAGAACAGTGAAGCAGGTTGTGCCTCGCCTGGGGATACCCAAAACCCGCGTGGATGCAACCCTGTGCAGTGTGTTCCCACATCTTATAACAGATCCATCAAATGACCATACAACCTTTGTCTTTACCTTTTTTTTTTCCTCCTGAAGTGACCACGTATTACTCCACAAATTAATTTCAGGCAGTATTCTCATAGCTGATTATTCACCATCAAAAGACGCAGGCTTCTTTGAGGCTGAATCCCTAGTGCCTCAAAGTTAGTAGAAGAAACCTCTCCAAGTGGTCATTATTATCAACGTGGACCATATCTGCAGACAATTAGACATCTCAGCACATCCGTATAGGCTCTAGGAACAGTTATCCATGTTATTTTCTTATTAAAATCTGCTTTTGAGGGATGTTTGCAAGGAGCCCCCATAGGATAATTCCCTTGTGTTTTTCTGCCGAGTCTGAACTCCAGGGACAGGGAGTTTAGCACTTCCCTATTAGGTCTTGATCTCTGAACACGTAACCCCATGTAGGATATCAGTGTGATAGGTTATAATGCTAAATATGACAGCATTAAGACGGTCCTCTTCCCTAACAGAGCTCAGTTTCCAAGAGATAAGGCCTCAGATCTGGCACACAGTATCCAAATAATCTTTTCAAAAGCATTACTGGTGGGACGCACACTTCAGGGCCTATGGAGAAAAAGCTTGTCAGTTTATCCAGTCTTTTTCAATAGGCTCTCAGCTCAGTCTGACAGCAAGCAATATTCCCAGTCTTATGGCAATTAGAGAAGAAAAATATCCTTTGTGTTAGCGATTTTCGTTCTGCTGGCCAGAAAGTTTGTTCCGAGTGTTGAAGACAAAAACAAAGCCTTCATTGAGGCTAATGGGGAGAGTGCCTCATTCAGAAGGCAAAAAGGAATCAGGAAGATAATGTGACATTTTGCAGGCATGCAAGTCTCATTGAATAGCGGTGTAAGAGCACTTTTCTGAACGCTGCCCATAGTAACTTTTCTGCAGGCTATACACAAATGTCTGTGCCAATCCCAAGTCGCTACTCTATCCGTAATTACAAAGTAAATACACAGTTGTGACACATCCAGATGCCACTGGCTGCATCCAAGTGTCCATCATACAGAAACACTCCTGAGGCACTCTGAGGCACAGAAGTTTTTTAGTTCCTAAAGGTCAGTGTTGATAGCTTCATTTCACTGTTCTGCACTGAGGACGTTTTCCATGCGAAGCTCTGGTGAGATTGGTACAGAACAGTTCTCCAGCTATAGAAGTAATAGTTGTAAATTAACCACTTCTTTCTGCTCCAAACCAGCTGTGACGTGGCCCTCGAACTACAGAATCCGCATCATAGAATTAATTAGGTTAGATACTGTGTAAGATTGATTCTCTAGATCATCACAGCTTTCAATGGAAAATGAGAGCTGTTTGTCAATAGGCCACGCTTCTGCTTCTGAATATTTCCAGAGTTACATCTAGAATTAATTACTACATCTGGAATTAATTACAAAAGGTGGTTCTGCCATGAAAAAAAAAAAAGGCTTCATAAATTAACCTGTGATTCAGTGAGCCTGAGGCAAAGTGATCAGGATGAATGAATTCTTAGGAAGCTTCTTCAGTTCTCCCATCTCTGATGATACAGACAGGTACCTGAAACTATTTGCTTACACTCCTGTTGCATTTTGAAGTTTTTAAAGGATTTGGTGTATTCTGTAGCACTACAAGTAAATGTAGGACTTCTTGCCACATTATTGTCAATTGCATTGCCAGTGGTATTTCTTTGTGTTCTCCCTTGCATGAAAGAGAGTTTCAGAGCAAACCAAGCCTGATATGAAATCTTTCTTGACGTTTCTTTACATTTCAGATGCTTTTTACTGGAATGTGGAAGAAATGTGAGAAAGAGGTGTCTTAGATGAGAGGAGACAAGACTGGACTACATGGATCAAGGGAGAAGAGTGAGTTGTTTGCTGCATGTTTTGCTTACAGAGCATTGGTACAAGCTATTCAATTAGAGTAACTTTGGTTAATTAGGTACTTCTGAAAGACCTCTGTAGCTAGAAATGCCTTTTCCTTCATTCACCCGTAGAAAAGGACATCTAAGCATCATGCTTCCTCATGCTCTCTTTTCATTATCACACACTGTGCTAGTGTTATTGATTTGTTTTTAAATGCAGAAGTGACACAGGAATAAACAGATCCTGCACTGGGGTAAATGTTGAGATATTAACAAACTTACTATCTTACCTCTGTTTTCCTGTGATCATTTCCTTCTCACTTTGAGTCCCTTGACCTGAGTACAGTAGAAACAGTGATTAAAAACAAATGTACCTGCAGAGGCAGCTGCCCTAACTTCACTTTGATTTGGCAGCATGGACAGTGCTTCTGAATATGAGGGAAAAACAAGCCATTGGCACTCCATAATCAGTCTGAAACTTCCAAAGAGTCATGGCAATGTCCCCTGCCCCTGGATACGCACATCTCACATCAGGAAACTCACTGTAATACAGTTACCAGATGGCTGAATCAGCATGAAGGAGAGAAAGTCAAACTGAATGCGCAGAGAAAAATGGGTCACCTCCCATCAGTGAGCATCATGGCTCACTGTCAGCTGAAAATATGGTTTGGGGCACAGGCAGTGACTACAGCCAGATGCCATTTTTAAACACTGGCTCACTGTATGTTGCTAATAAATAGAAAGTTATTTGATTTTGAACTTCAAACTCAGTGGTTTTGGAAATAAGGTGAAAACCTGCCTACTTTGTACAAGCTCCCTTTTGCTAAGCATCCCTAAGGCTACAGTTTGATAGCCTGAATGAGAGAATTCAAAGCACCAGAGGGACATGTTCTGTTGCATCCTTAGTTTATGGAAGTATGGAGCTGCTCTTCTTTTGCACATGGTATCACTGCTCTGGTACATGTAATCAATGAGTTTTTGGAACAAAGTTTGTTTGTAACAGCAGCACAGCTGCTTTCCACTCCATCTCATTCCCTGTCAGTAGGTTCATTCCTTTCATGACGGAATGCACTTGTTGTTTTGAGCACCAGCAAACAGGAAATTAGAGAAAGTGAATTGGACAAATTGCAGACGCTGTAATTATCTTTATCTTCGAGTTCACTGCAAACCAGCTGTCCCACCACAGTCTGGTGAGACGACACATCGTATGGCCAAACTGAAAATGAAGGACCTCAAGTTAGAAAGTGCTGCATCTCTTCTAAGTTGCAATTTCAGAGTCAGATGAAGGAGCACAATTTGTCAAAGTAGGTGCAGAGATTTTGGGGGACTCCAACAGTCAGCACTTATTTGACCAGCCATTTATGAGATTTATATAGTTTTCTATTATGAAGTTGATGGTAACAGGAGGAAGAGCTCGCTCATCTCATTCTGCTCCATGTTATTTGAAAAAATGCAACCAAAACCACACCAACACTGGACTGAATTCTCTGGCATGAATGGGCAGCACGACTTGCAGAGAATAATGCAGTCACAAAACCATGGAGCTTTTTCTCTTTTGTGACCTGTGCTCAAGAACACACTATCCTAATACATCAAGAACTGTCCTGACCCTTCTTTGTCTCAGCTGTTCCTTTTACCTTTCACAGTACCCTCTGTCAATGGAATACATTTTATACTTCCATTTCCTTGTTTTAATCATCTACTAGTTGATTTAGATGGGAGCTTGCATTTCTTGCATTGCAAAAGTAAGAGAAATAGTCGTTCCCCATTTACCTTCCCCATGTTCACTGACTTAACAGTCTCTTTCTTATGCCTCTGATCATAATACAACATTAGTTGTTCTGAAGCTTTGCTGTTAAGATGGTCTGCCTATTATTACTGCATGCAGTGTCCAAGAGAAGGACGTGAGAAAAAATAAATATCCAAAACCTAACATTTAGAAAAGGACCAGAGCTACTCTGTAGTTTGACTTCCATGGGACATGCATGATAACTGAAAAATGGAAAATGTATCCAGACTGTACAGTTCTTTAAAAAAAAATCTGCTTTTATTTCCTTTATTTTAAAGAGAACATGACAGATGTGTTTTAAAGATTTGCAACATAAAGTCTTAACAGTGGGAAAGATGTTATATTAATTTGGTCGTAGCCAGCACCAGTTCTAATGATGAAGCTAAACAAACTTCTTCTCTCTCCATCTCCTATCTGCCCATTTTTAATAATCTAGTTCCTTATTACCAAAGCATGAGATCAGCTATTAGTTAATTACTTAATGCTAGCTCTGTTCTAAAGAGACTCCATCTATGTCTGATAACCCACCTAGAAGAAAAGTTCCCAGAATAACTTTATGAAGTATTGGAGCCATTGGTGATTGTGAGTAATTCCACACAGAGTTCCTCTGACTGACCAAACTAAAACCCTGAACTCAAACAGGAAGATTCTGACCGCTGTGTTGTACGACGTCCAGCTCTAGTTTGAAATTATTCTTGATCTCCACCCCCCCTCAAGATTCAGAATTTGGATTAGTCAGTTTAGACACAGAGCTAGAAAAATGTCACTTTTGTTAATGAAATTAAAACAGCCCATACGCCTAAGAAGTAAGAAAGCAAAGAATTTTCTTATAAGGGGATGGAAATTGATGCAAATTCAAATTTATTTCAATTTCTGAAGAAAATAAGTACTATCTTACCATGCATTAGGGCTTTTGCTTAGTACAAATTATTTGTTGCTATCTAAACAGGTTGAGCTGTATGTTCTAGAGTACAAAAGTGACTCTGTTGTACAGTTTCATTGGCCTGATGATTCCCTGCTGGAAATCAATGGATGACCCAAAAAAACCCCAAAAAGCAGCCAGGTGTCAGACAACAGAAGACAACGCCGTTTTTCTTTGTGACAACTGGGATGAACATTTGGAAGATACTGATCCAAATGTTTCTGAACGTAGAACTGTCACCTGGTGATCAGCTATGCCTGTTGGTTACAGCGACCAAACAGAGTGGCCCTCATTTTAATTCATCAAGAACTTTGCCCTTTGTTGTGAACCAAAGTGCTACCAAAACCTGAAAGAGCAAGAACTAAGCTGCTTAAAAGGATACTGAGCCATGGTGCAGGAAACGCTGATTATTATGCCCAGATTGTTTTCACATAAGTGTGTGCAGTGCATAATGGGTAGATGTGAGCTCATTGCTAAGCCTTGCAAGAAACTGTTGTATTTTATAGGACACATAGCAAGTAACTTCCTTTATATAGCAAACATAGTAAGTAAACTTCCCTTTGGTTTCAATTTCTACATCCAAAATATTTACAGGGACTATTTAAATTTGTCTGTCAACTTCTAGGCAAAGCCCCAGACGTTTTTCTAGCTGTTGCATGAGAAACAACAGTCCTCAGTATATGTGGTGCTGAGAGCTGGCACTGATTCTCCTAGGAAGCACTGCAACTGTTCTAGTTTGGGCTGGGATAGAGTTAATTCTTCATAGTGGCTGGTATGATGTAATACGTCCCTTAAAGATGATGCCTTTTCACAGTATGTGCCTTATTTTTAAAAGCATCAATTAAGAGGAAAGGCAGGCAGCAATAAAAGTATGTCCACAATTAACATAGGAAAATGGAAATACTAAGCTCATGTAAAATGACTGTAACTTTCTGTTGCTTTGTGACAGAAAAAAGATCTGTACTATCTGTACAGAAAAAGGAGGAAAGTATTATTTAAAGTCTCTAATAGCATATTAAGCGGGAGGAAATTTTAAATGATTAGCCTAATTAGTCTACATTTTAACAAGGTAATTTTAACAAGTAAATTATCAATGTAGAAACGAGTAAGGCAGAAGGTTTGTACCTTCTAAGGAGCATGGCTGCCTTTTAAACTGCCATCTGAATCCAGTCTCTCCTCTTAGAATAAGGAAGTTAAGATCTGGCAGTGCTTCAGTTCAATAAAAAAAAACAAAATAATTTGGATCTTGATCCCAAATTTATCCTGTAGCTATCTGAGAAATTCTTTCCTTATTAACAGAGAAAGAAGGAAGTAACTGTAGAAACTGCTTTAAGGCAGCTGCCCAGAATTTTTCGTGGTAATGAGCTCTGTTCATAGACTTTAAAAAGTTTAATTAAATACAGATGAATGACATTTCCTACTTTCAGAAAACTGTAGATCGGCATTTTAAGAGTTCATGAAGGCATCCAGTCCTTGTCCTAATTAACCATGGTAGTTTAAAACGGAAAAAGTAGTGCTGGGGGAGGGGAGAGGGGCTCTACTGTTGATTTATCAATTATGGTATTTTCTATTATACTGAAATGATGCAGAAAGGCTTTGAAATTCATCATCCCAATGCCAGTTTCTGCAGTTATGAAAAAAATGCCTATACTAACAACAAAGTCCATTTCATGCTCTCGTATTCCACTTGACCTTCTATCTTCTCAGTTTAAGGGTTGTGGCCTGAGGCCACAGCCATGTTAGTCACCCACATGTTAACTCTGGCAACAAACCAAGTATTGAATTCTTACAGAAACGCCGAAAAGATCGTTAAAAAGGAAAAGGAAAAGAAAGAAAGATTACGTGTACATCCATACTGTGGTAAGTCTACCTCATGAAGTCTCATGCTGTACCTTTGTGAGATCTTCGGCAGATAACTGAAACGTTCTGCAAAATTCACATCTGGTTTAACAAAATGTACATAAAAACAATTGTCTGCTTACCCACTTCTGATTGCACTTCTGTCAAGAGAATGATTCTCTGTGGGCCATGTGAGTCTCAGTTGATACAAGAAGATGAAGATTAAACACAACGAGACCTGCTGCTGCTCAGCTGCTTCCCAGCAGTTGTGATACAGTGCTCACATGCATTTGTATTATGGCAAACTCAGGTAAGTGATATTTGTTTTTTATTATCTAGAAAAGCGTTTGGGTGAGGAAACCCAAAAGGTGGGTTTGAGGAGCCATCAGACTGCAATCTTGCAACCTGCATAGCACAGGATTCTGTCCCAGTAGGAAACTGAAGCTGACTTGGTCCCATGCTGTAGTAACGACACGTCACTGCTTTGGAAAAACAATAAAAAGAAGAAAGAATAAAGAAAGCACTGAGAATTCCAACGCCATAAAAAGATAAGAAACAGAATGTATTTTGAGTGAAAATGGAAAAGTCTTGTGTTATGCAAGGCCAAAATCTCCAAAACAGGTGTGTTCCTAACAGCATGGCACTGAGCATGGATGAATTCATTGCAGCTGAGGTACTCTTAGGTTCTGATTGGAACAGTTTGTGGGTACATCTTACAGATGTTCCAGCTCAGATATTACTGCCTCAGGCCTGCACTTGCACCACTGGTTCTTGTGGTTTGGCTGAACTGGAGCAAAAGGAACAGAAAGTCACAAGGATTGTTTACAAAGAAAAATGTATGAATGTAGAAACAGTTGAACAAATAAAGAGGTAATGAAGAGAAGGAGAGTCAGTGAGTCATAAGTGAACATGGACCAACCTTCAAAGGAAGCGATGGATGCGTGTAGGTGGCAGAATGCTTGGATGTTACGTGGAGGGTATTTCAGTGCTGGCATTTGATTTGAAAGAACCACCACGCAGGTCTACTTTCTCTACTAATTTACATGAAATTACTAACTCTCCTCTAATTTGTGTGTGGACATTTCAGAGCTCTGTGCATGATTTGCGAAGGCAATTTGTGCCAAGGGAAAGGTGTACACACAGCATATGAATGAGTGCAAGGGAACTTGATCAAAATTCCAGTCTCATGTATTTTTTCTGAACACTTGCTGCACTCCTTTCGGATCTGGAAAATTGCAGACTGACATATCTCTGGATTTTTTATGTTGTGATTCTTTTTTCCTAAGATCTACGCCCTACTGGTTCTGGGAAACTTGTGACCTCTGCATTTTTAATTAGAACTTGTAACATTTTCCATAGCAACATATTTTGATGTCGCAAATACAGAACCTGTCAAATCAAACAATTTCCAAGTGCAAAGCTACGGTCTTCTGGTCAATAGAAGTCCAAGGACATAAAAACACTGAGATGCAAAGAAGACTGAAAATTATTTGTTGGTTGACTCATACCTTTGATCTTCATAATTAAAAAATCAATACGGATATAAAAGAATTACATTGCATGCTGGAGTGGTTTAGATGAAGAACTCGGTACTAATTTCATTGCAGATGAGAGCAGATAGAATCCATCTGTGTGACTGGTGTGCCAGTACTAATATGGTACAAAGGAAAGGAACTATTTCTAGGAAATAGTCGAGATATGGAAAAACTTCACTCACATGATGAACTGTGCGAGCAGGAAGTGAAGAAAAAAGAAATCTGAAACAAGGCCTGAGCTCAGATTTCAACAGACCCACAGTATTAGGAGGAATAATACAATTTGATACGATGCCTTAAGAAAAGCAGTATAACTTAGCACTTAAATATGTATATGAAAAATAAATCACTTATTTATGACACATGCCTCGCAAGTGCCAAGTAAGACTTCTGTCAAGTTTGAAGAAGATAAACTAAGAATTTTTGTCAGTCAGATGCATTTATCCTTCCTTTTCCTGCTTTAAGCTAGGACTAATGGCCTAGGAAGGCATATTTTACTGCCATTGCTAAGACTGCAAAAGGTAATCGTCTTCTGCAAGGACATCCACGTGTAACTGTCACACCAGCAGCCAAGAGACATGGATGTGATCATCAAGTTTTGTTAAATCAAATGCTGAATGCCATGAACCTTTCAGGAGGAAAAGGCAAGAGTCAGTGTGAAACGTGGTAAGAACTTCTTTGTTTCTGGTAGCATTGGGTGTGTGACTACCATCCCTTTGCTTATTCCATCTATTTCCACATTTCTACAAAGTAAAAGAACCCAACCCACTGGAATATTAAGGTAAATGTGGTGTGTTTTAACCTTGCATTGCAGATAAGGAATTCCTGGGGTTCCTGAATCCTGCATGATTCCAGGCACCCCACCTGAGCGTGCATAAGGGAAAGGGGAACAAAAATAGAAGATTTTTCTGTTCCCTAGCAAGAATCTGATAGTTCCCCTCTACTGCCTTTGGTGTAAAAGAAAACCAAAGTTCAGCATTCTAGAAGATGTATTATAGCAGCCTGAAAGACTTTATAGATATATATATATCTATATACATATAGATATATAGAGTATACAAAGAGATGACAATACTTCCATGATGGAGATTTTCTGCTTTAGAATGAAGTGCTTCATTTGGAAAAACAAAAAAAAAAAACCCAAAAAACCCCCAAAAAACTCCTAAAATTGTTAGAACAGTAATTAAAAAAAAAAATTGTTTAAACTCCACAACTTGATACAAAAAGCATTGCTGTGAAAGGTTTGATTTTCAAGAAATCATTTTTAAACTTATTTACAAAACAAGATAGAAGCCTCTGCTGCTATCTATAACATTCACTTCCGTAGTAGGACAGCGATTTGCAACTATTGTATGAAAGATACAGAAAGTGTCACTTAAGTGAAAAAAAAAAACCCAATTATTTTAAGGACAAATAGTAAAAATTGAATGTTTTGGAGCTTAGAGAAACAGAGTTTCGAGGATTTTGCCCTCCAGTGCAAACTGCTCATGCTTATGTTGTAGGAGCATCTTGACTGCAAGAGTCTTAGTGGAAGAAAACTGGCATTGCCTTTATAGAAATGTATTTAATTCTGCGTTTGCAGTTTTCCCAGCTTCATCCATATATGCTGGCCTCGAGGGCCCTAAAGATGTCACAATTTTAAACAGTCTTATAAATCTAGGAGGGGAAATGAGCTGTCTCTCAAACAGAGAGCCTTGGAGAATGTCTAGGGGGCTTCACCAGCGGAGCTGCTGAAAACAAAGCTATGATTCAGGGGTCTCTGACCTTTCCCAGCCCTCCTCCACCAGTGTCAGCCTGCAGCCTGCTCTTTAAAATTTTCTGCTCACCCAGGGAGCAAAATTAGAAATCTTCTCCAGGGAGAGTTTTTCTTCCATCAAGCCACTCATCAGTCCACTGAGGCATGGAAACCAAAAAGGAAAGTCAGTTAAAAGAATGTATGCTGCTTGGTAAGGATTTCCCACAGCAGAGTGTAAATGTCCAAACCAGCTCATCAGCAGAGTGCCAGCCTTTCCTGTAGGTCTGGGTGCTGTCTGTACTGTGGTGGTATAGAAGAGTGCCAAACACCGTGCAGGTGATGCATGCATCAACACAGCAGATGTGCAGGTGTGTTTGAACTGCTCAACATCAGCACTTATCAAATCTTGAAGACACACTATGACAAATAAAAGCATTCATTCAGATGTGCGTGGCATTTCATGAATGGAATCGTTATTATCTTCTCCAAAAATTTTTGGTCTTATGTTTAATGTAATATAATATATTGCTTCTTGGAAACAAATCCTTGTTAGTCTTGTTTGGTTTTTTGTTTTTTGGGTTTTTTTTTCCTAATTGTGGATCACCACAGAACAGGGTACAGTTGATAAATACCTCAAATACCTGAAAGGTGATTGCTGTAGAGCAGGGCTGGTCTCTTCTCACTGGTGACAAGTGACAGGACGAGGGGAAATGGCCTCAGGTTGTGCCAGGGGAGGTTTAGGTTGGATATCAGGAAGAAGTTCTTTACAGAAAGGGTTGTTAAGCACTGGAATGGGCTGCACAGGGAGGTGGTGGAGTCACCAGCCCTGGATGAGTTTAAAATCCATCTGGATGTGGTGCTCAGGGATGTGATTGAGCTGCTGTTAGAGTTAAGGTAGGATGGTCAGGTTGTGGTTGGACTTGATGATCTTTAAGATCTTTTCCAACCTGATCAATTCTATGATTCTATGATCTTCTGTAATAAATTCCAGTTTACACTGCGGCAAGTAAATGTAGCAAATATTGAACCTCCATCCAATACAAACTGCCATAACATAAGTGGTGAATCACACCAAACATCTGCTTAGCTAAATATCTCATTTCCTACAATAATGACTAAAGGATAAGCATGGAAATGCATAAGATTAGGACACACATCATATGAACGGCTCCACAACATTATCTCACTCTCCAGAAACTCGCATTTTAGGAATTTCTTAAATCAGAAGACAGCAGCAGTCCTCTCAGGATTTCCTTTCCAGGAATGTGTTCTCCCTTGAACTCCTGCAAACTTTCCATGCCTGTGACATTCTGCAGCAAGAAGTTCAGCGCTGAGCTGTCTGTCACAAGGGAAAGTCGTCTTCTCTTTACTCTGAGACCAGCTCTGTTGCCCCCTACTTCTCATGGTGTAGAAAACACACCAGCATTACCTTTGCTATGTTTCTCATGACCCAAAACAATTCTGATCTGATTCTCTTTTCACGTCTTGTTGCCCACTTTCTAAACCCATCCCTGCAGTGTATTGGGACCTCTGCTTTCACGTCACGACAGTCCTTTCAGTACTGAACTGTGCTTTCTGAAATATGTGGCTATGATTTTGAATGATTTTGATATAACTTCAGACTGGAAAAAAAAACCAGAGTGACTTACTCCAAGCAAACAAGATAACAGGATAGTTTCTTCCCTGCTCTGTGGCTCTGTCTGCAATACTAAATGTTTTTACTGTTGGACAGCCTCACTATACTGCAGTCCTGTAATTCAATTACACAGAAGAGATGTAGAACATGGAAATTTGGTCAAGCAGAATGTGCTGAAGTTATCATAGTTACATCACTTATAGAACTTCATAATTAAATGGTTTAGCAAGACCAAATGCACTACTGTATACAGTCATGGTTTATACTTTATAGATATGCAGTTAAAGATTACCTGTCACCAGAGTGAGTTCAGGTCATGGAGACATCACACCAAGGACAAATGAAATTTACTTGAAAGTCTCCTGGAACTAGAAGACAAAAAAACCCAACCAAGTGAAAATGAAACTTGTGCATACCTGAAAGCTCATTGGGAATTGGATTTTTTTTCCCAAGTCTTTAAGGAGCCTTATAGGATTCACTGCTGTAACAACCATTTCACTTCAGGGCCTCAGGGCTGTACGTGTTGAACAGCTGAGCCCTTCCAAGACTGCTGCATCTCTGTCCTTCTAGGGACTTAATTATTTTTAAAGCAAAAGGGTTAAGATTACAGCTGATGGTAGCACAGGAGATGCACAGAGTTTTATCCACATCGCTGTTTTAAATACGGCATCCAGGCTCTGCTCTCTGATCTTTCTGAACTTTGAATCTGGCTCTTTATGTAAAGGATCTTGAATATAAAAGACCGTACTAGAACATCACCTATTATTTGGACTGGGTGGGAGGTGATATTTTCAGCAGCATCCAATTTTTATAGGACCTCTTTATGTCCAAGATTCCTTAGTACTTATTTGGTTATGTACTCGTCCTCTGGGAGTCTGTCTGAGAACTTTCTGCTGTGGTTTTGTTTGGTATTTGAATTAGCACTCAATTGCTGGTTTACGTTGCTCAGTCATGCCTTATCCTCCCCGTCCCCTGCCTCGTCCCTGATGAAATTTGGGTTTCCTTCACCGTGTTTGAAGAATTTCTTATCAGGCATTAACCCTCTGAGCCCACAGATTAACCATCCTGGCATAAGTAAAGCCTAAAATTTGAAAGCAATCAATAAAAGTGAAACAATGACACTATCTGAAAATAAATGCTGCCGAGATGGATCAGCTTACACTGCTTTAAGGGCTATATGGGATTTGTTCTCATCTGGGAAATAATTTGCTAATGCAATATGGATTTAAAGTCCACTTCAACCTAAACCTTTCTATGATTCTATATCTAAAATACACCAATCTGTCAAAAGTTGTGCCAGGTGATCCCTTACACTGCAGCTTAATTTAGCAGAAGGAAAATGCCACTCTATGCTTTGTTTGGACAGCCTGGGCTAGTACCAGGTCTGGAGGTTGGTGGCCCTGCCTGTAGCAGGGGGGCTGGAACTTGATGATCCTTGGGTTCCAACCCAAGCCATCCTGTGATTCTGTGTTTATATTTCAATTTAATAACATTTGAAGAACCAAAGGTATATTCTCATCAAAGATTCCTCTTTTCCCAAAAGCAGCATCCAAAGGAAACCACAGAACGCTGCACACCAGTTTTACTGTCCTTAACTTACTTAGTTGTTCCATGTTTTTGCACTGCTTCCTGTTCTTTTAGGTATTTCAAAGGACAGTTGAGTATTGTGAAATGTGGTTGTAATTGTAAAAAAAAAAAAAAAGAGAAAGAAAAAAAGTAATCCTTCAAAATATTGTGTGAAACATATTGCCTTAAATATTTATGCAACAGATGCTGATGCTTTGCCCTAAGGTTAATGTGGATCCATTTAGCATCTGTTACTGAGTCACCGTGGCAGAGATTAGAACGTTATGTTTGTATTTAGATTATCTATTGCAAACACATCTGGGTGACCATCCTGGGATTAATTTGTTGAAGTCTGACATTTGCGCACTGTCACCTTATTCTGATCTGGTCCTCTCAGGGTCTGTTGTCAATTCCATAACTACCTCCCCCATTCAGCTGAAGGAAGGGAAATAAGAAAATTGAAAGGTCAGACTTCTGAAGTCATCTTCGCCATGTGCTTAGCATTTACATCATCAAATTAATGGAATAACTGCAACCACAAGCACAAAAGATAAAGGACAGAAGCTCTTTTTCCTTCGCAGTACAAATCCTTCTCACACAGAAGCTCACACTGAATCTTTTCCCAGCTGTACAGGATTTACTTCCCATTCTCTTCCAAGATGCCAGAAACTCAGCCTCTAGCTAAAGCTTGCTCAGACAACTCTTTTTTGTTTCTCTTGGTGAAGCAGACGCACCACATTCTAATCACTTGCTCTTTCCACCATGAGAAATGTTCTGGGACAGAAACAGCCCCAAAAGATTGAATGTTATCATTTCTTTTCTCATTATGCCAGTTTACACCACTGTTGTCAGTCAGTGTAACACACATGAATAAGTACAAGCTGTGGCAAATTCCTGGAGATTGCCTTGCAGTGATCTGGAAGCCAACCTGCCTTGCCATGGAGTCCAAAGACAGTCATGCCATCCATATCCCTGAAGTAGAACTGGACCCTGAAGTCTGAAAACTGCAATATTTTGTATGGTTCTGCCTACATAACAAATATCCTTAGCATCCAAAATCCACTTGGCAGGTGTTCGATCAGGCACTGAATCTCATATGTATGAACCACTCCATGCTACAATGAGAGTCTGTTCACCAGTGTGTAACTGACTTGTTAATGTGAGCAAATGAAGCATCAGAGAAGGGTAGGGAAGAGGGAAAAGAATAAGCTCAGCTCTATAAAGTAAGTAATCTGTAAGGATTAAGCAGTGCTTCTGTGTAGTGCTTCCTCCACCAAAAGAAAAGACAAGATTCGGTGCTCTCAACATGAACTACTATGAAGACTGGCTGACCTCTGTGCCTTTGGCAATTGGAGCAAAACTTCTGTGTCATGCAAAAGGTTATCAGGGTATCCCAAAAAAGACATAAAACATATGGTAAGATGCTAAATGCAATGTTATCCATTAACATCTACAGTCATCTGGGATAGGCAAATTTAGGCCAGGGCAACAGAAGTTGATGTCCTAGGGTCAAGATTAAATTTAAATAAGACACGCAGTGCTTGTTTGTTGGTGAGACAAACATGATGTCACTCATTCACTCTGCAAACACTCCCACTGAGTTACACTCAGTGCTAAACTGAGAAATGTCCTTAGGAATGTCATAGGTGAGGAAATGAGCAGGAGGAAATGGTACCTCTGTTTTGATACCTGGGTTAATGGAAACTTATTTGAAACACTGGAAGTTATGTAATAGGGTGCAACCATTTATCAGGTGTTGCCTATTGAGAGGGAAAACTATACAGAGCCACATCTGACTGTAAAAAGCTTCCTGTAATGTTTACTTTGAGATGGCACCTGGAAAGACCGTCATCTTCTGAAAGCATCTGCTGTAATGCACAGCCCAAGAAATGCACACAAACAGCTGTAATTACTAATAAAGACACGTGTTTTGTAAGTGCTGGAAAGCCTTCAATTTAGCATCTCTGTAAATGCCAGAAAGCTCTTAGAATAAACGACCAGAATTCCTCCTTCTGGCAAGAGCCCCACCTGATGGCTCTACCAAAGAAGAGCATTGGAAGTCATTTTTTGCAGCTGGCAAAGGAAAATACAAGTTTAGGTGAAGAATCTGTCACAACTTCCTGCATGAGAAAGGAAAGCAAGAGACAGCTTGTCTGAGCCTGCCTTCTCGCAGCAGGAGGGCTATGGAAGTGTTTTTGATGTCAGACAAAACCATTCCACCATGGATAAAATGCAACAGAAATGGACGAGGTGCAGTTTTGGGAAGTGATGCTTTTTGATTGTGAAGGTGCTGTGGTGAACATTTCAGTGTCAGCTTTGTGAAATTCAGAATCTGAGTATCTCTCTATGCTCTTCAACTTCTATAATGGTTCCCAGCATGGCTTACTTTCTTCAACAATCCTTAACTACTATCTGCAGGCACCAACTGTCTGTTATTATTTCTGCAGTTTAACAATACAAAGCAAAAACAGAAATACAAAAGAACAAAAGTAGCTCATGAAGTCCAAAGACGCGCATAAGATTTGATACACAACAAATTAATTTCTTCTCATTTGGTCCCCGCGAGGACGGCGGCCCCAGGGTTGTGTGGTCCTAGAGCTTTAAAGTCATTGAAATTCTAATCTTTAAAAAACACTGAAAGATGAACTTTGACTGTACAAACCTTTAAATAAAAATAGCATTTTTACTAATGTGCTCTTCCCAAGTGCCTGCGTCTTCGTAGTAGGTTTCCCATCCTAATACTGTATGTTTTTGCAGCTGGCAATTGACACTGCCAGTGAGCCTTTATGTTCAATGTTATTTAATATATTCCCATCAGAAAGTTATTTTTACTTTTCAGTTTCAGTATCTTCTTGAAGTGTCCTGCATATAACGTTCATATTGTAATTTGCATTTTTTCCCATAGGATAAAAAAAAAAAAAGATTCAAAAAACAATATTGAAAGAATTCAGACCCATTTGCTGAGAAAAAGAATTTTACAGAATGGAAAAATGCTGGGAAAAAAAAAAGAAAAAAGGAAGAAATGCAACTTTTTAATTTAAGCAGCTGAACAACACCACCATAATGAAATACTGCCATTTAATTTTAGTGGTATGGCATGGAAGGATCAGATGTTCAGTTATCATCATGCGTGGTTCTTTCCATCAGGGCTGTGCTCCATCCTTACACCCCCAGCTTGTGTTGCTGGTGGAAGCTGCCTCGACCCAGTTGCAGGGCATTCCACCTGGATTTGCTGAACCTCATGAGGTTCTCCTGGGCCACTGCTCACCCTGCTCAGGTCCCTCTGGGTGGCATCCCACCCACACCCCACAGCTTGGTGTCATCAGCACACTTGCTGAGGGCGCATTCAACTCCACTGTCAGCATCACTGATGAAGATATTAAAGCACGTTGCCCCCAGCACCGACCCCTGGGGGACACCACATCCCTGATCTCCATCCAGACGTGGAGCCATTGATAGCTCTCTCTGGATTCGGTCCTGCAGATAGTGCTTCGTCCATTGAACCGTCCACCCATCAAATCCATACCTTTCCAATTTGCAGAGAAGGATGTTATTTACTCTCCCACCATGCTTGTAGCATGAAACTTGAATTGGCATTTTGTCCACGTTTCTCACAGTGAGATGGGTTCATTTTCTGCATTTGAGGAGTAGATACAATTTACAGGTCTGCTCAGAACATATCTACCATTGCAGCATTATAGTCAGATGTATATTTATTGTCTGCAGTAAGCTACTAAACAAGTATACTGTGCCCCTTCCCTTGGACTGAGAAAATTTTTGTTCACACACAAGCAGTATAAAAATACTGTGAACTCTTTAAAGATCTTCAACCCAACACTTTGTGTTGAATTAGAAAAACAATCTGATGTGGCTACAGAAATAATGTTTGCATTCTGTCAGTGTTGTCTCCGCCAAATGCTGGATTATCTGTTTCACATTCGTTTAAACACAGGAAGGTTATAACAGGTCAGACAGCAATCTGGGCTTTATTGGCTGGGAAAACTGACCTCATAAATCTGATTTGATACATCTGTCCTTTCAGCTGTCTGCATGTATGCCTGTGCATTCAGTTGGCCACCTGCCTGCTCAGTGGCAGATCAGCTCCCGTGGCTTCTGCACAGAGCATTTTCCAAGTCCCTCTCTCTGCCACAGAAATAAGTATATTTGAAGGAAGTTCAGAAAGGAAGACATGTTTATGGCAGCTCGTAGGTGCCCATGAGAGACATTGTACTGCTATGATGAATGGTCAGGAAACCATTGAAACTATCCTGAGCAATGCTGTTATGCCAAATATTGCTGGAAACGGATGATGCTACTCTCCTTGCCACACTTTCTGAGTACACATGAGGGTCTGTGGTTGAAATACATCATGATATAACGTTGTGTCTCATATTGCAAATACTTATCAACTTCCACCTGATTGGTATCTGTCACTTGAATCCAATTAGAGACTACTATTTTTCCAAGAGACCAAGATTATAGTGGAAATGAAGGACTGGAGCTAGTGTTGCAAAACTAGAAAACAGTTATTATGATGCAACACTTCTTCCAGGTAAACACGGAATGCTGAATTTCATTTTCTAGAGTGAAATGTCTCCCTCTGTTTATCACCAAAGGCATTTGAAGTCTGTGGCTCTGCAGCACAGTGCAGGTAAGAGTTTTTGGAATGAAGTCACCAGCAACCCCTTTTTCCTGCATTGCTCTGACCATTCCATTATTTAGGACTATCAACAGAAGCGTACATCACTTGTATTCCACCAGTAAACCAATCTAAAAGAATAAGTGACATGAGACATAAATAAAAGTACGTTCTGCTCGTTGCCTTTCCCAAATGAAGACTGACAATCTATATAAAGAGGTTTCTTTATACCAAGAGGACCTGTTGTGGGTTGATGGCCTCTCACCAGCTCAGGTTGCCAATGCCCATCCAACACGGCCTCAGGCACCGCCAGGGATGGGGCAGCAGCAGCTCTGTGCAGCAGTGCCAGGGCTTCACCACTTTATGGTGAAGAATCCCCTCCTCCCATCTAACATAAATCTCCCCTCCTTTCGTCTTAACTGCTCCACGTCTTTTTGTGCTGGGAGCCCAAAGTGACAGCAGACAAAGGTAGGAGCAAGTGGTAAATATGGCAATTTTAGAACATTTCCCTCCTGCCTGAAATTTTCAATAGATGCAGATGGAATTTCGTGCTTGATCAACATTTCTTTTCCAAACGTCTTAATTCATTACCGGATGCATACAGCAGCAGTGAATACTCACCTGAGGAGCCTGGCATCTGCACTGATTTAGGTTTGTTCCAAGAACTGATGTTTAACTTCATAGTGAGACTGAGAAGGATTAAAAAACAGATCAGCCTCCACACTATGGATAGATTCAGCAGTCCAGCTACTTACAAGCAAAAAAAAAAATGGGCTCATGCTATCGATCTAATTTTCTGCTATGTGCTCAGAGCATGAAGTGTTTGATCTGATTTTATGATGCCTCTGCTTCACAACACCCCTTCTAGTAGTGCAGCATAAGATTAGAAAGATCATGGGAACAGCAGCTGATAGAATAATCCACTCATTGATTTCTTCTCCCTGTTTACTCCCAGTGTTTTAATTGAATTTTGTGGTTCAGCGTTTCAGGCCGTGCTTTCAGAGTCAACTGGAGTACAAAGTAAAGCAATGGGAAAAATCAAATTCTTGAATTTTGTCCAAATGGTATTGGACAAAAATAGACTCCAAGATTCTCATTGCAAATTTGACTCTGGAATGAAGGTTGTGGTTTTTGTTGGTTTTTTTTTTTTTTGTGTGGGGGTGGGGGGGGGGGGGGGGGGGGTTGTTGTTGTGCTTTGTTTTTTTCTTCTTTTCAGGCAGTTCTTCCCTGCAGTAAGAGCAATGAGAAAAGAAGAATACTGGGAAAGGGAAATTTTTCTTGTTCCCAGCGAGCAGGTTAAAATTTTAAGGAAACTGGAGGTTTTGAAGAATTCACTCTTGACACAGAAGTCACAGAAGAAACATTTGAGAGGGACAAGCTGCTGCCAATCACAGAAGCTTTCAGTGTCAATCAGAGTAGAGCTTGGTCTGCAGTCTCTCATCAGCGCACTTGGCAATTGCCAAATATTTACATTCTGGACACCTAAAGGCACTTCCACTTTAAGTATAATTCGAAGAGAAAGGCAGAGATTTAAGAACAAGTATTAACTGTTCATTTTCACTCGAGTGCTGGATCTTCACGTGGACTTTTTCCCAACACTTAAGCTTCAGTCAAGTAAAAGCATTCTCCATCACCTTGAGAAAACAGTTCTTCCTGCTTTACCTGGTGAATGCCTTTCAGAATCCAGCAGCTGAGATTTACAGACATCCTCAGACTTTGGATGATAACTTGTAGTTCAGTTTCTCTCTGTGCTTCAGTGTTCTACGCAAAGTGCAGGTAAATGCTCCTTCCTATCTAGAAGATGTGGCACAAAGACACAGCTTCATTCCAAAATGAAGGTATGTCAGCTGTGCTCTATGCTTTTCAAAACTACAAGTGGCTAAGAAACTGAAAGGCTCTGTGAGTAAACAGAGAGCATGTGGGAAAGGAAAAAGGAGCACACACAACTTTTCACACTGATCACATTTCTGCAATGAATTTGGGCCCACAAAAACAAGGTTAGAGCTGAAGAACAGGCAGGCACTCTTAATATTCTGTAAGATACCCTGGACACTGTTCCCTATATTAGAAATAATAAGCATATATAAGTTTGAGATCAGCTCTTAATAAAATAATGCTTTGATAATTCTCAAGCAGAAAATGACTTTGCCCATCTGATGGCTTGCATGTGAAATGACACAAATTTTGAAAGGTCTTACAGAATCACAAACACATCAGAATGTATCTGAATGTATTTGAATGTCCTGAGGAGAATAGTAAGGAGAGGAAAACCCAAAATACCAACCCTCCCTTCTTGCATAACAAAAAATAGTTTTCAGACACGATGCGGTTCAGCATTTCAAACGGATCACAGCATTGCAAGGACAGCAGTGCCAAGGCACACAGAAGAATGGCAGGCACTCAACGTGGATCCAAGCCTTTAGCACTCCACAACATGGATATTCTTGCAGAAGCCATGCATGACACTACTTACAAGGCAACTACTTACAAGGCAACTACTTGCCCACCAGCACTACTGAGTGGTTTTTCAGGATGCTAGAACGAAGAAATGAGGCAAGACCTCCAGCAGTATTACCTGCACAGTTTTCTAACAGTAAGTGAAGTGGGCAGCCTGTTGGGCTCAATGATCTTTAAAGGTCCCTTCCAGCCAAACTGCTACTTTCTTTTCTGTTCTATGCTGTGCTATTCTGTGTACTGCAGATATTTTTCGGTGTTGTTAAGTAGTATATTAAATTTTAAAAAAAAGGACGTGAAATACGCATGTAGAATTTAATGAAAACTTAACAGAAGGCAAAATGAATGTGATTTTAAAGGAGTTTCAGTAAGTGACTTGGTTTGGTTCCAAGCACCAGGTATCACGGGTATGCTACAAGAGAGGATGCAGATGATATCCACTTCCTTGTTTGTTATTCATCCCAATTCCAGGTGTAAAATGCTGTGCAAATCTCACAGTAGTAAAATACCACATTGGCTGTATTTCCTGTTGCTCAATAGCACATAGAATATGGGTTGGGTTTTTTTTTGGTCTTTGTTGGGCACTACAAGACTGTATTATATAAAGCTGCTGCTAGCACTACCCAAACATATTAGAAGTTTAACTAAGACAATGTGTTTCAGAAGAATTTGCTTTCTTTGGAGCTGGAATGTCCCCATAAAAAGGCATGATCTGTACCAGACTGAGCTGTCCAATGATCTGCAAATACTGAACGCTGTGTCCCAGAGTAAACTCCACTTTCTTCAAACCCAAATTGGTTTTATTTGTTCTGTGCATGCAATGAGCATTTTCAAATCATGCGAATGCTGCATGCTATAAACCTGCATTTTGATTTGTATGGTTGACTTTCACAGATGGTAGTTTCTGTTTGTAGTACTGCAAGTCTGCTGGCAGTAGCATTGGGTCTCTTAGCGAGGGGAGGAGAAGGGATGTGTCTGAAAGAGTCCCTAAAAAGCAGAGCTGATAGCATTTACAAGACTTGTGCCATCATCCTGATTTGCCCAATCAGGGCATATTTTCCCTAGAGTCTCTCTCTTCCTGCCAGAGGTCTGAAAATAGTATTATTTACATAGATCAGCACAAGGCAAGAAAGTAAAGGACACAGAAAAGTGAGTTAGCTGAAAGCTTCACTTTGCTGCTAATGAAGGCTGAAGGATTTGAATTTTACAACATCTCATTTATCCAGCACCGCAGTGGTGGAAATCATGGTGGAGACAATCTTTGCATCACTGAAAGAAAGAAAAACGCTGTGTGTGAGCTTTGCAGTGCTGCTAGAGGTTGACTCCATACCTGGTTTTCCTCATAGTGAAACTGAAAAGCTGCACCTTGATTCCATTTCTGATGCAGAGAACCATGCATCTCACTGCAGAACAACTTAGCACACATAAGCACTCCCACACTGGCTCGATCCAAACGTGCTTTTGGCCTGGACCTACGTCTCCAACAGTGATCAGCAGAAAATGTGTGGAAAACAAGCGCAAGAAACGAGGCAATGCAGAGTGATTCATTCTTTGATATACCCTCCCAGCTTGCTGCCTTTTTTAGTAGTAACGACAAGTTGTAACATTGGCAGGGAGTCCAGCTTTTTACACTTCTACCATTTCTATTGTTGTCACACAATAGAGAGCTTGGGTCCTGGAAGACAAGTACAAAATGAAATGTTTCTACATCACTGCTCTAAATGCAATCATTTGCACTTCTCTCTAGCCTTTCCTCGAAGTCTCTTTAAAATTTACCACTAAGGGCAAGAAGATATCAGATAAAGAAATAGTGAAAAGCAAGTCCATCCTTTGAGGTCTTCTGGTGTGAGGGCAAGAGCCTTCCAACAGAGCACATTCTCTAAGCTATTTTAGAACGTCCCAACAGCTAAGGCTTCTACCCTTAATAGTCAAACACAACTCATTCCAAGTTTTATGTTTAGCCTGCATTCCCGATTTCATAACAGGATTTCGCACTACAGCTTTGCACCTCCTGCAGATAGGTTGAAAGGGACTACAGTCAGATGCAGAAACTGCGGCCATCCATAGGTAGGCACTGAAATAGTTTCTATTAGAGCATGGAAGGAAAATAGTAGAGAGGAGAGAATCTGAGACCCATTCCACAGATCACACAGAAGAGAGGAATCATCCTGTGCCACAGTCAATTCCTCTGCAGCAAGCTGAGGAACAGTGCTGCAAGTAAAAGCTTGTTGGGAAGTCAGCACATGATAACTTTGCTATCTAGTAACAGCTAATATGTCCAAACCTCCTGACAAATGTTCTTACTGCAAGCTGCCATTGGGTGAATGAGTCTTTAACCAAGTATGAGCTTCACTGACAGTGTCAGTGCCCCCCCAAGGAAAGGATGTACCTGTCAGACTCTGTGGATCCCAGAAAGATTGATGCTAGCACTGCGTTTTCAGCATATATGGTTTTACATGGAAATGCTTTTAACCTGGAAGAGGGTAGATTTAGACGAGATATTAGGAAAAAATTCTTTACTGTGAGGGTGGTGAGACTCCAGAACAGGCTGCCCACACAGGTTGTGGATGCTTCTTCCCTGGAAGCATTCAAGGCAAAGCTGGATGGGCTGTGAGCAGCCTGGGCTATGGGAGGTGTCTCTGCCTGTAGCAGAGGGGTCGGAACTACATGATCTTAGTGCTTGCTTCCAACCCCACACTATGATTCTACATCCACTCAGAAACAAACCAATACGTATTTGACCAGTTCTTGAGATGCTCCTGTCCTGGAGGTGAATGTTAGCAGCACACCAGGCCACGTGTGTTTCTTGCAAAATGGCATCCATGGAGGTTTTTTTTCTCATGGAGAGAGAGACCTCATATAGAAGTCCACAGCTAGTGAACTCTGTCTGACAAGTGCTTCGTGGTTTCCAAAGAGACTTCAGATTCCAATCCAGGCCTGCTTCAGCCAAGTGCAGCAATCAGGCTGTACTGATTTTTGCTACGTCCTGCAAAAAGCTGTGCAGTTACAAAGCAGGATATCTTACAACTTTTCAGCTCTTACAGAGGAATAGGGAATAAGCATCTGAGTGCTATCTTCAAAATTCATCTAGCATTTAAGACTGTAAAGAGCAGATATGCTCTTATTTGACCCTCCTTTCAAAGCAATAGCTGAATCTGAAGGTATTCCAACACAAGTGCATGCTTTGCATATTCCAGAAATGTTTGTAGTTTCTCCATTCTTTCAACCAACCATGAGGCAAAATCTCTGCTGCGTCTGCAGAGTAATATAATGTTTATCTCATAGCTCTGCTTGGTCCGTATGTTGCTTCCATTAGAGTTACATCCTAGTCTGTAACAGCGCTTGCCAATCAAGACATTCTGGTTTCAGTAGGCTCAGGCTTCTGAGATGTTTTAATTACACAGCTAAAAGAGAATTTACACAACTAAAAGAGAAAGAAAAGATTAGCGCAGATCACATCCCTAATTCACCATAAGTCAACGCTCCTCATCACCACTTGGTTTGAATTGCAGCGTATTAGAGATGTATTGTGTGCAAATCCATTTTCCGATGCGCTGCGTTCTGTGCGTTATCGATCCCATAGAGCAGCCATGCAGCTGAAACAGCCGAGAGTCTGCAGTCAGTAATTGTGTGTCTGACCTATTTATCCATAACCCGCCAATGACTCTTCTGCTTTTTTTCCAGTAACTTCTGCCATGCACATAATACTGTAAAGATACACAGAGTAAGACACAATAAACCTCTGATTGTATTCTTTTTTATTTTTTTGTCACTAACACAAGAACTTGCATTATGACAATTCCTGTTCACCTCTTGATTAACATGAATTTGGCAGCGGGGACGAGTTCCCTCCAGGTGAGTAAAATGGGAAATATCTACTATCACTTTACATCCACTTTAGCCCCAGGACAAGAACTCTCAGACAAGTTTACACAAGATAGCTGTGTTTTCTAGGCATTTTAAAACTGGTAATTTTTCTTTTAGGTAAACAAACACTGCCACTTTGAATGCTTTGCTTGAGATGCTTAAAACTCTTCTTGCACTCACATCTAAATGCTTCCCAGCATCTAGGAAACATTTTTTTCACACAGGGACTTAATGTTACAAGGATGTATTACGTCTGCACACACAAATACAGACATAAATAAAGATATCTGTATAATAAAGATACAGATATAAATGTGTTGGAAGAAAAAAGTGTCGTTATCCTCATCCCATTCCTCAGTATCTTTCAGAGCTTGAACTTGTGAGTCCCTCTCTCAGCACCCTGACTCCTCTGTAAAGTGACAACGTTGTAGGAAGAGCAGCTGCTCTCACCTGTGTTACTTCCACAGCTGTAAAAATCTCAGAAATTATCAGAATAACTGCTTACATTTTTGGCAGCTTTTTTTTTTTTCAAGGACCGTTGGTTCTAAATGGAAAAGAGCAGGGGAATCCTTGAGCTGGTGATTGAGCACCTGGTGAAGGGGTGCTGTTGGCCTAAGGAGCACATTGTTTGCACCTGTGCTCTCCCATGTGCCCAGAAGGGCTGCACCCAATGCAGAGCCATCCTGGGCTCATTTCAGGGGCAGCCACTGAAGGGAGAGCATCCTTGGACCTAGGCTGCTTCCTGAGGAGTGCTGCATGGCCAGAGATCCTTTCCACCAGCTGGGTGAGTTTAGATCTTCTTTTTGTATATAACCATTGGTCTACTTGTGAATGCTTTGGTGTTGCCTGCAGCCTGTCAGCAGCTGTTTTGCACCTCTTTGAGCAGGACAAAAGGCCTGGTTGCTGCTTCTCAAACACCTTCCCTGATGTGCTTTCAGGGGCAACTCCAGGAGAAATGCCCCTACAGCCCTTAAGCCTGCTTGCAATACTGAGCATACCATGAAGGCACAGGGCACCGTTTTCATACCCTGTGTGTCCTCCAAGGTGCTGATGTAGAATCACAGAATGGTCAGGTTTGGAAGGGACCTCAAGGATCGCGAAGCTCCAACCCCCTGCCACATACAGGGCCACAAACCTCCACATTCCATAGCTGCCCAGGGCTCCATCCAACCTGGCCTTGAACATCTCCAGGGATGGAGGGGCATCCACCGTTCCACCATCAGCCTGTTTCACCACCTCACCGTTCTCTCTCTATGAAGAACTTTAGAAGAAAGTGGTGATGTAGGAAGACAAGGCTATGGCAATGCACAGCTGCAGTTGAGGGTTTAGGTCAATGCTTACCTCAGCCCTAGGGTCAGCAAAGCACAAAGTGCTTTACCTGTATTCGTAGCTCTCAGTGGTGATGCTCCTCATTTTGGTGTTAGTGCTCTTGTTTCTCTGAAATGCAGAATGTTACTGTGCTGTATGGCAGTACTTCTCAGGAACGTGCTGAATTCATGTGATCTTAGGGGGAATATGGTTTAAAGAAGCTTATACAAGATGCTGTGGGAACTTGGAACTATTGCAGTAAAGGCAGAGAAATAAGTGCATGCAAACCTGCAGAGAACCATAATTCACCAGTTCTGTGCTCGCAGAACACTATAGGAAGTTTCCCCTCTGAATCCAGAGCACACCTTCCCTTATGCAGCCTGACATCACTATCCTTCACCTTTCATGCAGCAGCTTGTCAAAGCAGGAGAATCCTCAGCTCACAGAGGATAAAAGGAAACATGCATGTGGTAAAACTTACATCTGTGCTTCAAAGCGCTGCTAGAAGGAGAGGATGTGACCTCTTGCAATGCTTTCAGCCACTGAGCTCTGCCTATAGCAGTCCACCTGGAGTTAAGCACATTGCAGCGTGCCTGTAGCACCACACCTACTCCAGAAGCTAAAATGGTGTTTGTTTGGGGTATGTGTGAACATAAAAGCAGAGAATAGGAGCCAGTGCTTTATCCCAGGGACTGTTGCAGCTTTCTTTGCTGGTGTGAACTCGGGAGGTAGAAGAATAAGGTGCAAAGGGAGTGTTCCTTTAGACAGAAATAATGCAACAGATTAAGTACAAATATGGTATGTTGTTGTTACAGTGCCCCAAAGAGCTTTTGTGGCCACACTTTTAAGAAAAAGGCAGCTTTTCCAAGAAATCTATTGTGGAGCTGCTAAGCATTAATGTCTTGTCTGCTTTGATGCAGTTTGCTGCAGCCACTGTGGGCTGCAACGCTCCTTCAAATGCTGCAGCACAAAGCCCTCATCTGTGTATATTCTCAGAAATAAGTGTGACAAAATGCTCACTCAAAACAAGAATAGTTTGGCACTTCTGCAGTGAAATATGAAGCTAAGGCCAAATCCTGAGGTCAGGTTTTCAGGCAATGCTTTCCCGAACTCTGATGGCTGCCTGTGCAAATGAAGGCATCGCGCTTTGGCCTGTGACTTGGATAATGTGTGGAAAGCATTTTTCTCCTAGAAAAACAAAGCAATTTGAGCTGCGTAATTCTGGCAAACTGAGATGGAAGTTCTTGCACTTGCATTAATCATTTTATATATAGAATTTCTTTAAAGATAATTCAGGCCGTTTTAAAAGGACACTGCTTTAGAGTCCAGCACTGAAGCTGTTGTTATATTTGGCACTAGGAGAAAGGAGAATTGTCTTCTAAGTTTAATAAGATGTGAAGATCTGCTTGGTACATGTTCAAAAAACAAAAAAAACAACAACTATATATCTATGTGGCAGTAAGAAACACCATGATCTCAAAGCTGGTTTCCCTCTTGCTTCACACCTTTATGTATTGCCTGCCATACGTTGGTGTCCTTTTTTCCCTTGTCCAAAGGATTGTAGGGATGAGTCTCTCTGGATGGCTGCCCTCTTCTGGGTGGAATGGAAAGATGTTTGATTATTGCCACACTGAGAAAATGCAATGCTCTTATTTTCCAAGGACACCCTAATAATTTTTGTTGTTTCTCTGTGCAACCGCGAAGGTTAAATGGTGATGTATTTCCAGGTGAGGTCCCAGGTGGCTGTTTTGCAGTTCTCAGTGTAGTTAGCCAACTGCCTGTGGCTTTTCTTTATCTTCTGTGTTTCTCCACTTCTGTATTCCTTCTGTTGTTTATCAGTGCTTAAAGCACGCTGTTGTTTCCTTGCTGCAAGTGCTTAATCCTCCTTCATAAAAAATAATGGAAAACATTTCCATATCTCTTTTCTGCTTAAGGTAAGCATGTTAAACACAGAATATTATGGCTGGAAGGGATTTTACATAATCTTTTCCTCTGCCCCAAGTCAGGATCAAATATTTCTTTGCTACTCTTGAGCTGTGTTTGGCTGAGCCCTGTTAAAGAGGGCCAATAGTGGGGATTTCTGCAGGCAACCCAGTGCACTGCTTCCCCAGTTAACTATTAGCGTTCCTTCAGGTTTGTTTATCAACAGATGACATCATTAAAGGACTCCAGAGATGGACTTCAAAAGGGCCCATTAATTACAGAGCCCGGAGTTTCTTTAATTTGAGTGCAGGGATTAAGATGCGAAGTAGAAATGCTGAAGACCAGGAGGAAAAAAAAAACCCTTAAAGAGTGTCAGCTCTTGACAGTGGAACCAGGAAGTCGGAGGCTTTTCTTGCTATTATGCATGCACAGTCATACAACCAGTGCATGCTTTCAAACTTTCACTGCACATCTGTCCATCACTGCACGGGCTAGGCACCAAGCCAGCAGCAGAATTCCTACGAGTCTGTGCAGCTCCCACACGTTTACAGCACTAGGACCCTGAGGGAGCTTGATTTCAGTGAGTCAGTGCAGCTAGCTGAGCCCTGAGAGCAGTGAATGAGGCTGGGGAGGCAGAGGGAATGTGAATGGCTCTTCTGGCTTGGGAAAGTATCCGCAGACCGGGGTGCTACAGACTACAAAACAGCCTGGACAGCCCTCCAGATTCCCGTCCCCTCTAAGGTGAGTGAGCACACAACAGCAGTTTTCTCAAAGCAAGTCGTGTGGGATTGAGCGAGTTGTGGAAGTTTGGGATCTTCAGCATCAGTCGATGTGGTTTTTTTTTCTGTGCAGTGATTTTTGCACTCTCTTCAAGAGGAGTGTTTGAAATACAGAGTGCTCCTTGCTTAGAAACCCCATTTGCTCAGAAAAATGTTGGTCTAGTGAAGCTGAGGATTGTATCTGCTAATGCACGTTAAATTGTCTGCATGTTTGGAGTGTGTTCATAGAGCTTTTGTGCTTACATTCAAAGCTGGAAACAAATCTTTTGTAAGAACAGTTTGACCTTAGAGGAAGGTAAGTATTCTCCTTGTGGTTTTTATCCAGGTAAATAAAAATCTAGTTCTACTTGCACAGCACTGTAGCTACTTCTATATGGAAATTCTTTATTGCTTTAGTTCTGATTATAAGGCTTAATTATTTTTTCCTTTTCTTTTATGGCAGTTCTACTGAAGGTAACACTCTTTTTTTCCTAATATAAATTAAATCAAAGTGTGAATGGCCCAAGGCAGAAGCCTTCCAGCTTAGGGACGGCTGTAGGTTACACCATCCGTATCCTCTAGGATGTCCACTTGAAAACGCTTACAAACTGCCTTGACAGACTGAAACTGACAGTGCTTATTGATTTACGCTGGGTGCTAACGCTGTTCTGTCTGATGCATCAGTCAGAGGCAGAAATGGGGATCCCAGTCACAGGGATGAGAAGAATTTGTGTGCTGGGAGCAAAAAGTGCTTGTGCTTCAGTGGCTTTCTTCACTTTAAATTTCCCTTATATGCTCAAGGAGTTTTAAAGAAACAGGGGAAGTGAGCGTGCTTGTCAGGCTGGTTTTTCCAAGCTGCCACAACTTCAAAGTTGCATTGTAACTATAAGACAAATCATTGATGGGTGTTTTCAAGCCTCAGTGTCACAATAAAGCCTTTTTCATACTTTCTTTTTTTGCAAAGCCTAAGTAAAATGTGACAATTATCTGCAAAAAGATAGGCAGGAAGTGAACTTGCCAGTAAGTTCATTTGGTCTTTGCACTTCTGAGCTGGTTTAGATATTATGGAAACCAGGCTTTTGTGAAAGCCTGAAAGTGACCCTGACAACCACCTCGTGTTTGTCTGAAAGTCAGAAGGTTACAATACTGCAGTGTTGGGATGGAGAACCAGTAAAATAAGGAAGATTTGTCCCTGGAAGACATTAAAGTCAGGGATGAATCATTTTCTAATAGATCTCAGTGAGATCTGGAGAGGAACTCATTCTGACGAGTGTGTGCAGCACAGTGATGGTCATGTCACATCTTGACTGGTCCCAGCCCCTCACCCTGAAGGGATGCATCAGGCTGACAAAAATGATAGCAAAGGAAGTAACCGTGGCTTTATTTTTCTCTCTCTTAGCAAAGCAGTGTCCATTTTCTCAATCAAAAGCTCAAATTATCTTTTCAGATGTCTTCATTTAAATTCAGTGGAAAATTAGCACAAAGGATCATTCTAACCCACACGCAAGTAGTTATTATATAGAATGATAAGCTAGCATTTGGCAGCCATTATGTAGACTGTTCAAACATCATATCTGAAAAATATGTAAAAGACATATAAAGGTTGGCCCTTTTCAGGGCAAAATACCCTTCTTTAGTGGGGTAAACAGAACAGGGTCAACACATTTAAAAACTGGATCATTCTATCCATAGAATAAATTACTGCTTCACTACTTTGGGCACAGAGAAATGTTCCTTCAAGTGTAAATTCCATGAATTGCTTTTCTCTACAAGATGCCTTTAGAACTAATAGAATGCTGAATGACAACAATTGGAATCAATTGAAAGCATGGAGGAAAAAGTATTCGTAACTTTAAGGAGGTAATGTAGTTCCGCCATTTGTTTCAGTTCCTAAGAAGAAACATTGCTGTTAAAAATCAAAGGTTAATAAAATCAATGCTTCATTCCAAAAGAGTTAATTTTCTAGCACCAAAAGTGGTGGTATTGGTGGGCTTAGAGTTGTGTCTTTTAGATATTAGTCCAATAAAAGGTAGTGAAACCCAGTAGCTGTCAAATGGGCTGCAGCAATGGTGACCTCTGCAGGTAACCATCCTTTCCCCAGGAGTTCAAAGGGCTGATTCAGAAACTGGTAGTGAAATACAACATCTGATATGCTGGGAGAAATGGAAGATAACATCTCTTCCAGCACAACTTGTCTCATGCTAAAAGGCACACGTAACAATGCTACTGCTTTTATTTCATAGTAGTAAGGCAGTCCTCCCTAGTCTGAATTTGACAGGCACACACTTATGCAAGCCAATGTATTTAAAAGTGTTTCTGTGATTGAAAGATCTCCTGTTTTGGGATGGATGTCCTATGGGATGTGTGTGGCTGTACGAAGCCTTTCTTTTTTTTACTGCTGTGCTGAATTAATTATGCCAAAAAAATACGTGGCCAAGCAAAGCAAGATCCTTTCTGCTTATGCCAAGATATGGTAGTACCTATTAAAGTGATGTACGTGTGCTCTATCTGCCAGATGCCAGCTACTTATGCATTGTAGGTGGTGGCAGGAAAAATTCAGACTTTTGATAGAAGCCCGTACTATGCTCAGGATAGGACATACAGATCCTAAATATTGCTTGTGGTTCTCATTGTTGTCCACATCTCAGAAGAAGAATGAAGTAAAACAAGAAAGCAGACTGGCTGTATTGGTGGAGAGTTGTGAAGCCAACGAAGCTGGCAAGAGTTGACTCCACCAGCCTACAAGTCAGCGTGTTTCTGAGTGCGTTAGGTCCAAATGAAGCACACCCAAGGACACCACACTGCACAACTGCTTTCATGTGCTCAGATGGATGAGAGCACTTGATTACTTACAGGCATAATGCCTGGGTGGTTATAGTCATTTGAATGGTGTTTAAATTACACCATTACTGTATAGCAGGAGGAAACACACAGAGTACTGTTCAGTATTTGGAGCTTGCATACAGCCATTAAAATGAAAATTACCATATTAGGAAGAAATTCTTTGCAGAAAGTGGTGATGCAGTGACACTGCTGCCCAGGGAGGTGGTGGGGTCACCATCCCTGGAGGTGTTCAAGAACTGTGGAGATGTGGCACTGAGGGATGTGGTTACAGCCATGGGGGGCACGTGCTGCCAGTTGGACTTGGTGATCTTAGAGGACTTTTCCAACCATGGTGATTCTATGGTTCTATATGCACACAGACATCAGCTTGTACCTGCATACACCCATGAGTGAGAATTCACTTAAACCCAAAATGAGAATGTTTTCATGATGTAATTGGAAATAACATGCAGGGTGGCTTTACTGCTAAGCTTCAGTGGTGCCACTGAACAATGAATGGAATACCTCTGACTCTTCCTTGCCTTCGAGGCAGTGATTGTTTGCTAGTAAAGACTCTTCTTAGCTCTTGCCTTTGCAGCAATGCTTTGAGATTTTACAGCGTGGTGGTTCACAATATCAGAAGATCCAAATCAATATCAGATTCCCATCCCCTACTGCTGGGAACAGTTGCATTGTATGAACTTGGCGTTCGCGTTTCATTGTACTATCCTTCCAAAGAAAATAGTTCATGGATATTTCATGCACACAGCAAAAATCCTTGGCTGGAGTTTTAGAATCCAGACCCCTGCATGCTCTCCCCTCGGTCTGACAGTAATCCCATGATGTTTTTCTGAACAAAACCCTGACTGCTTTCAGAAATCATACCTGCAGTAACCAGAAGGCTTGATGTGCTTCCTGAATTAGTTTCTTTGGGCATAAACCATCACAGTGATTCCAAAAAAGCGTGTCCCGATTCTTGTTCTTTACTCCAAAATGTAATTTCCTATTTCCAAAGACAACAATGTGCTAATAAAAGATCAGAGTGTAGTCCATTGAATTGTTGCATATTGGAACTGTCACTGTCAGTGCAAACAGATCCAAGCACAAAGGCAAAATATGTAAAGCAGAAGATGATTTCTTCCATGTCATTTTTGGCCTCTGTTTACTTAACATCGACAGAAGTATCATCACTGAACGTGTTATGAAAACATGACATTTCCAGGAATAAAAATGAGTGCAATAAATGAATAACTGTCAGGATGAGCCTGCTTCCTTGTCCTAGCAGATCATTTAGTTGAGAATTGTCTCTTTTCTAAACGTGATTTTATTTGTTTAAGGATGATTGTTTAATTTTTTTTCCCCTATTCTCAATCAGTTTGTATCTTTTTCCCTTTGTATTGTATGGGAATAGGGACAGATCTTTTTGTGGTCTGGTTTATTGACTTGCTTTGCTTGTCTTTATTTTGCTATTGATACAAATGTATTCAATCCAGGCCATTAAAAAAAAAAAGCATTGGAAAATTTTGTAATGGAAATTAACCAGGTACCTCATTGCTGTGCATTACTTTGATTATGACACGTTTAACAGCTCTATCTCAAAGAATATCTGTTTTTTCCATTTTGAAATGCATCTTTTATTTCTGGAAGCCTTTACGGCCTGGGTGACTCAGGTATTAAACACTGCTTGTTCATAAAGGCATTTCTTTGCCCCGCGGTGAACAACACAGCCTGCACTTTCTGAAATGCATCATTTCCTGTCCATTATTTCATGATCCTTTTGAGATATTCTGTGGAGCAGCCCCAGCTCTGCAAGGTGTTTACGCTCGTGCTTTACGACAGCCGTACCAACAGCTCTGTTGAGCCATGGCAAGAAGAACTCACAGTTCTGAAGAACGCAGCTGATCAGTGCAGCTCTGCTGGAATGCCATCATTGCACTGAGCATGGAAACTACTCTGTTAAGGCCTTTAGGGTCACCGGGGCCCATCTGCAGAGGGTCAGCAGGCTGAGTTAACTGCAAACTGGTTTTTCACTGCAGCTATCAGTTTCTTTTCATTCCCCGCTGCCTTCACCCCAATGCTGTTCTTAGGAGGGCTGAACATAAAGGTAGAGAGAGAAATTATTTCTGGTTTACGTTACCTAGTGCAAAAAGCAGACTGAAAAATCAGCATTATGAACAGAATGAAACTTGGTGGGTATTCAGTACATGGTTCATAAAGGGCCCAGTGGGAATTGGAGTGAGAATTTATATTGCTTTCCACATTCCCCAAAACTCACATGGGGAAGCTCCATATTGCCTGGAGAATTAATATGGCGTTGTGTTAAGACACACAGCCCAGGAAACGGTTCTGAAGTCTGGAGAAGAGCTCTGACAAAGCCCTTCACCCTTTCTACTGTTTCTTTGAGTTTTATTACACTTTTCTCCAGCAATGCCATCATTCAACTATAAAAGCCAAATAAGAAATCCTCCGTTTCTGGTGTTTATGTTGGGTGAAGCCTTGTTGGCATTAGAAGAATTCATCACCTTACGCCAGCGGAAAAATATAAAAGTAGTTATTGTTTACTTTGTAATATCTTATCTAAGGCTCTCACACCTCGTTTGCACAGTCTGTGCTGTGTAATAGAGCTGGGTGAAGGTGTTTAATTCCAGGTGTATGATTTGCAGCCAGATGTCTGAGTTGTAACATTTGTCATTATGTGACTTGCTAATTGAAGACGAATACTGTGCCATATCGTGGAGGTTACAGGATGATTCAGGATACATTGACTGCAACGTGGTATTAAGGTGTTATTTGTGCTTGGAATTTCCGATATTACCCATGGGATGGAAGAGCTTCACATGACAAATATCCAATATTTTACGTCAATGCAAGCAGGCAGTAAAATTGTGAAGCCATGTGAGTGCAAGAAACAAGATGACTCATTTACAGATGTGCTGATGATAAATTCTTCATCACTGCACATAACCTGGGGCATCAGGAACTAGACTAATGTTCAGATAACCACTGTTTTTCCAAGTGGACAAACTCTTGCCAAAAATTGACAGGAACTTTCTTCAGCTCCTGTTTGAAACGCTCACTGCTAGATACAAGAAACAAAACCCATAGAAATAAACTTTTTGGGATTGATTCCTCTAGAAAACAGCAACTGAACCTAACTGACTTCACTGCAAACTGTGCCATTTCCCTTCCAGGTGGGATTTTTGCTGCTCGTAGTAATATCTGCAAGAGTTGCAGAAGGTTGATATCTTCTAAAAGCTTCTAAAAGTTTGCTGCCGTCTGTGAGTCTAAATCAGGGGGTTTCTGCCACTTATCTGTCCCAGAAACAAGGCAGCATTGCAGCACTGTTCAGAAAGAAGAATGTGAAAGGGCAAGTGCTGTGTTCCAATCCCTTAATCTGTTCATTGCATTGTGACATAATGTAGGTTTGTAAAAGGGGTAATAAATTTCCACTTGGAGGGGGCCCTAGTGGAAACCTTCCAATTGTTTTCCCTGCAAAATATGAATTTTTGGGGATGGATTAACTGCATGATTGAGAGAAAAAATCCCCGTTTTATCAAAAATTCATGGTTGATATTTTGAAACAGTTGATTGAACTCAGTCACTAGGTCTTGATTACAGTCTAGCATTTCCTTCTGCGTAGGCTGATCCATAGGGAATGCCATTCATTCCAACACTGAACTAGAGCAGGATGACTCAGATGATTAATCAGCTTTACTTTTTCTTATTAAGAAGCAAATATTTGACTTCCCCATCTGCAAAAGTGATGAGTGTCAAGCTCATGTTATAACACACATCATTTTGGTCACCCTTGACTCATGTTCTAAGAGAGGGAAAGTAAACTTGTAGCCTGTGATCCGTTATACAACTACAGGATTAATGAACACAAACAGCAGTACTGTTGCTTGTGTTTTCTGTTTGACATACAGTCCTTGTCATCTGGGGCCATCCTTGCTGCTTTCTGATCAATATTTGTCCCTAATTTGGAAGCAACCTTAAGCTCCTGGTTTATGGGTTCTGACAGTGGTTATCTATCAGCTGGTAGAAAAGCAGCCACTGAAACCTGTATTTTGCTAAATCACTTCCTAAGCTAGAAATGAGAACAGAATCTGCAGATGAACCACGTCCCTAATCTTCAATTCAAACATTTGCTGAATTTATGATGTTAACAATTCACTTACAGATTCTTCTTGCACAAATCATTACAATTAACCGCAGAGCCTTCTTTTTTTCCTTTCACTAATAGGTAAACCACAAGAGAAATGCAGCCAGTGTGCAAAGTTTGCGATCACCGTCATGAAATGGACATAATGAACCCAGTAAACACATTTCAATTGAAAGGCACAATGATTCTAGACAGACAAACCATCACTCTCCCAGCTCCCAACTAAGTAGGTCTCACTGCATGGAAAGGCTGCCAGCTATGGGGAACGGTTTAGAAAGTTAATGACATTAAGAATGGGATTCATTGGCGATTGTAATTCTAACTTCACTAAGCATTGCCAGAGGCATGACATGAAGAAACAAGTACTATTTCAAGCAGGCTGCAAAGCCAAGGGACAGATTAGCATCTGTTGGAATCGGCTGCAGTTGAGATTATTTATCCTCGAACGTCACAAGTTTTCAGAATGCCTAAAATTATTGTTTTTAAATTATTTTCACAAATCTCTGCATTCGGTTCCTAAATTTAAAATAACCTTTCCCTACGTTTTCGCTGTATGCTTTCAAACAAGTGAGCGTGAGGCAACTCGGAGTTAGAAGGCAGGGGAAGGGGCAGTTCTTTCAAATTGCTCGTTGTCAAATTTCACCTTTTACGTCAGAGAGGAGCAGGGAGCAGCTCTGTTGCTGTAGGATAGTCGGCACAGCCTCCAAGCTGCTGATTTTCACATTTAGGCTATGTTGCTGTGGACTTTGTTTCTGCCTTATCCCTCTCTATCCTTACTAATAAGATTAAGCCTTCGTCCACATTCTTCTAATTAAAATGCCATAATTCTGGGAAGAGATTTCAGGCCTACTTTTAGCGTAGTAATCAGGTATTATCCGTATATCTGTGAGTTCAAGTTACCATCTTTTAGTATGGAAGTTTGCACAAAGCTAGCACTTTGCATGCGGGCCAGAGAACACAGTCCTTACAAAGCATTATGTGATGAGTTGTGCCTGAATATAACTCATTATCCACAGCAATTAGAACCGCAGGCTTCATTTTGTCGTAGAGGCATCGACAACGTCCAAATGCTACAGCTTAGCTGCAGTGCTGCTCAGGCTGATGAGTTCATGGCTTTGGAGATGTCATCCAATAGTTTGAGCAACCAGAGGTTCCTCATATCTTGCTTGGAGCATTTCTGCATTTATCTGCAACATTTTTCCCTTACTTAACTGTAAGAAGCACGTCCTGAAGTTCAAGCTGTGCTCCATGTACCAGCTGCAGCCTTTAAATGTTATTTACAAGTTATTATTTCTGTAGCTTCTCATTCCCATAACAAGTTACCGTTCCAGGATTTGCAAACACTGCCTCCTCCCACTTCATCTCCTTCCTCTGTAC
This sequence comes from Lagopus leucura, assembly GCF_019238085.1. NCBI lineage: Eukaryota > Metazoa > Chordata > Aves > Galliformes > Phasianidae > Lagopus > Lagopus leucura. Next base: position 1,274,777 of record NW_024962290.1, read on the forward strand.
GCTGTTTTTTTAAACTATGTGAAGCAGTGCTAAAAAAGAAGTTTTTGTTTAGTCAGCTTCTTGAGACTGTTTTGAAGAATGTACGGTGAGAACATTTTTTTGCAGTGGTTTGGTCATCCCAGTTCCAAGCATTTGCACGTTCAATCTATTGATTTTTCACATTATGGAACTAAAAAATGTTCTTGCCTAACGTAATAAAAGACCACGGGGGTAATAATGTAGTAAACGCAGGAGCAGCGATCTTCTAATCCTTCTAGAAGTAACCTTCTAATTTATTCTTAGAATTTGAAGCTCTCTATAAGGGGAAAGTCAATGAGCCACACATAGCTTAAGTGTGAACGGTGCAACATCGGTGATTAGCATTAAGGTTTATACAGACCTAGAACAAGGCCAGAGAATCCTAGAAGAAAAGCTGTGCAAACGTGCAGGAGCTTAACAAAAGGAAATCACACATCTGCCCTGTCACGCTTTTTGACTGTAGCAAAATCTGAATTCGGTAACCAGATGATGATGGAATAGCAAAATAAAAACTTAGGAACGTTTGTTCTACAAGGGTCAGTGGTGGGTGCTGCACTTGGGTCACAGCGATCTGTACAGCAGTACAGGCTTGGGGAAGAGTGTCTGGAAGTTGCCCAGTGGACAAGGAGGGACCCCGGTGTGCTGGTCAGCATCTGGCTGAATGTGGGCCAGCAGTGTGGGCAGGTGAACAAAGCCAGTGCCATCCTGGCCTCCATCAGAATTAATGTGGCCAGCTGGGGAAACGCTTGTCCCCTTGTTTGCAGGCACATACCTCAATATCGTGTCCAGCTTGAGGTCCCTCACTAGATGGAGGACAGGAAATTGTTCAAAAGTGTGCAGAGAAATGCAACAAAGTTGGTGAAGGGATGAGAAAATAAGACTTTTGAGAGGTGACAGAGGGAATCGGGGTTGTTTAGCCTGGAAGTGGCTGAGAGGAGAACTTCAAAGCTGAAAGTTTGTCTTGCATCCAACGTAACTGTTCAATTGCTTTGAATGTATGGGGGAAAATTGGCCAAGAAGGCCAATGGCATCCTGGCTTGCATCAGAAACAGCGTTGCAAGCAGGAGCAGAGAGGTGATTGTTCCCCTATATTCAGCACTCGTGAGGCCGCACCTCGAGTACTGTGTCCAGTTTTGGGCCCTTCACTGCAAGAAAGATATTGAGGCCCTGGAACGTGTTCAAAGAAGGGCAACAAAGCTGGTGAGGGGTCTGGAACACAGGCCATATGAGGAGAGGCTGAAGGAGCTGGGAATGTTCAGCCTGGAGAAGAGGAGGCTCAGGGGAGACCTCATTGCTCTCTATAACTTCTGAAGGGAGGTTGTAGTGAGCTGGGGGTCGGCCTCTTCTCTCGTGTCATCAGTGATAGGACCAGAGGGAATGGCTTCAAGCTACAGCAGGGGAGATTCAGGCTGGACATGAGGAAGTATTACTTTTCAGAAAGGGTGGTCAGGCACTGGAATGGATGCCCAGGGAGGTGGTGGAGTCACCGAGCCTGGGGGTGTTCAAGGAAAGGCTGGATGTTGTGTTGAGGGACATGGTTTAGTAGGAGCTGTTGGTAAGAGGTGAACGGTTGGACTGGATGAGCTTTGAGGTCTTTTCCAACCTTGGTGATTCTATGATTCTATGAAAATGGGTCACAGAACCATGGCAGTGGGAGAATTGGAGTGGGTACAAGATCATTACAATCTTCAGAAAAAGCTCAGGTTTTGCAATAAGAAGAAATGCAAATATCTGCCCAAATCTTTGCATGTCACCCCACATGCAGCAGCACATGGCTCGCTGGTCACCGTTGTTTGTTTGCTACTCATTCCCAATCAACATACCTTTCAAATGTAGTCCAACCATTTGTTTGACAACAAACAATTAGTTTTGTTTTTTTTTTAATGCATTTTTAATTTTTATAGGCATTTTAAATCTTAAGTATTATTCCTATGTAATCATAAAATCGTAACTGATTCGTATTTTTAACAAAATGAGTTGATTAGGGTGAATTAAGGTAGGCGTAGACTGAGTGTGACTGTGTTGGGAGATGTATCAACTACAATAGAAGAAAGTCCATTTCTGAAGCTCATTTTTAGTTTCTTGACACAGTTTCCATACAGTCAGGTAAAGTAAATCATCAGAGAAGGTCTTCAACCATTAGGAAGTCTCCATAGGTATCATGAAGGTAGAAGAGCTGATTAAGAAACATCAATGAATATCTTAAAAGTTTAAAAAAGTAAAAAACAAAGGAGCATAGACAGCTTTTAGAGAAAGAAACTGCTCAGTAGGGATGCTGCATTATTCTTCAGGTTCTTCACCTTTACAAAAGGGATTTCTACAGATAGACCATAAGCTAGTGACCAGTTTTATTAAGTGATCTGATTGATCCATTCAGTGGTTTGACGTTTTTTTAATGGAAGATGCTACATAGCATATATTCAATTCCATTATTATTTCTCCACTATCTCAGAAATTTCTAAGTGATCACAGGAACGTCCCCGTTTTGTAAGATGGGAGTTTTATTTTGCAATCCTTTATCTTCAGGTTGTTTTTTAATGGAATAAAAAACCAATATATCATTGTGAGCATAAGATGAAATTCCTTTTTGAGGTAAAGAATGAACAGAACGGGACAGTCTGAAACACACAGCTATTAAACGTCAAGAAGGTCATTACTGTCATTTCTAGATGCTGTTTGTGCTTACATCATGTTCTGTTCCAAGTTCCAAGGAAGGTCCCTTGATCCAAGGATCCAGAGGAACATCACAGGTTATGGAATCTATCTTTGAGAATCTGAACATGACATACCAGCTTACTTTCTTTTCTTCATTTTTGGAGTCATTACACTTTATGCATCACACTTCAAGATGTGCTCTATATCTAAACATCTCATTTGTTTCAGATTTGTTTGCACAGTGGTAGAAAAATGAAGAAAGATTTTAAAAAGAGAGCTTGAATTATTATTATTATTTTTTAAAGCTAGTATCACTCTTAGAATTCAGATGGTTCTTATTAACAAAGGTTTGGACAAGAATCAGGATTTACATTCCCTTCTGAATAGCTGGAATAAGATCATTAGTTGGAAGAGCTTACTGGCCCTTAAAGACGTATTTTTCTGCCGTAACTACTTTTGGCTGTAAGATGGGATACTAACATTGTAGTCTGATTACCCTTTACTTTCTCTTTCCAGATGAATTCCAGTTTGATACTGGCACTTTCATTATTAAACAAAAAAAAAAAAAAAAAAAAAAAAAAGAGTCTGAAATTCCAGTGCTGGTGCTGGCTAATTAAGATGTAGGAAACCCTGCTGTCCTGTGAAACACACACACACACACACACTTTGTAGTCCATGCTGAAAGTATCAAACAAATCAACACGTCATCACGTGTCAATCTGTAATTTCAGGGTATGCTTTAAAACATCGTAATATGGAGATTATATACAACTGTAGTAGGTTAGGTAACTTCTTTCTAGCCAGCATTTTTCTCTCTAGCTAACTTCAGTTTACCAGTTTTATTCCATTGAGGCCACTGACTTCAGGCTAATCGGATTCACATGATTCTTCTAAAGTTGCTTCCTGTTATTTATTTTCAGAGAGATTTATCTCAAGTGGCCATTAACTCATTTTTCCCTCACTGCATTAAAGGGATTTCTATCCAAACTGAGATCTGATATCTTTTATTTGTTGAATATCAGTTTGTTATCTTATATATAATTTTCTGTCAAAGCAATTTTGTGCATGTTCATCATGTGTGTAAATGGTCGGTCTGTCACAAAAAGGGCTGCATCCCAGTACAAGTTGAACTCTGTGTGTCCTTGCAAGAATCTTCTTGTTGTGCTCTTCTATTAAGAGTCTCCAATGTCTACTGCAAGAATCCAGCACCTGTTGCTGCAGGCTGCATCTCTCCTATTGGGTAGCTTCATTTGGAGTGAATGGCCTGTCAAAGAAGCTAGAAAGTTGATGGGCAATAGACTTGGTTTGTTTTCTGGGGCCAAAGTGAATCAAAAGGAATTGTGCTCCTTTGTTCCACTGCTGATGGCTGAGGTTTGGAGACAAACAGAACTGGGGTTCTAGGAGCCCATAGTGGTGCTCTGAAATCATCCCTTGAAGTGAGGCCCAGGCAGACAGGCGCAGGGAAGATGCCATCTCAAGGCTGCTTCTTTGCAGAGGCATTAGCAATTGAAACATTTGGGTACCGGTTCAGGAGGGTAGGAGTGACAAAATCAGGTGCTTGCAAATAAGTCGTTCTGATTACTTACGGCCCAAGAACTACAAAATGAAGCTTAAATATAAACGCTTTCCAAATTCGGATAGGTTTCTGGTTTGGTGAATCCTCACCCCGCAGATGATGATTCATAATACCCTTTTTCTTTAACTGTCCAAGGACAGAAGCATGGTGGGCTATCGAGCATCCTTATTATTCTCACTGCCGAGACTAAGGCTGTTGTCCATCCTGTGATGATGATGGTCATGGTGACACAGTGGGCGATCATTGCTGCAGGGCAGCATTTTTCTCAGTCTACTGCTCTCCCTAGAAATACTCAAAGGAGCATTTCAGCACTGGAGGCCTTCAGAACAAAAGGAAGTGCATGAGACACAGGTAATTTCCAACTGGCTCTTCAGCATACATAAGCCTCTTATTTACAGGATGAGTCACTGTAGATGTAATAGAGGAATTAAATCTTGAATTCATTAAAAATTCCCATTTTCTTGCTCATCAGCTCAGTGAAGAGAATAAGGAGTAGGAATAAGGTAATTTTTAAAATTTTTTTTGTCCCCCAAAGTTTGTAATCTTCAATGCATGTAAATTCTGAAGCAAGACATTAGTAGGATATTATCTTCATCTCTGGGACTGCTAGGTACAAAGGAATAGTGTGCAGATGCTGTCTTCAGCATCATTTGAATAACACTGCATGATTTACTGGATTCTGCCACAGCTGGCAATCCGGGAAGAAGGCAGCAAAAGAACTTAAAAAAAATACAACCTTCTGAAAATAAACTCTTTTGTGGTTAAATAACCAGCCAGTTGGAACTGAAGCTGTGTTTTCTTAGGGTGGCAGAACAGTAGGAAAAGCTGTTGGATTATTTTTGGCAGTGGTCACTACTTTAGATCTATCATTACTAAACTGACTGAGTACACTGAAGGGGTTATTGCTTTATTAGTACATTCTTCCAAAAAGCACAGCACACAGAAGTGCTGCACAAAGCAATACAATGAGCACATAACACGAGCTTGGAAGATTTCAGATTTATGAAAATTAAGCTGTTGTATTTGGATCTTGGTAGCAGAACCAAACGCAGTAAGCACACAAAATGGCAGCCAGCTCTCCTGTGGACGTGTTGCAGGCGTAAAATGAAGTCAACTTAAAAAAAATTGAACATTACTTTGTACGCTGGTGTTAGGAGCATGTTCTCCATAGCAGCTGCACCTGAATTTCCACAGAGTCTATCAGGATACTTTGCTATATGGGAGTACCTTATACAACTCTTCTTTATCTTGTTAAATGGAACAGATCAGTTACCTAAGTATTTAAGATGAATTTACAGTCTGCACCATACTCTGCTGAGAAGATACCTAAATAATAGATTAATCTGAGAAGGAAAAAAATGGTTTTCCTTTGATTTGGGTCTACGTGATCATTTGCAGTGTTACAATTAAGATGAGTTATTTTTTGCCTTGATAGTAGCCAGTGGACAAGCAGTTGAATCTGTGCCTTCGTGTGCCTGCAAATTTTTTACCCTCAAATTCTTTTCAAATATCAGCAAAAATCAGGTAATTCTTGGATAACAAACACCCATCTCATCATTCTCCTTTTGAATATCTATTGAATTCAGGTTATGATGTGAAAGAGCACACGCAAATGAAAGATTTTAGGCATCATCTCTTTACCAAAACAGTGCTGATTCCAAACAATCAGCAGAGTCCCATCACCACCACTGGATATGCTGTGTGATGTTTCATCTGTGTTATTTTTTTCCATTGGAACTATTCTGTAGGTATTATAAATGCCTGTGTGGTCCTGGCAGACCTGCTTTAGGTGGCTCTACTTGAGCAGGTGGGTTGGATCAGATGGAGGGAAGGTTTAGATTGGATTTCAGGGGGAAGTTCTTCATAGAGCAGTGAGGTGCTGGAACAGCTGCCCAGAGAGGCTGTGATGCCCCATCCATCCCTGGAGATGTTCAAGGCCAGGTTGGATGGAGCCCTGGGCAGCCTGGGCTGCTATGAAATGAGGAGGTTGGTGGCCCTGCCTGGGGAGGTTGGAACTTGATGATCCTTGAGGTCCCTTCCAACCCAAGCCATTCTATGATTCGATGAGATGGCCTCTGGAGGAGCCTTCCAACCTAAACCATCCTGTGCTTTTGTCTCTGGTTTTGAGTGAGAACTGATGACATGTGGTGTCATCACTTGTAAGCAGATTTGCCTTGCAGATGAAGAAGATGGGAAGTCTGAATCCTCACTTGTCCTTATCTGTTGTGCAAACTGAGCTCAGATGGTTACATCAGCAAGCACTGCTTTGTTATGCTGCATTTCTCCTGCTCGCAGTCAGCCTGTAAGATGCCTGAGAGGGACTGGGACAGTGGATAATTAAATAGGGTCTCGTAAAGGGGCGGAATAAGGTATCTTGTCTTACAGGCACACTGCTTGTGAAAGCCACGATTGCACTTTAGACAATTAATACACCGTAACAGTGAAAAAGGCACAGCTCAGAGTGCCAAGAGTGTGGATTTGTCCCTGTACTCCTGCTATCGAGTGGGGAAGGGTACTGAAAACATGTATTTGCTGGCTATTGACTGAAACAAATACTTCTAATTCTAGTTGAACACTGAGTGAGCAACTCCCAGACTCAGCTACGCAGCCAAACTGGCCCGATGGCATGCTGCAGCCAACCCCAGCTCAGCATCTGGATGAAATAAAGACCTTTCTCAGGAGCAGCTTTTTGTGCAATATACTCAGAGGTAAGCACAGCACACACAGAGCAGACTGAAATCTTGTATTACCAGCATCACACAGCAGTCCAAACATCTCTGCCAGGGGAAGTGTTTGTATGAGAATAGGTAGCAGGGCATCTGATGAACAAATGAGGGAAGAACTGCCATCCTGAAATTAAAAAGTAATTGATCTGTCTTCTGAAAAGTGAGGATGAGGGCAGTTTGCATTTAATAGTCTTATTTTTTGGAAATGCTTAGTTCTTTGACATATTAAACAAGCTGCATCACCGGTATCTGCTAGCTAGCTATTGTTTGGCTAACAGGGGAGTTCCCACGTATCCCTTCTTCCCATATTCTGCCTCCAGAAATGCCTTTGTGGAAAATGGGTTATTACAAGGAGAGATAATTCACTTAGAAGTCACAGGGCTCATTAAATATCCTCTGGTTTTGTACAACTGTTGCATTTTTGGTATTGAGAGGTTTGTGGTAACAGTTGTGGCCCACGTTACAAAGGCTGTAGTGCCAGCACTGGTACAGCTACGCATCTCCCTGCAAGCTCAGGTGGCTGCACTGGATGGGAACTGTGTGAACACTTTGCAGAAAGGACCGTGGAAGAGTCCAGTAGCTAAACATAGAACAAATTTAGAAACAACCCCTAAAACAGCTTGTAAAATACCTTCACATCAGCAAAAGTCACAATCCTGACAGTCTTAAGGCATGCCTATTCCCTAAATGCTTTTTGCTTGCACTGTCACTGAGACTAATCCACTTTTTGAATCTGTTTTTTAATTTTTAATTATTTTCTAGTAATATTATAATAGATTAAAAGATTCAGTTCTGAATCTTCAGGAAAATACCACATATCCCAAATACATTTGCTTGTGTTTGGGCCACAATCCCATAGAATGCTTTGCCAGAAGGACAGGAAATACAATGAAAGATTCAAAATATGCAACCTAAGAAGCTCAGAGAAAAAAGTGTGGCAGAAAATCAGAAAAGAGCTCTTTGCTGGCATTGCTATGCCTCTTTTCTATAGAAGGGAGTAATAAAAATGGGTATTATGCATAAACATGATATGCTGAGGCTGTTCTGGCATGTCTGAATTGCGCCTGGAGTTCGTTCTGCAAACCTTTTCCATTAACGTTTCTGTTGGAAAAGCTAACTTTCTAGAGATGCAGTGACCCATCTGATTTTAATTTGGTTGTTGAACAAGGGGTTACTCTTTGAATTGTGCACATCCAAGCTATTGAGCTACACCTAGTTCTATTTCCTTGTACAGACGATGATGGCTGCTCAAGTATGAGCAGCATGTGGGCAAGCAGCAGCCCTCAGCCTTCTTTTAAGTAAATTAAAGTAGCTGGAACAGTAAGGACTTTCTCTGTGAGAGGGATTTGACTCCTAACCATCATATCATCCCCATTTCTTCCAGTCCAAAGGCTGCAAGGAGAACTGCTACTGTTGCTTATGGCATTTCTCTCTTTTGTCCCCATGATGCAGGGTCTGAAGCATCTCTTCAGTCTATTTGGCATGTCCTGCTGATTTCTTAAATGCTTGCTAAGCCCTGCACAAACACAGCTGTTTATTTCATTTCAGCTCATTTGAGATAAGAAGTATCCACACAGGACCCTATGGTGCATGTCAGGGTTCTGCATTTTCTACAAGACTGCATCCCAGCAAAGACAAAGCTTTAGTGCCTCTTTGAATTCTAGTTTGAGAAAGCTGAGCAGGAAGGAGTGAAGTCAACAGTCATTGACCCAATCCCAGAAAAACATTAGGACATGCTGGGAAATCACAGCGGAATTGCACAGCCTGATTCCTCCGTTTGAAAAACCCTGTTTGTCCAGTGGGTGTGAGGCTGCCTGCCTGCTGGCTGGACGCTGCAATTCGGGGCCAGCTGAAGCACGTCATGCACAACAGAGCACCAAGACAGGGGAGGAGCCTGTATTGATAGGGATTTATGTTTTTTTCCTGTTTATATCCTGTCTGTACCTCATAGTTCTTCACAGAGGAATACAATGTCAGCCCTTGACTGCAATTTCAGATCATGTTTTCAATGCCTCTGCTGCTGATTTGTTCCCTAACATATGGCTGATTTAGTCAACACATGGCAGTTACCTAATAAAGTATTACTGCTGCTGGTGTTCCAGCATAATATTGTTCTTAGAGATATTTTAGATATTTGTCCCACATTTTTCCACACCCAAACAGATGTGCACATTCTCCAGGCTACAGGAAGACTAGCACTCGCTTTGGGTCTGCTACACAGGGACATTTGTGCAACTTCTTGCTCGTGGCACTGAAAAAAGGACGGTGTGTTCCTCTGTGCCCAGTACTGTGACCATAATGGTTTTAGCCACGCTCTACCTAAGATGCCGACCAGAAATAGTCTGTCACCCATGGTGCTCCTATGTAATACCCATATTTGTCCTAATAGGCAGCCTGAACTTGGACAAATCCCATCTGCCCTCGTGACATGTGATGTCTGAGCTCTTCTGGGAAGGAGCGTGGGCTTTATCTGCCCCAAATCAGCAATGTGGTGCGTCCCGAAAGGGCAGATGGGATAGATGGAGGCTGCTGGAGGCTGCTGAGCCAGCCAGAGTGCTGGGGCCTGTCCACATGGCAGGTAAGTGTGGCTGGGAGTGTGTGCTAATGGCCAGATTCAGGGGGTTCCCCCACTTCCACAAATACCAGCTCGGTGCTCCCCACCCTCACCCGAAGGACAGCCATGCAGACGGATGAACTAAACAGACAGCTATTTTAGCCAAGGTCCTATTTCTACGCTTGCTCCTCTGCAGGGTATTTGCAGCCAAAAGACCAGTGCTGGCCGAAAAGGTTATTGCAAAAATCACCAGAGATTTTACTCCTGGGAACATGCTGTCGCCATATGGTCTCCGCATTAATAATACCAAACAAGTGCTTCATAGTGTTCTAATAACAAATACCAGAGGAATTAATAATAATCTAGCTATTATTTTCTAATGTTCTCACTTTATGAACAACTTTTATACTGTCTGAACGAGCTCTTCTGGAAGATCCACATCTGGTACCCACATGAGAACCTGATGAAATCTGTATGGTCCTGGGTATCTTACACGTTTATTGCCAGCAACACCATCTGTTTCTGCCAGCGTGGCTTACAGTAATACTACATTTTTCTTTTGTTCTAGGTGCATAGCGTAATGTCCATGCTGTACTACACTCTGATTATAGCTTTTTTGATCGGCACACAGGCAGCTCCAAAGTCAGAGGACAATGGTCCACTGGAGTATCCTGCAGAACACTCCTTACCCAGTACACAACAGAGTAACGGACAGCACATTTCCGAGGCAGCCCCACAGACAAGCCACGGCCGCTTTGCTTGGATGCCAGATGGAACAGAAGATTTAAATATCGCCATGGACCAAAATTTCTTTAACAAGAAGCGTTTCCGGTCTTCTCGGGTCCTGTTCAGCACGCAGCCACCTCCAGTGTCAAGGAAGGGACAGAATACGGGGTTTCTCAGCAGTGCAGTCTCTCTCAACAGGACTGCCAGGACCAAGAGGACTGCACATCCCGTACTGCACCGGGGAGAGTTCTCAGTGTGCGACAGTGTCAGCATGTGGGTCGGGGACAAAACCACAGCCACTGACATCAAAGGCAAAGAGGTGACCGTGTTGGGAGAGGTCAACATTAACAACAACGTTTTTAAGCAGTACTTTTTCGAGACCAAGTGCAGGGACCCTCGGCCGGTGTCCAGCGGGTGCCGAGGGATCGATGCGAAGCATTGGAACTCTTACTGCACCACCACACACACCTTCGTCAAAGCACTGACCATGGAGGGCAAGCAAGCAGCCTGGCGATTTATCCGGATTGACACAGCCTGTGTCTGTGTGCTCAGCAGGAAATCGGGGAGACCCTGAGACGGAGCTGAACCCCACAACAGCATCCTCCTATCCCCCTACCTCAGCCTGTAAATTATTTTAAGTTAAAAAAAAAAAAAAAAAAAGGACTGCATGGTGTATTTATAGTTTATACGATACAAAAAGGACCTCATTATTTATTAAACTCTTTTGGAAACCTTTCGTGTTTTGCAATTCATTGACCAGCCGGACTCTTCAAAAGACATCCATCTTTGTCGTAACGCAGCCCTGCAGCTCTGAGCTGCTCACAGGGCCGCTGGACAATCTTTGTTCACCATTCGGCACAAGTGCAGTGCTTTTGTGGCCTTTATGTGTATCCCTCTCTTCCCCAGCAGTTTCCATCACGTAACCTGTCAGCTTACTTAGACAAATAAGCTGAAATGTTTTGACCAGTTACCAAGAGGCTGAAAAAAAGTCTTTTCAAAACTTGCCTCTACTTCTACTAATTATCCTTAGAGGTATTAGTTTTATTAGTCATATCAGGGAATTCCTGGTAGAAAACACTAATCTTCACGATGCCACATGCATTTCTAAGCATGACTCGTAGTGCATTTTTTACAAATTGGCAAAATGTTTTCACTGCAAAAATGATCCATTCTCAGTTATCTTTGAATATTTGCCCGCATACAAGCAGAATCCAGATAAATGTATTTTTTAATTAAAATGCTGTTCTGCAGCTCATTGCTCATGAGCTGTATTAGAGTGATGGGGTTATAAATGTAAACCTAAATGTGTAAGTCAAAAATCATCACGTAGTCGATAATTAAACAAGGGAATGAACTCAAGGTGGTTTTTTGGCAGCGAGGCATTGACACAGGACCAAATGTTTTTATGTGTGATAGAAACAAAGATTTAAAAATACAAGTCTGTGTTTTAGCAAGGAGCCCCAAAGCAAACCCTGTGCTCATCATTTCTGTGCTTTGGAGAACACTGATTTCGGGAAGCAATAGTGGAGCCTGGGGTCCGTGCTGGGTGTTGCAGTCATTGCTCAATGGATAAAGCTGTATTTTCTCTCTCACTGTTTCCTTTGGAAGAACAACTGCTATCCATTGTAGAAACTGTTTCAAAACAAACACCATTAGGGTTTTTAGCTTTGTGTCTTCCAAATCTTAGAGGGCACACTTTACTCGCACGCTGTTCTTTCCGTGATGGAAAAAAGCAGCCCTAACATTTGCTTCCCCAGCGTCAACAGCAAAGGACAGCAAACCTCCAAAGAAAATGTACTGTTGTAAAATAGTGCCAGTCTGAGAGATAAGGCGACAGTACAGAGCCCATTCCAGATAACCACTGGTACTGCACTTTTCAGCCTCCTCGAGGAAGTGATTATGGTGTGGGACAGCGATATTCCAGTAAGAATGTTATGTCCTCTCCAGAACAGCATTTCTGCAATATTTGTGTGAATAACCAGTTATCTGAAAGGTCAGGGAGCGGGCAGGATCCTGACTGTCCTCAGTCCTCCAAATAATGACCTCCTGTTCTGTCGCGGGGGAGGCAATGAAAACTATGAAATGCTTTGAGTGTGATCACATAGGCTCTGTCACAATAGCAGAATATGGTAAGCGTGGCAACCACCTGCCAGTCAGCACAGGAGGGATGGAAGAAGAACAGTGAAAAACACAGTATTTTGGAACCAAGGAAAAAAAAAACAAAACACGTAATTGGAGCAGAGTGGGGCCTGTGCACTTCTGTGGCCTTAAAGCCATGGACAAAGGTCATAAATCTGATCTTTACCATGAATGACAGCATGACCAGGAAAAACTGTAGCCCTGAAACTGACCTTAAAGCAATCTTGGGAGCTGTGGTCCTTCTGCAGCCAGCTGACTGTGCTATACCTTCAAGCCATTCTTGCCATTCAGCCTCTGGAATCTGGAGATCACCAGAGGAACGGAGGTAGGTGAGGGGTATTTTGGGTGCAGCTGTGTGCCCAACTCAATGATCTTTTAGAGCACCTGACCAGGCTGTAGCAGGAAGTTGCCAAGCTGAGGTGGATTCAGTGGCAAGAGAGATTGATTGGTGCTTGGAACCCGAAAGGGGTGATCATGTTAGAAAGGTGCAACTGAGGACCCAAGTCATTACTGATGGCACAAAAAAAAAGCAAAGGGTCTTTGAAATTGGAGGCTCTTTGCTGAGAGGCACTGAGGCACCCATCTGGATAACCTCTCTAGTGGGGTTTTCTGCCTGCTGGGAGCCTGCAACCAGAACATCAAGAAGAGGATACCAGGTATGATAAAGCTGAACCACTGCTATCCCCTCCTGGCCTTTCAAGACCAGGAAATTAAATATCAAACAAGACATGAAGCCCCTTGGGAAGATGCTGAAGGGATTGGGAGTGCAGGTAGTGTTCTCAGTCTTCCCACTTGGAGACTGGGCAGAAGGAGAACGGATCAGCTGAATGACTGGCTGTGGGTGGAGGCACACCAATGGCTATGGGTTCTGTGATCTAGGACACACCTCCATAAACTAGGAATGTTGGTGTGGGATGGGACACAAGTGACTAGGAGGACGAGGTAACAAGCTGTCTGGGCTCATCACCAGGGCTTTAAACTAGAGCTGCTGGGGGAAGGGGATGTGCTGCTGAGTGACAGAGAAGACCCAGGGAATGCTGTCACCTTAGGAAACAGCAAGGAAAAACATCAGATTTGTCCTGGAGGTTTGTGGGAGAGCTCTCTAGGGAGGTAATGCATCCAAAAGCCCAGCTGACGTGCGTCCATGATGCACACAGCATGGCAAATAAGCAAGAGAAGTTAGAAAGCATGGTGCGCTTGGAAAACTATGATCTTACTGCTGCCACAGGAACATGGTGGGATGGTTCATATAACTGGAATGCCACCACTGAGGGCTGTAAGGTTTATAGAAGGGATAGGCAAGGTAGGATGGGTGGGGGAGTTGCCCTCTATGTTAAATGTGGATAGACTGCAAGGAGCTCCCTCTGAGTAACAGTCAGGACCAGGTGGAGAGCCTATGGGTTAAGATAACTTAATGATCCTTAAGGTCCCTTCCAAGCTAAGGCATTCTATGATTCTACGAAAAAGACACTACCTGTGTCCCCAGAGTGAAAGACAAAGAGCTGTCATTACCAGCTCTATGAGTTACTGTAACAAATCTGGACTTGATTAAAGACGCTACTGGTAAACATTGCGCTAGTCATTATGGGGTGGTGAGAGGTTATTTAGTCTGTAGATATTGCTGTGATCTATTCTGTGCTTATCACTTCAATTGATTTTGTGCTTCCAAGACTGCAGCTAGGCTTCTGGTTCATCCTGCATGACGGTAAACTGTTATTACTGACATTTCTTGCTGTTCATAAAATAAGGGGTCCAAAAAAGAGTGGGGAAAAAAGAGTGAAAAAGACTCCACAGAGGAGTTAATAAATCTTTTTTTATTGAATTCATGCCCATAGCTGTCACCCAGCTACAGAAGGGCTGAGAGAGAGCTTTTGAACAATTGATGTGTACAAACCCTGTTAAAGTGGCTCCATACTTTTGGGATTTCAGTATATAGATGAAGGAATACAAAACTCACGTGACAGTTGCTAACAAATGCTACAGCAATTTTTCTACAGCACACCAGGGTCAAATAATTGAATAATGAACAGAACAAAACACAGGAAAGCATTTTTAACACTGTTGCTGACACTCCAGAGGCTTAGCCTTCCAAATTGCAGTGGACCAAACAATACATCTTTCTTAAAGAGCTTCTGATTGCATAAATGAAAGTAACTTTTGTGTCACGTGTCAGAGATGGGTGAACAGTCATGGAAAAGTCTTTAATGTTAAAAGTCTTCTATGATTCTATGGTGAAGGTATCTTAGCACTTTCCAAATCATACCAGCGATGCCTTCAATCAATGCTTCCATCACCTAACATGGCACTCATCCTTGCACCACTGCTGCTATTGCAGTTTAGCTTTTAGGTTTTGTATTGACGTGTCTGAAATCCTGCTGCGTCTGCACTGCTGAGTTATGCCGAAAGCCTGGAGTGCCAAGAGTCCATTCTAACCTTCAGTCTTGCCATCAGGTTATAATCTGTTGAGCCTTGCCCTGATTATTTTCATTTCAGTTGCAATATAGACAGGAGGTTTTGACACTGGCAGAGGAAGAGCCTGGTTATAAAACAGGGGCACACTTTCCCCATACGATTCCTTTCATCATGACACTGATGCATTATCTAATCCCTTATTCAAACATGATTAAGAGAAGCACTGTAGATGCCACACCCTTAGAATAATTTCTTCAGTAAGCAACATCTTTCACTGGAGCAATTAATACCATTGTCAGAGATCTTTCTTGTGGAGATTGAAATCACTGTGTATTGTATTTTTATTTTTCTCTGTCTTCTAGAGGAGTTTCACTGTCTTCTAGAAAAGTCACTTCTGGCAAGAATAAAAATCATAGAATCATAGAATGCCTTAGGTTGGAAGGGGCCCCAAGGATCATCAAGTTCCAACCCCCACAAGCAGGGCCACCAGCCTCCAGATCTGGCACCAGCCCAGGCTGCCCAGGGCCCCATCCAACCTGGCCTTGAACACCTCCAGGGATGGATGGGGCATCACAGCCTCTCTGGGCAGCTGTTCCAGCACCTCACTGCTCTCTCTATGAAGAACTTCCCCCTGACATCCAACCTCAATCTTCCCTCCTTGAGCTTAAAACCATTCCCCCCCGTCCTATCAGTGTCTACCCTTGTAAAAAGCTGATTCACCAACATTATAAGGGTTGCAAGAGTCATTGGACCTGACATGTGATCTTAAATTCCAGCACTTTAAAGATTGTTCACTGACACTTCAACCAAGCTACTTTTCAAAAAGTAAACAGGAACTAGCAGAAACTAAGGAACACTGAATGTTGTAGCCCAAAGTGGAGGAAACTATGGAAGAATATGGAAGAACCATTATACAGCAGTTTAATACTTAAAGAAAACAATCCAGCAGAACACCTGGTAGCACACAGAGGGACTTGAAATTAAGAAAATACAAGACAGAATTATCCAGGTTCTAATGTGGCCTGGAGACAGTACTCACAGGTTTCAGACAGTACAGGAGAGTAACTACATGACCAAAATTGTTTAAAACTGCCAACATTAGCTGCACATCCTTACTGTTTGTGGCTTGGAAGTCACAAGTTGGTATTTCAAATAAACAAAGGTAAGGTTCGCATGCAGCTGAGAACAGAAAACAACATCCTAATCATGGCAACAGCAAACAGGAAGGGGCTTTGTAGATATCTGCAGGTGTTCTCTGTCTCTGCAGGACAGACTGGTGACTAACAATGGAAATCCAGTTCTCTCAACCTAGAAAGGCAAATTCTCCTTCAAAATGCATTCCCAAAGCTGAGCACTGAAACCAAAAACATTTGGTAAGAGCTATTGCTAGCCTGAAGTAAACAGCATTTCAGATGTTTGAAGCAAGTTAACAGATGATTAAACTGAGAGCAATTAGGCACCATTTCCATGTCTTCTAACATGTGTCTCTTGCCACCTGTCTTGCCAACTGCAGGAGTGTCACTGAGCTGTAGAAGCTAAGCAAGAAAACTGAAAATATACTGCTCCTGTTTTGCCATAAGACTGCTAGCTACTGGATGACACAGAAACAGCTGCTAAATGGAACGCTTTGCAAGGCTGACCCTTTTCAGTTATCTTGCAGGCTTGAGATACGAAAGTGACCACATGGTAAGTAAACAGTGGTTTACTCTCATTTTATTTTTTTTAATGGGACTGGAAATGAGCACACATCCATCCACAGATGGCATATACATCGCTATAGTAATGCTCTTTCAAAGAATATGCACGTTTCTGAAAAAAAAGTTTGTTGGTGGTTGTTTTGATTTGTTTCCTTTCTATTTGTCTGAAGAAATAAAGTAGCTATGAGGGTCAGAAATGTTTCTGGGCTGAGTCCAATTCCTTTCCTGACTTTTTTTCCCATGACATTCTACCCAGGGTCGTTCAAACTGGAAATCAGTAGTTCTGTGGTTTACTCATACCAAAAAAAAAAAAAAAAAAAGGGAGCTCTGGTACTTTTTTAGCATATATTACTAAAAGGGTTCAAGAGTACCCTCCGTCATGTGGCTTTGGCTGTTCATAAACATTGCTCTGACCAGTGGGGGAAAATTTAGATATTTCTCAGAATGATTTGTTGCCTTCTCATGACAGTTGCAATTTCAGACTGGATTGGATCCAGTGGGAAAATGTTTAGACAGAATACTGCACCAAACAACACTCCTGAGAGCTGTGCCCGTGGTGAGCCTGTAACAGAAAGTAAGTTTATAGGAAGATATTAAACAAAAATACATCATGCTATGACTGCATGTTGCAGGGTAAAAGGCCCATTCATTGGGAGTAACACCCCAAAGGGACTTCAGGCAAGAAAAGCTGAGCACCACACAAACACGAAGTCATTCTGTGGTCTGTAACACCAATCATTTGGTTCAGCTCTGTATAAATCATGTACAGTGACTGTAGTGAAAGAGATAACAAAAAGGAAAAATGAGGGACATGGGGAGACTAGAAAAGGCAGATATCTCATGCAAACCTTTCCCTCCATGACCCCTTAAATTTTGGGTTTCAGGAGCGCTCAGGAAATATTTAGCTAAAAAAAACTCCTTCAGCAGGCCATGCCAGCTCCGAGCACACAGAAAATGTCTGTGTGTAGCCAACAATATCCTTGCAATCAAAGGGAACCAGTGAAAGTGAGAAGATTCTTGCACAGAGGTCTGGAGGTTGCTCAATATGACTCAGCAATGTTGCAATGGGATATTTTTATATCCCTGGACAAGAAGGAACATACAAGCAGTAGAAGCTCAATGGCTGCTTAAAAGAATTTAGTTAACCTACTTCAGTAACTAAATTATAGATTTGGCTTTTGAAGATCATTAATTACATGCGTAACATCCTTACCCTCCAGAATGTAGCATCTTTTGGAGTGACAGAGTACTGGAATGGGCTGCCCAGAGGGGTGGTGGACTCTCCTTCTCTGGAGATATTCAAAACCCATCTGGATGCTTTCCTGTATAATCCAACGTAGGCAACTGCTTTAGCAGAGTGTTGGACTGGGAGATCTCCAGAGGTCCCTTTCAGCCTGTATGGTTCTATGATTCTGTTATCATGATTATGAATTTAATTCCAGAGCATCAAATAATTTTATTTTTTCTTTTTCAAGAAAAGCACGTTTTTAACAGGCTCACTCTAGAAGATTTGTTCATTACATCTTTGGAAACTGTAGTGGAAATGCTAAGTCACAGCCTGAAGCACTGATTGAGCACCTGGTGGGAAGGCAGGGCCAACCCAGGGGAGCTCAGCTGCATGCAGTGCACCTGAGTGACTGGAAGGGATGGAGTCAAGATCCACCCTTCCCAGATCTCATTTAAGGGTCAGCAGTGGAGGTGAGGATATCTTTTGTTGGAGATCCCCACCTACCAGAGGCCTTCTAAAGGTAAGCAACTCTCTTTTTTTTTTTCTTTTTTTTTTTCCTCTTTCATTTCTCCACCCATGGCTGTTGCATTTTGTTTGCTGTAGCCAAAGGCTTTGCTGCCCTGCTATTATCATCCCATTGTAGCCTTATAGAAACAAACATCTGTTCAAAAATAAGAAGTGATGTTATTCATCCATTCAGGGCAGCACAGTCAAGGGTCTGTATTATATAAACAGGGAACGATGAGGTGCAAATACATCACCCTTCAGTCCTCTATTTCCAATATGGCCAAACTGGATACTTACAGAAAACAAGCCAATGTATGTTCTTAGCTAATAGCTGGTAAAGCTTTAGGTATGACTGAAGCCCCAAACAAAAGAGCAGACTAAAACACCAACCAATCCAAAGAATCTCATAAACAGCATGTATCTCGCCACTCAATAAAGAAATGTCTTTGTCTTCTACAGGAAGGCAAAAAGCAAAAAAAAAAATTGCTGTTAAATCTCAGAATCTATGAAAAAGGGAGGATTACATTGGAAAAAAATCTCTCTAGCCAGCAACAGCATCATTAAATTGTTCTAATCAAGAGAGCTTCAAGGTTGCCAAGAATCAGCTGCAAATCATTATTCATGAAGTTATGGGTGTAATCTCACACTAACAGATTTGATAGGCCTCTGGAACTCACAGACCACAAATATTTAGGCGAATCTTGGGCTTCTGGAACAGAGTGAAAACAATCCGAACACAATATTGATTGCTGTGCTGTAACCAAAAGTTGTATTCATTCGTAACTGAAATGGAGCTTGAGGATGCATTAGTTCTATCAGGAGTCTGGGAAATGCACGTTTGGGAAAAAAAAAAATGCACCTAAACAGGGGAAACATGTCATTAGGAATTATAAAGGACACAGCATTGTATGTTCAGTTGCATGACACAAACCTACTCTTACAGGAGGTAAAATGTTGCAGAAGGTAACCAACTAAGAATCCACACAACCTCTCATGATGTTTTTTGCCATGCAATACATCATTACAATCATCCATTACATGAATAGTATATACCACAGGCCTTATATCCTGTCACACCTTTGATATCTCTGCTATTAACCACCTTGAGCCATATCAGTAGGTATGTGAGGAATGTCAACATATTGTATCAACAAATGATGGTGTTTAATTGACAGGGCAACCTTCTTCCATTTTTAATAATGGTGGGTGCCATTCACACTGCAGCACACACCATGCTGCGTGCTGTTACGATGCAAATTGTGTTGGAACACCAACATGCAGAATTCTGATTGCTGGACCAGAAGGCAGCACAGCTACTTGCTGTTCACTACCGTGGAATGTAGTCCAAAAAAGTACCAAAATTGATTATTATGTTAATCTTATACCTGACATTTGTTTGGACATATGGTGTATATACTACTCTTTTCACTCTCCCTTGCTTTAACATTTCATCATCTTCAATTTACATATATCATTGAAGTTTATATTTCAAGAACATATGTCTTCCTGGCCTTTGAAAATCACCAAGAAACACTTTACTCCCACAGTGCAGACCCACGTTGTCTGAAGTATATTTGCACGTTATATTAATAGAATTCAGAAGATTGCGCTACAAAATTCCTAAAAGAGAATCAGCCAAAGTTAGACTTGGCATCTGCACAAATCTCAGCTATTTTTTAGAATACTTTGACAACACTCATGTTATTGTCTCTCGGTTCAATTTTTCTGCTCATGTATTCCCCAAAGAAGGAAAGAGTGATATTCCTGTTCTCTGAATAAGGACACATCTTTCTTCTTAGAGTGATTTCATTATTTATTTTTCCTTCTCCTTGAGCTGCTGGGTCCCCTAACTCTTGTTCTTCCACACAAGGGCACAGAAGTCATCCTACTGCTACCAAGTCAAAGAAATTACAACAAAATTTTACTGGTAGAGGAGACACTACTTTTCAATTCTTGTTTTTTCAGCTAGATGATGAAAAGAAAGTCTTTAGAGCTCACAGAAAGTCTGTTAACTATGTATAATTCAGTGACACGAAAGACCTGAGCTCAGTGCTGACATGAGCCGTGTTGCAGTGCACGCTCCCAACTCCACAGGGCACTGTTCTGTCTCACGCATGCAGCTAGAGACAAAATAAATGTGAGGCATAACCAGAGTTATGCTCCTATAAAGCTGTCTCTGGAGAAACTCCGCAGTCATTAGAGAACATGTTCATCTTTCTCCATCTGATCTTTTCTGCTACATGCTTTTTGTATTACTCCTCAAGTTTTACTTCCATCTGGTATCAGCTTTTGATTAGAAACTTGTAAGTTGAACTTCAGCAGTTCAATGCAAAGAACTGAGCTGCTTCCAAGCCATTTTTTTTTTCCCTGAAACATCTCAGTTCAGTTCTTTTTTTGTTGTATCCCTGCCTACACTGAAAACTGCATTCTTAGTAAATACTTTGCAACTCTTGCAAAGAGCAAAAATCCCTCATCTCTGCAAACAAAGGAGGGTTCTGTTACCCTAAAAGAAACAAACCTTACAAAAAAAAGAGGACACTGCTTCTAAAACATTTGCTACCCGAAGTGTCCTGTCACTGGACAAACCCAGCCCAAACAAAACTCTTTAACACTCATGTAGTATTAAGAAGTAGACGTTACTTTTCACTACAGCACTGGATCCAAGGGGGATATTTCCACCTAATGTATACACTGACAGAGCAAAGGTACATCCTTCCTGTACATTAAGTTATGCACTGCAAAACTGTGCCTTTGGAGAGAGGTCTGCAGTCATCTTGAGATTTCAACCCCACGTCTCCTATGTGCACCTCTTTGGTCAGTTCACATCTCTCTTCCTGCAGGTTAGTTAGGCATGCTAATTGACTGCATGTTTCCCCTTCAAGATACTCCCAGAAGACAAGACCAGTCATACCTACAATTATAGGGAAGCTAAATTACTAGGTTTCTCAAGCAGGATACGATGCATGCTTAAAATGCTGTTCAACAAAAGCTTCAGTCCACAGCTCATTGCAGCACCAACAAAACGACACCCAAATTACTGCTCAGAAAGAAAAGATAGAAAATGTTCACTAATAAGCATAGTCTAGATGAGAAATCCGTGTCCTTCCATGCACTGGACTGAGAGGCAGGCAATTTTCAGTTGTGTATCTAGGCTGTTGGATGGTGCATTTTCACCACTGGATCACAATTACAACTTCAAAGCAATATAACAGCATATTGAGTCAGACCAAGGGCTGATCCGCGTAATCACATTCAATTCTAAATCATCTGTGGGACTGTATTAAGTGATTCAGGGTGGTGAAAACAAGTTATTAGTTTTAAAAAGAGATAAAGCAATGAAGGTAATGATTCCTGCTAGCAAGCAAGCCACAGAGTGAAATAGGAGTGCTGCCATCCACTTCTCATGTATGAGGAAAGATGGAGAATGTCTTGCTGCAGATGCCAGTTCTGTTCCTTAGGATGCTACTGGGTTATGCCTGGAAACTGCTAATGAGTTTGGTGCAAAAACACTGGATGGGGCACATGACTTCTCCTCACTATGGGCGTATCAATCTAATTTATCTACCGAATTACCAGTGCCTACAGCACACCTGTACAAACCTGATAACTTGAATCCTTCCTCTTTGTTTGCCCAATGCTGTCTTTAAACTTTAAAATCACTCTCATTTAAAAGTTCCATTCGCTTTCAGAGGTTTTTCTTAATCACTGCTTTTAATGAAACAGGGGGATTCTTATCCCACAGGCCAAACTACACGGCTTGTGTCTGCCCACAGCCTAGAGGTAACTTCTGGCACCCTAAAGGTTAAGAATGCAGACAAACAGGTTCTCCTGCATACAGCTCCAAACCATTTATGAGGTTATTACGATCTGACATATTTTATTACCCATGTGCTCTCAATTCTAATTGCAACAGAACTGAAAAAAAAACAAACAAAAAAACCAAAACAACCAACACCCTGCAAGATACTGCAGAAAGGCCAAAAGCTGAAAAAACACGAAGGATTCAAGTTATCAGGTTTGTACAGGTGTGCTGTAGGCAATGGTAACTCAGTAGACAGATTAGATTGATGTGTCTGTTTTGAAGAGTATTGATGTGCCCCATCCAGTGTTTTTGCACCAAACTCATTAGCAGTATCCAGGCATAACCCAATAGCATCCTAAGGAACAAAACTGGCATCTGCAGCAAAACATTCTTCATCTTTCCTCATACATGGAAAATGGATGGCAGCATTCCTATTTCTCTTTGTGACTTGCTTGTTAGCAGGAATCAGATCAAAAACACATCTTGCATATGAATGGAATTCAGTGAGATCGGACGTGGCTCGTGGATCCTGTGAGGGCTTGTTCAGCAGCCCTCAGTCACTCCAGCAGAGCTTTCTCCCCTGCACGGTTTTTCTTTGCTACAGAAATGCCATGTATGCATGTCAGACGATCAAGCAATGTGGCCAACCTCAAGCTGCTAGACAGAGGAAAAACTCTGACTCTGACTTGATATTCATGAGACCCAAGTACAAGAAAGTCAAAAAGGATAAGCTAGCAATAATTTTTTCAGAAGCTTTTCCCAACTCTGAATTATTTAACCAAACAATGGCAAAATGGCAGCCATTTTGCCACAAACAACGTGTTTGCCAACATAGGCAACTTAAGTGGCTCCCACTACGACTCTTGCATCCTTCTCTGATCAAAAAATCACGTTTTCATGTTTGTGTGTGATGCTAGGCTTAAACTAGATGGAAAAGACTGAAGACCAAGGAGAGAGAACCAGGCCCAACCTCTGTCAGGAAGACCCCAGGCCTTGCAATAAGGCAGCAGCAGTCACACGAGGCTGCTGCATGCCATAAGTTTCTCCAGCAGACCTATGCTATGAGATGATCCCACCAACCCCCAACTCCTGGCAGGTGCTGCTCGTGACCTCTCTACCACAGCCCTCAATCAAATCAGATGGGAAATAAACACCCTCTGAACTGTCCCAAGGCCCTGCTTGACTTGTGAAGATGCTTTTTGTAACTGCTGCTTCAGCACTGCTGCTCTGGTGCTCCTGCACCATGATGGTGGGAACTGGGAGCCTTTCAGTAGCAGGAAACCTGCATGAGCTGAGAGGGGCGTTCAGTGGGAACCTATGAGAGCAGGGGATCCACATCTGGCTGAGGATGAAGATGCAGTAGATCCATGCACTGAAGAACAAATGAAATTACTGAGGGAGGAGTGTAAGGAATAAAGAAGGGGAACCAGACTGGGAGAGAGACAGAGCAGTAACATCACAGTGATGGCAGAGCTGAGGGAGCTTGAAATTAAGGTATGAAAGATAGGAGGATGAGGTATGAAAGGATGGAGGCTAGAGGTTGTTTGAGAGACTGGAAAAGATCCCTAGATCAGCCAGCAGTTGCTGTACTACAGGGTGTGTGCATTTAGCAGATATTTCACAGTTCATATAAAGGAGAGGTGACTGATGCATCAGGTCTCAGTCCTTTGTATGAAACCTGACTCACCAGGAGGCCTGTAATTGCTCAAAATCTCTTATCCCTCGCAGCTTGTAGCTTCACTTCACTGACAACTGGGAGTGAAGATGCTGGGGATTAGATTTCAGCTGCGTCTGCTGTCAAGGCATAAGGAGAACTGTTTGAAACCCAGCCAGATCAGTACTGCTTGCTCTGTGGACAGCTGCCAATTTTCATGCAAAGTATGTTCGACACGTACATTACCATCATTTGCTTGAAATGAATTTGTAGTTCTGCTGTGCAGCTACATCTGGAGCCAGTGGGATGCACAAGGCACAGAGAATGCACAGGGAGTGGCTGTGCTGTGGGTCCAAGGCTCCAAAACTGCAACCCCAAAATGGAGGAGGGGGCTCACGTGGGGATGCTTTGATCTGAGAGAGTTGTAAACCTGCTCTGAATATCCGCTATGTAAATAAAACTGCAGGCAGTGCACAGGTTAACGTGGGAGGGAGAAGGAGCTGCAAATGGGGAAGGTAAATACAAGATCTTAATCTGCTAAAGCTTTATCAGCACCTGTGCACGCTCCTGTCAAGTTAGAAGCCATTGCCCACAGTGCTGTTCAGTGATACGGATTGTCCATACAATCACACTGTATGTGCTTTATTAAAGCCATGCCATTTTCTGAAAGCATCTCTTGTTCTAGAACACAAAGAAAACATCAGGCAACACAGAACCTACAAAACGTGAACACTGATTACTCAAAATATATTTTTAATGAGGCCGCATCTATAAATTAAGAGCTGACCCATTTGCTCAGAACACTTACGTCTGGACTTGTGATCTCTCAATGAGAGCTCATGGTGCCAATAAGAAAAGATTACATATGGCAATGTACACCAAATCCCCCACAGGAGGCTATGGGGGAACATCACTTGTTGTTCTACCAACACAATGCCTAGAAATCCAACTCATTCCCATGCTGAATTCTGTCCGCTGCTGCTCCTGTGTAAGCATTCTGCTGTTCTGGCCTTTAATTAATTACTTTGGAAGGAACAGCTCAAGTGCCCTCTAGTGTAGCTTCAGAATACCTTAATCCATGCTCCTCTCACTTTGTGAGGCTCAATTAGAGCCTGGAACATTTGCACAGGTCCATGCAGTGTGTCACATAAGCCACTGTGAGCAACTTGATTGAATGGTGATTGATTGTGATTTTTTTTCTGGAAAGCTGCTGAGTGGCAGCTATGGCTGGTTTTATAGGCAGTTATCTGCTTTATTCCTGAAATGCACAACAGCAATGTTCGTTATACGCTTCTGATCTTTTCTTCATTCTGTTTATCAATTAATGCTGTTGCTGGGTTTAGTGTTCTTCATATAGACCTTAACAGGTTTACAGTATCACAATCCTAGAAAAAAAAGTATAGTCCTACTTACTTTTTCCAGTATTTTTGTCTTTCCAAATATGTGATTTATATTTATTGAAGCATCTCGCAGAGTAGTGAAATTCTCAGAACTGACTTGAAAGAAATGCTCCGTATACAAGCATGCATTCTGGTCATAGCAATGGTCAATCTACGTTTTTGGTAGCTGACAGTAAATGCTTAAAGAAACA
Organism: Lagopus leucura; assembly: GCF_019238085.1. Lineage (NCBI taxonomy): Eukaryota > Metazoa > Chordata > Aves > Galliformes > Phasianidae > Lagopus > Lagopus leucura. The sequence continues at coordinate 1,300,062 of NW_024962290.1, forward strand.
GCATAGAAATGCAAGTATAAGAATAGGTGGAGTACTTTCCTAGCATCTGGAACCTGGTGATGTTTGTTTTAAGAAGTGAAATGGGAGAAAAAAATTAAAGTGAGAATAGAGGAAATAAAGGACAGCTATCCAGCTGTGGAATGATTTATGTGGAAAAATCCTGCAGTTTGGCTCATCCTTACACAAACAAACTTAAACGTTGGAACTGAGTCTCAAATTCTTCCCTCCAGTTCACAAGATGGTAACAAAACCCCGATACCTTTTCCCCTGGTTTTGCTAACCACGTATTCCTATTCCACTTTGAATGCCTTTTTCTATTACTTCTAAGACCTGGGAAAATCCCAGAATCTATTTAAAATTATGGCAACTTTCCAATCAGAAATAGCAGCTGTAGCTGGGACCAGCAGCTCTCCCTTTCGGAAGTTGTGTTCTGTTGTACAAATACAGTACCTCAGTATATCATCAATGCATTTCCTCTCTGCTTCGTATCTTCATTCCTTATCCTTTCATACTTTTCCCTGCAGTCCTGCACACACTCAGTTTTAACGTAGTGTGTGTGCCCACATGCTAACGTGTCCTTTGCAGCACTGTTTTCCTCTTACATCATTGTGTAGCTCTCTAAAGAACACATTCTTGCCCACCCTGTAGTCCTTTCAAGTTCAGAAACAAGAGAATCTCCACACCAAAAGAATTTTGACTATCATTAAAGGTCATCTAGTGACTAATTATGAAAAACACCAATTTAGACATGATGACTGTTTGCAGAACGTCTGTTCTGATAACTGCTGGTCTTTTGAGGAACAGCCCAGCTATCCCACAGCCAGTGAGGGAAATCCATTGCGACTGAGTAATGTTCATAAAAGCAGGCTAGACTTTTTCTTTTTAAAACATTTCCTTCATCAAAATGAACTTCAGCTGCTGGGTTTTGTTTACATGACTGTTATTCATAATGGCTTTCTCTGGTACGTTCTTATTCACCTATATACCTAAAATAAGTGTAAATTGTGACATTTTCAAGCCAGAACAGAAGAGCAGTGCCCAAGAAGGCACATAAAAGGAAAAGCAAATTAGATGCTATCATGTGTGGAATAAGGATGCATAGGAGATAGGACCAACTTAGCAAAGTATATCCCAGTGCATCAGTGATTTTCCACACTGCAAAAATTTTAATTTAATAAAACCCAGTGAAGTATTGTATACTTTTGGAAGTGGAATCGTTACCAGTATGCAGCCTGTAGAACACATTAAATAGCAGAGAAATAGCATTAAGAACGAATAAAGTCATTTACGGTAAACCTTTTGGACTGAAGATTCCTTGTAATGGAAACCATACCTTCTTTTAGACGCCCTGTGTCCAGATATTCCTCTGATATAACACAGGCAGAGCTTTTGTATGCCAAGAGAAAAATAACATTACTATAATGAGAACACCCAAGCAGCTTCGTGGTCCCTCAGATATAACACTAATCAAATGCTACTAATAGTGCAGCTTTCCAACTCCAGCATATTGTCTATGTGCTCTAGAGGCAATAAAGAATGAAGCTTGTCACTAGAATATTAAGAAAAATAACAATGCCAGACATCTTCATCTCCTTGTTTTTTTTTTCTATTTATCCAAGGAAATTAACAACACTGCATTCTTTATGACAGTAAAGAACACATGTCCAGATATCCATCTGCCCTGGCTATTTCTCAGTGATGCTGAGCACCGTGTACAAATCGCACATTATCTTCTGTTGCTGTAACTATTTGGCAAAATCAAAAAGGAAACGTCTGTGCCTCCACCAGCTGCTATGTTACAGCAGTTCTAGGGAGGCAGACACTTCTAAGGATTTCTCATGCTTACTCAGTTACTTCATCCACGGATATAATGAGATGCAAGCCCTGCAAGTATTAGTCAGTCCCTGCAGTTTATGGTCTTCATCTCCTGGATGGAATAATTGTTCTGCTGGAATAATTATGCCATCTGGAGGTAGGTCTGGACAGAATTCAGAGGCTGTTGGTGGGAACGTGCCCAGCAGGACGTCGCTCCTTTGCTTCCTAGGAGCAGATCCAACTCGCAGACCTCACTGGTGGGACTGTTAGTTCTCATCAGCCTACAAATCACCACTCTCTTTTTTGTCAATAAACCAAAGCACAGAAAATATGTGGCCCCGATTTCACCACTCAATTCTCCTGTTTCACATTCCAGTCAGGATGCATTTTTGAAGGACCACAGAAATGTGCAGTTTAAAACCTGTCTAGTAAACTTCCTTGATCCCGAGGCACAGGCTTAGAATTTAAGTCACTTTCTTTTTTTTGTTCTTGTTGCCTTTTGGAACAGTTTCATTTTCCTACTTGGCTCAAAGCATCTCAAATCCAGACAGCAGCAACAACACGTTGTATCCTGCGGTGCAAGTTGTGAGCTGGGGCCTTTGGGATCTCTGTGCTGACCGCATGAAATTCCAGGCAGTTACCCCATTCCTGGAAGGGCTGGAAATACTTGCAGTACCTCACAGTACCACAGATTCCTGCTGTTGAAGCAGCACAGGAACCCTGTGACTTTCCAGGCAAAGAGCAGAACTGCGCAGCTTCCTCTAGGTCATCACACACAGCACAGGGATTAGCAGAGCTTTCTCTAACAGGCACTGCTAGGCCATTGTGAAATAAAACATAGAATCATAGAATCACTGAATTGCTCAGGTTGGAAAAAATCACATCCCTGAGCACCACGTCCAGGCGGCTTTTAAACTCATCCAGGGGTGGTGACTCCACCACCTCCCTGTGCAGCCCATTCCAGTGCTTCACAACCCTTTCTCTAAAGAAGTTTTTCCTGACATCCAACCTAAACCTCCCCTGATGCAACTTGAGGCCATTTCCCCTCGTCCTGTCACCAGTGAGAAGAGACCAGCCCCGCTCTGCTGCAATCAGGTATTGGAAGAGAGCAATAATGTCTCCCCTCAGCCTCCTCTTCCCCAGACCAAACAGCCCCAGCTCCTTCAGTCTCTCCTCACAGGCCATATTCTCCAAGCCCTTCCCCAGCCTTGCTGCCCTTCTCTGGACCTGCTCCAGCACCTCCATGTCCTTTCTGTACTGAGTGCCCCAGCACTCAAGGTGAGGCCTCACCAGTGCCAAGTGTTGGGGCAGGATTACAAACCCCTCCTTTCTTTTGTATTAGATTACAATTCCCTAAAGAGAGGAACAGATTTACATGAAATGTGAAGGCTGCATAGTGCAAGACTGAGCTAGAAAATGTTCTCATTAACTTATAATTATTCGTGAGGTCCCTGCAGCAGCCCAGTCTCTCCAGGAAACCTCCAGTTTCATGCTGGGCTTCAGTCTGGTTGTGCTACAGTCCTCACGGTGGTGATCCCAGCATAAACAAACATACAACAGCCAGAAGCTCCAGAACAGCCCTTTCATGGGTCACTGGGCATTGGGACAAAAGCACTGACTGCACTTCGAGGCATTCAGACTGCAAAAATGAGAGTTGTAACATCAGTCCTTAGCATTGAGAAGGCTTTGCAGACTGAAGGGTCATGGCAGCTCCCGAGGCAAAGCAAGTAAATAGACACATATAGATCTATGGAAGGAAGGAGCGGGCTGTGTGCTCAGCTGGGGAAGGCTGGGAAAGTGCAGCTTCTTCTGATCTCTGCAGCCCAGAGAGCCATTCCTGAGCTGCATTCTGAGACAGACGCAGAGTTGCCAGGCCCAGTGTTACTCAGGGGAATGGAAATGGTGAGATAGATGGCAATGGGATGATGCAAGCTTCAGTGTCTCTGTCAGAATGGGAGTCCAGTATGGGGTCTGGGCTGTTTCCTTGGAGTTTGAAGTCAGATGAAAACGACATTCCATGAAAACGACACATTTAACTAAGGAGAAAAAAATATGAAGAGAACCTCTCTTCATTTCTTGTCCTATGCTTCTCTGAAGGGTTATTTTGGGCCCTGAATGAGGACTTAGAGGCAAGCATGCATAAAAAGAGAGAAAGAACGACACTATGCAGAGATAAGAAGCACAAATATGAAAGTTTTTCAGTTCCTAAATCACAAAATGGGTTTGTAAAACACTTAAGGAAGATTTTCAGCACTAGAAATAACAGCATTGTGCCTTCCTAATCTCTCGAAGGTTAATAGCTTAGGAAAGAACAGTTAGGAAGACAATGAAGCAGAGCAAGAGTAGGTCAGACCTGGAAGAAGAAAATGAAGAAAACTCAAGCCTGTAGGGAAACATTTTGAATGTTTTAATTCTAAAGTCAGTTTAGAGATTATCTTTACAGGATTAAAATCTCTGACTTTGTTGTAATAAATGAATTTAAACAGAACTTGCTCAAGCGAGGATGGTTTCTTATCTGTCATGACAAATAAAAGTGATATCAGATGTTTAGCAGTAGCTCAATATCTACAGCTGGATAACACTTCTTTCCCAGCATGCTCTGTAATGAGAAAATAACCAAAAACAAATGGTCTTTGTCTGAGGATTTGCATAATTGTAAAACTAACTGCAAAGAAATGCCCATGCTGGAAAGCTGTTGCAAATACTCATACGCTTATTGCACCTAAGATACACTGTGTGAAAAGAAGGAAGGGAGAAGACACTTGGTAAAAGGAGGTTATGCATAAAGCAAAGGCTGAGTGAGAAGCAGTGCATGGATTTTGAAGCTGGGCATGTTCAGGATGGAAATAAAATGCCAATCTTCACAGCCAATGTGAAATAATCTTGTGGGTTGTCTGAACTGGAACAGGCTGCCCACGGAGGCGGTGGAGTCTCCTTCTCTGGAGATGTTCCAGACCTGCCTGGATGCCGACCTGTGCGACCTGCTGTAGGGAACTGCTTTGGCAGGGGGTTGGACTCGATCTCTGGAGGTCCCTTCCAACCCCTACAATTCTGTGATTCTGTGATTCACAATTTGATAACCCTGTTCACAGGAATATTATGAGATACCTTTTCTTTTTTCCCCTAAAATGATATTGATTTGTGCCGTAATGCCCTGTGAAATAACACATTAGCCACTTGGTCAAAAACCACTAGGTAGGCAGAAATAAAAAAGGTGATATTAATAAATTTCGAGGCAGCACAGACATCAATGACCAGGAAAAAAAAAAAAAAAAGCAGAGATCATTAAGTAGGATGACAGATATTGGTAATTTAGGGCAAGAAACATGTTGGATTTGAGATAGAAATCTACATACCTGAAGTAAGGCAGCCTTCCAAGTCGGTACAGCAGTACTGATATTGTGGGAGCGTCAGAATGGCAGCATTTCAGATCAGATGTCCTTTCTTTTTTGCTTTCTGCCGGGCTTTTTAATTTCTCCTTTCCTTTGTTTTCATTTCTTCGTTTGCAAAGTGCTGAGGCTTCTGTGACTCAGCTCTCGGTGCTGCTGCCTGGCATTGCAAGAACCGGCTGCTTCGACCGCACAGGAATTGACAGAAGAGGGTGCTGCAGCATTGCAAAATGGAACAAGGAGAGGCATACCGCTCTGCGAGTCCTGAGCATCGATTTCTGAGGAGAAGATTGCAAAGAGACAGTTGGTGTCAGTTCTGTGTTGTGACTGTGGTTCAGCTGCCATGCCGTACCCTGAGGTCCCATCCTGGAAGGGCTGCGGGGTCTGGGGCTGAGCTGGAAAAGCAGTGATGTTGGAGTTCCAGTAGGAACTGACTGTGTGCCCACTTGATGGAGAAATCATCAATGTTGAAGCTTGGGGAAAAAGGGAAGATGTATATGCCACACACTCCTTGCCATTAAATCTATGAGTAATTTGTCTAATCTTCATTTGTACTTTCTGTAGAGTGAATGTGTAATCTTGATTAAATCGGTCTTGTGCTTCATGTTTTACAGTGGTAATTAAGGTAACACACAGTGTTACCTTAATGTTTTACAGTGGTAATTAAGGAAGGGAAGGGAAGGGAAGGGAAGGAAAGGGAAGGGAAGGGAAGGGAAGGGAAGGGAAGGGAAGGGAAGGGAAGGGAAGGGAAGGGAAGGGAAGGGAAATTATCTTCACAGCTCTCAGCTCCCTCCTGTGAACTTTTAGGAACAGACTTTGCTGGATCCAAATGTTGAAGAGCCTAAAATTCCTGCCCAGAGCTCTATGAGAAATTGTGGAATTCAAAATGAAAGTTTGTGAAAGATGATCTTTTGAACTGCTTTGAGGAAGGAGATTCACTCTGTGCTTCTTCCTCTGAGAATTAGGGGGTGAAGAGGCTGGGTGAGGGGAGTGGGTCCAATCCTGAAGCTCACAAGCATTTTCTGCATGGGGCCCATTTGCCATACAAGGCCTCCAGGAACAGAGAGGAAGAACATTGACGAAGCAGTTAAATAATCATTTCTGAAACATTTTTGAGAAGAATTGCAAAAGGCTGCACTCTGCTCCTAAACTATTTGGGAAAACGAGCATGAAAATTAGTTGAGAAACCCAATAAATTACCTGTTAAAAAAAACTTTTTCCCTCATGAGACAATGCAAAACTGCTCCTTCTTTTAGATTTTTTCCTATGTTTTCAAAGATGAGGAGATGATGAGCTGCCATTATTTTGTCTCTTCAAATGCATTCCTAGGTGACAATTTAGAAGGGGTGCAATGGGCCGTGTAGGTCAGTGCCCAGAAAGCAGCTTGAAAGTTCCCTTAAAGCAACAACAGAAGATATTTCATTGCTAATGAAGCAAGAGATGCTTCATAAAGATGAGCAATTGCAATGAAAATAAACCGTTTGGGGTGGTTTAAACAAACAAACAAAGCAAAACAAAACCTGGCAGGCTTTTTTATAGCAGCAGAAAACAAAGTGGGCAAAAACAGAAACCACCCCCAATGTCCTTTGGGATTATTGGATCCAAGGTTAGTGTAATTGCACTTAAAACAACAAAACCCAAGCATCTTTCTTATGCTTTTTTTTGCACTGTTTCCTTGTATACCTTGAGAGAAACTGACTCTGAAACACAAAAGTGGACGGGTACAACTCTGCCATTACTTCAATACAGCACAAAGCAGGAAATGACTGCTTTATTCGTTGAGCACTGGCAGGAAATGCCCAACATAGAAACCGCACTTCTAAGACACTGTGCCTTCCATCAAAGGGCTGCAGGCAGCTTCAAAGCGACTTCCTAAGCTGTAGAAAACAGTCAGAGAGGGAGGTGCTATGGGTTGGGGAACAGTGAGCATTTCTGGTTGAATTGTGAGGAGAAAAGTGGAAGTGTGAGTGAGTGGAAAATAAGCTTGAAGGGGCCGCAGTTGATGAGTGTGAGGGCAAAACATAGAATGACAGAATCACAGAATGGACAGGGTTGGAAGGGACCTCAAGGATCACAAAGCTCCAACCCCTGCCACACGCAGGGCCACCAACCTCCACATTTCACACCAGCCCAGGCTGCCCAGGGCCCCATCCAACCTGGCCTTGAACACCTCCAGGGATGCACGGGGCATCCACAGCCTCTCTGGGCAGCTGTTCCAGCACCTCACCACTCTCATAGCAAAGAACTTCCCCCTGACATCCAACTGAAATCTTCCCTCCCTCAACTTCAAACCATTTCCCCTTGTCCTGCTGTTATCTCCCCTTTCCAAGAGTTGATTCCCCTCCTGTTTGTAGGCTCCCTTTAGGTACTGCAGGCTGCAATGAGGTCACCCCGCAGCCTTCTTTTCTCCAGGCTGAACAAGCCCAGCTCCCTCAGCCTGTCTTTTTGGGGAGGTGCTGCAGCCCCCCGATCATCTCTGTGGCTCCTCTGGACCCTCTCCAACAGCTCTCTGTCTTTCTTGTACTGGGGGCTCCAGTCCTGGACGCAGTGGTGCAGATGGGGCCTCACAAGAGCAGAGTTCCTTAGAGCCCAAGCTACGCTTGGCTTCATCCCACGGCCGCGCGGGGGCGGCCCCGGCCCGCAGGGAGCGGATTGCGCTGCGCCCCGCACCTGCCGCCCCGCCCCGCCCGCTGCCCGCCCCGCGGAGGCGCTGCCGAGTCGGGCCGGGCCGCCTGGGGAGCGGAGCCGCCGCCGGAGCTGCGTCCGCTATGGGGACGGCGTACGCGCGGATGCGCTGCATCAAAATCTTGCTGTTCATCTTCAATCTGAGCTTCTGGGTGAGCGCCGGGCTGCGGGCGGAGTGGGAAGGGCGGAACAGCGGCACCTGCGGGACGCGGGCTGGGCGGGGGGCTGCGGAGGGCACGTCCGGATCAGCGACCCGGGCTGCGGCGTGCTGCCGGACACCGGCCGTCCCGTCGCCCTGCCGTAGCCCGTAGGGCTGTCCTGCATCGCAGGAGGAGGTCCGCGAGTCCCCCTGTATGATGGGCTGAGTTTACACTGCGAGAGAGCAGCGTGCCTCTGCTCTGCCGTTTCGTGAAGATGCGTCTCGTCCTGGGAAAACTTGATGGAGGAGGGCATTGCTGAGAAAAGATAACACCTTGTTTTCAATGATAACTTGAAATAGCGACCATCTCCACAACAAACATAACTTTGCAAACTGCAGAGGCCGTGTGAGATTCTCCCAGCATCCCCTGCAGCTTCTTGCAGTGCTTATCCACAGTACGAGGAGCTACGAGATCTGGTTTAGTGGCTTGTGGTAGCAATGGTAATGGGAGGACGGTTGGACTAGATGATCTTGTAGGTCCTTTCCAACCTTGTGATTCTATGATTCTGAATCTATGATGCTTTCTCATAATATCCTTTCAAATGTCGAAGAATGGCACTCACTGCAACACCCTGAAGAGATCAGGGAATGCCTTTCTCCTATCATAACAGACTTTCTCTATGCTCACAGTTTCATAGCACAATTTATTTCAAGTTATCTTTTCTCCCCATGTTGCATTTTCTCTTCCCATAGTTTTCCAGTTTCACATTTAGAAACAAAGCTTTTTAAAGCATCTTTTTCTTGCTTTCTGATTTGCTGGGGAGAAAAAAAGGTCACATAATAACCCTGTTCAGCCTCTCTGGAGCAACCAGCTTTGAGATTTTGTCTCCTTTAAACACATTATACTAAATGCTTTTGCTTCTTGGTGACAGCTCTGCAAGCCCTGGGTACACAGTGCTGCTGTGCTCTGGGAGCAGAATTATGTTGCTCAGCTGCAGCTGCAAGTTAGTGAGAGAAGGACAAAGCTTTGTCACAAGAGTGACAATTACTTGTGTTTTGTTATCTGTCTTTTCACTGAGATGGAAGAAAGCAGCTCCTCAGCTGGACTGGGGCGTTCCTTTCAAACACTTCCAGACTGTCACAGGCACTCATGGCCTGGATGGACAAGAGGGTCTGTGCTGCCCAGCAGTTCGCAGGCTGAGCCCACTCTGTAAGCAGGGGAGGTACAAACACCAGCGCTGGTACTCTGTGGTGCGACTTATTTCATTCTTCACCTTCTCAGAGGGAAGTGTTAATTCCAAGCTATGTTTGCCTGCCTTCTTTGCTTTCTGTGGAGTGCTAGCTGAATCATAGTGCCACACAATGCAAGATAGAAGCAAAAGGCACCAAGTGCACTGGGGTCGGTCAGCTGCAGGTGTTTGGTGATTTGTTCGGGCTGGGTGGTTGCTGTAGACCTGAGCTCTAAGCCTCCATCAGTAGAGTAGGAGAGCATTCATAGAATCCTAGAATATCCCAGCTTGGCAAGATTGAGTCCACAGAAGGATGGCTCCAGTTCCAAACTCTATGTCTGAGGGTGTCCAAATGCTCTTTGAAGGCCAGCAGCTTGGGACCGTAATCAGTGCCCTAGGGTGACCTGCTCTATGCCCAGCCATCCTCTGGTGCAGAACATTGGCACCCAGCTCCATGCCGTCCCCTTGGTACTGTCATTTTTCACCAGAGGGCAGAGATTCCTCCCCTGTGAGGAAGCTGTATGCTGCCATGAAGTGGCTGTGGGCCGCCATGAGGCCTCCCCTCACTCTCCTTTTCTCCGGAGAGAACAGACAAGGAGACATCATCCACCACTCACACATCTTGCCCTCCAGACCCTTCACCATCTTCATAGCCCTGCTTTGGGTGCTTTCTACACAGAACTGTGCCAGGTCCTTGTGGCCTGAGGCACTGCCTAGAGGTGTTTCCCCTCTGCTGATGTTCCTTGGCACTCCTGTTTGATCTTGTCATTTGCACTAAAAGGAATGTTTCCCTGAATTCGGTAGCCTCTCGTGCTTCTTTGTTAACGATTTATATTGTGTACTGTAATAATCAATTCGCCTCCAAATTCTGATAGGGAGTCCCATAGGAAAAATGCCCTGCCAGAATTGGTCCAGAGACACTTAACTTTAGCACATGTTGAAGAACAACGCAAGCCTTTATTTCTGGTAAGCCTCTAAAAAGAATCTTCTCACAACTCGGCAGCAGCAGTAGTTCTGAAATGGTTGAAAGTTTTCCTCTTGTTTGGTATGATGATGGAGGTCCAGCTGGTCTCTTCATACTGTCACATATCTTGTGACCCTGGACCTGTGATGCCTTCATGGAAAGGGGGATCTCTTAGCACAAAAGGCTGTTAATTCGCCCTAAAACAGGTAAGAGAATTAAAAAATGTCAATTAATGTACTTCTTTCTGTTTGGTTTGTGTCATGCCAGCAGTGGTCAATTACTGGTCCAGCAGCGCTCCCACAGATCACACTTTTCCCACAGCAGCAGCATCTTGGCTCCAGGCTGAGGCCGTGAGTGGCCTGCTGCCTGCAGTATGGCTACAGTGCAGTGGTTGGTCTTCTGGTAGGTAGGAAGGAGAGCAGTGCTTGCCATTGGATTTGCATCCTGTCTGTTCTCATGGATGCTCACACCCTCATCTCTCTGGGCCTTTTGTTCCCCTGTTCCTTGTCTATCACAATTCAAGCCAAATTGTAATGTCTGGAGGAGCTTATGTTCAAGGTTTGAAAGTCACTGGTAAGTTAAGAGGCACCAAAGCTGAGGAGCTGGAAGAACAAAGTGCGTTGCACTGTGATAGGAGTTCACCATTATCAGGTACTAGCAAGAGCTTCCTGAGTTTTCTGACGGTGTAATGTTGAGCTTTGGGATTTCAAGAAAGTGTAAAATGCCACAGACACTTTCTTTATGCTCTCCAGCCAGTTGTTGTTGAAATATTGACTAATCTGTGTGTTTTCCAGCTGGCAGGATTGGCTGTCATTGCCTTTGGTCTGTGGCTGCGGTTTGGTGGGGCTATGGCAGAGTTTGCTTCAGACAAAAGGTCTCCAGAGTATTTCTTCATAGGTAAGTTGTGATGACAGCAGCCAATAGCCTTGGCTTCATTCTTAGGGCATGGGAAATAGCTCAATCACTGAATTATGCTGTATAACCAAGATGTTATAATTGCAATATAATCAAAAGAGTAAGGCAAAAGCAAACAAGGATCGCAAAAGAGAATAAGTGGAAGAGCTTACCCTTGGGTTGAGCTCACTAGAAGATACCAAAAGAGGAGGATCTCCAGAAGAGATCCTTCCCCTCTGGTAGCCAACTCTTAAATAGGTCCAGGAGGGGTGCAGCCTGGCTCCACCCCTTCCGGCAGCACAGGTGAATTGCCTTCACCTGTGCTCCTCTGGCTGACTCAAGGCTCACCTCAGGTGATTAATCAGAGGTTCAGGCCGTGACTCAGCAGTTCCCATACATATGCAAAGGCCAACAATGCCTGAACCAAACTGCACAAAACCGGGTGTTCTGATGCTGTGTCTTTTGAGTGATGGCCTTCACCCTCTCTCTGCTTGTTATCAGTTTCCTTAGGCCTAACTGAAAAGCCTTTCTCTGCTTGTTATCGATTCCCGTAGGTCTAACTGAACTCTTCCCACATATCCTAAGTGAATTGTGCTTATACTGTTGCAGTAGTAATTGGGATGGGTCAGAGACTCCTGTAACACAGAGCTCACCAATATATCCTTCTGTGCTTTCTGTGCAGCTTCTAACCAGAAAAGCAACAGTGTCATTTCTGAATGCCTCTGGTACCAGCAGAGGAAAAAGAAAGGCTTCTGCTCACCAGTCCTCCCTGTGTCTGTAAGCAGAGGCCTTCAGTGTGATTTTAAGTATCAGAGCAAATCCTTCTACAGCTGAAAACTGCACGATGCTTGGTCATCTCAAGAGCTGTTCATCTAAGTGAGGCAGGAAGCGATGAGTTCCCCAAGCCCACACAATTGGTTTTGGTCGCATCTAATTTTAGGCATTTAACAATTGTTTTTTTTCTCCCTAGTTATGTTTTTGGGAAACACCACTTGTGTGTTTCTGTAGAAGTGTTTACAAGAGCAGCTGTCCACGATGGCCAGCAACTGCATTTCTTCATCCACTGGCAGTTGCAACTTACCTTTACATTAGAAGGGAGAGGGTTTTTTTTGTTTTAATGTTTTACCCCTTGAGTTGGACTGAGCCAATACAATCCAATTTGTACAGTTATTTTTGCCATCTGAAAATGCCAGGTGAATGAATACCCATTCAGCCATCAGTCCATTCTGGCACAGTGTCCAGGAGCTGACTTGACCCAGCATGTCAAGTTACAGTCAGTTGCCCATCACGGGAATATTGACTGGACTGTGCAGTTACTTTAGATACACCCATTCTCTTAACAAAGACCACCACCCTGGTACACCATAGTCTTAAGCCAAAGCTTTTTTGGTATATGCATGGAACAAGGCCAGAACACAGAGCTGACTGTACAGCACTGAGGGAATAAATGGGTTGAGTGTTATGTCCAGCAAAGCTTTCGCTGGAGTTTGGGAGGCTGAATAAAACCATTCAGATGGAAATGTGACTGGGATCTGAGGGATGCTGCAAAGTGCTCTGTAGCATCTCCACTGACACAGAGAACCAGAAAGTATCGTTTACTTTTTCTCTTACATCTGAGCTGCTGCATCAGCAGCGCATTGAACCATTACCTTTATTTCCAGATCCAGTTTGTATCTGCTGAATTTCCTGTGCCGTATCTTGAAACTCTCCCCTGCCTTACCCACTTATATTTGATCCTGGAGTTTCAACAAGACAGAGGGAAGGTTCTGTCCTTCAAATTAACTACTGTTGGTTTGTTAGAAGCCAGAAAGTAAAAGCTGTAGAGAAAACAAGTCCTAGCTTTGCAGAGTAATGCTGTGTAAACAAGATTTTCTTTGGTGGCAATCTCTGACAGATTTAATCTGCTTCAGTCCTGAGTAAGAACTGCAAAAGCTATTGAGAATTGTTCATTTTAGGAAGTCCTGGGGAATATTGCTGTGAAAGTCTAGTCGTGCTCCGTGACATTCAAGTACTGGGCTGATTGTCACGTGTATTTATAGAGCTGTATGCTGTAATATGTAACAGCTAGCAGAGGAAGTGATAAGGAACAGGACATAAATATATTGAGAGTTCTTTTTAACCTGTACTTTTGGCTGAACTCTAGGGCAAGGTTTTGACCCTTTTTTGTAATAGGCAGACTTGAGCAAGTCTGATAAAGAAAAAAAAATAATAATCTGCTTCCCACTCTCATAACAAATCATATTAAATGCTGTTATGACTTCTGAGCATCTGAGGGGTCAGCCAGTCAGAAATCTGAGCATGTTAACAGTCTGTGACTAAGGCAACGGTAAAAGAATGGTGATTAATTCAGTACCAGTGTTTTAGGCAGCAAGCGTGGCTGCAATCAGTGGTCATGCTTGAGTGCTTTAGCACTCAGTTTCAGCTCTAAGTCCCTCGAATGTTTGTGCATTCAACACATCTCATGGTGTTTCTAGGAGTACTGTTTATTTGGCTGTGTGCATTTGCTCAGTAACACGCAGTCTGGGCGACAGCCTGAACTCTGCATAGCAATTCTTAATATGGAATTCTGTGCAGTCCACAAGAAGCAGCTGCCCAGAGGGCTGAAGGAGAAAGCAGATTGTCAGCGTGACCTGGAGATATGAGCATACAGCTGTATATCTAAGAACAATTTACTTAGCTCTACACTGATTGCTCTTGTGACAACTCACCCTCTGTGATCAGATCAGCTCCGTGTCAGTGCTTGGAACAACACTGCAGTTGCATTTAGATGTTTGTAGGCTGAAACACTGCCTGGAATCACCATCTTGTGGGCAACGTCTCCTTTTCTTGCTTTCAAAGAGCAGCATATTCTGTTGGCTTTTATTATTTGTTCCTTTTTTGTGTGTTTTTTTGTTGTTTTTTTTTTAAACCTGTTCTGAGCTGCCAGCTGAAGCTACCCAGCCCCTCTCTGTTTCCTGGTGATTTTTTTTTTTTCCTGGATTGGAAATTTTGTTTTAGTTTAAAATAATTGGTAATTATATCCTTGCATTTTCCATTAGGATGGAATGAGTGTCCCTAAATAGCCCTGTTCTTTACCAGCAGTTCAACCCTTGGAATAGTTCAGGCCAGGACTTGGCACTCAGGCCTGCTCAACTTTTCCAGCCAATTCAATGTTTGTGTTGGTTTGAGAGCAGCTAGCAGGCAGCAGTGTTGAGGTCAGGCACATATGTGGTGTTAGTTTCCCATTGCTTGTGGTTTTGTGTTCAGTGATCTATATTCCCCACTGCAGGTTGCAGTTTTTTAAACTACAACATAAGGAAATGGAACTGGAACTCCTTCACCCACGCAGCCTCCATCTGCTCTACAGGATGCATCTCACAGAGTAGAAGACAAGTTTTCACTTAGATATAAGGAGCAGCCTTCTAAAATTGGGCATCTTCTCCTTCCAGCTCCCCTGCTTTTGGAAATCCCATTGCAGTGATGAGGCATGGCGATGTCTGCATGCTGTTCCATCCCATTGTGGTTTAAAAAAAAAAAGAAAAAGAAAAAAAAAAAAGATAATTTCAGCAAAGTCAGCAGCTGAATAATAACATCTGAGTTGTCTGTGACCCTGTGCTGACCAAATGGGGGAAAGATCTTTTGCTCCTTTAATTAGCTGTTTGTAATAGTGCTGTTCTTAAATATACACATATATACACTTAAGCACAGATGTGAAGACGGAGTGCCAGCTGAGCACAAGTTCAGCATTTATGAATAGAGAACTAAGACAGGGACTTTTAAAGTGTCAGTTCAAGACATTTACTCTCTTTTCTTTGCATGAAAGTCTGTTTTGGCTCCATGGGCAGCATGGAGGACAAATTTAGTGTATCCCTAACAAATGAAGTGCAGTGAGGGTCACCTTGGTGCCAGTAGCACTGAAAATGAAGCCTCATCAAGAAAGGTAACAACTGATGGATGTGAATGGATCAACTTGGATGGCTCTCAGAACTGGCAGCACTGAATCATTGCTTCTCCAGCACAGACAGGGCTCACCAAATTTCTGCCATGTTATGGTCTTTGTTCCAGTTCTGTGCTTCAATCCAGAGCCAGGCCAGCTGTGGGTAGAAGTTTCAGGGTGGCTGTGGCTTTTTTGTGGGGTCCAAGAGAACATGAGTGATCATTCTGGCTTCGAACAGCACGGTTAGATGGTGCATGCCTTAGGATATGAAGTCATGTCTGGAGTTGAAGGATATTAGTATTTTTTCTCCATTGGAATGGGTGCCCATGCAAACAAGAGTTGGCTAGCAGTTAAATCAGTGTAAACTGCAATTCCTGTGCCTCATTCTCTTATATTCTATTCATGTATTTTGTAGTCAGGTACTGGACCCTTACTTAGCAGTATTTTCTCACCAAAATTCATAGCCTCACAAGTTCTGTCAGTCTTAACAGGAGAGCTGTTGACAAAGGAGTCTCTGTGTAGAGATGCAGCACCACAAGTGGAGCGTTGAGTGGTCCTGCTATTTGCACTGAGCCTTGCAGAGGCTTTTAGTATGTACTTAGAATGTAAGCAGTGAACTAATCTGCCTTTCTGTCATCTTCTGTGCAAGTTTCTTCTGCAGTTGAAGGGTGGTTTGGCAAAAGCTGATAGTGGCCCTGAGTGGAAAATGGAAGCTGCTGCACTGGAAATCAGCTTATGATCATCATCAGTGCCCCTACCTCCAAAAAAAAAAAAAAAAAGAAAAGAAAAAAGAAAAGAAAAGAAAAGCACCCGCTACCTGAACTCTGACAGTGTGATTTACACAGTACGTGGGGTATCCCCTGGCCTACCTCAGTGAGTGATTACACAGCTGTGTTCTGTTCTGGTCACTCAGCCCATCAGAGGCAGCTGACAGCACAGTGGTCTGCAGGCCAGAGCTGCAGAGGTTTAACAGTTCAGCTTTTCTAGAAACAGCTCCAAAGCAAAGCAGGCAGTGATGTTCTTGTATGACTGAATAGCTGCTGAAGGCTGTGTGACACTGTGTACAGATGATTCTGTTTGTCATCTTTAGTGTATGTCAATTTATTAATCTTTAATCCTCAATCTAGCCGGGTTAAAAGTCATAAATACAATGGTTATATGCAGAATTACGTAGCTACGTTGCAAAGTGTTTTCATTTTACTGTCCATTGAACATTTTAATAGGTGTATATAGAGGTGCTGGGAGGCATCAAGCCAGCTTGTATCTATAATTCTTTTGTGGTTCCAGGAAGATTAACTGCATAATATCTGTCACATTCACATCAAATAGAGAATTATGTCTGTACGTTGTGCTCAAGTTAAGGGTATGCTCCAATTCTCCAGAAATTCATCTTCCTTCAGAGGACTCTGCCTCTCTTCTCCGTGTATTTTATAAATGTATCCAGAATGCATATTTACTACAGATCTGTTAATGTAAAAATGATTATCTCTGTTAACACACCTGGTAACTCTGCCACTCAGTGAACCACTTGTCTGGTTTGTTATTTCCAACCTCTACGTGTGTTTCCCATCTTTTCCAATGCTGCATTTGCTCTATGGGTTCCTTGGTGTTCTACTGAGGGCTTGAAAGCCTCAGTCCATCAGTGAGATATCTCCAGGACTGTAACTCACAATGTCAGGAAAACCTATTCTGGTCGTGTCTGGGTTCTAGGACTCCTGTCATCACTGCCTCTGGATCACTTCTGCCAAGAACAGAGCTGCTTGTTTTCTCAGCAGCGTATGAACAGTTGGCGTTTTGTTTGCTGCTAGTTACTCAGCCCAAAAAAAGAAAGAGTTGAACTATTTAAAATGGAAAGTGACCATAGCAGCCAGGTAAACAAGAAACCCATGTGAAATAAAGCCAGAGAGATGGTGTAGGATTGTCTGCTCCGGCTCTTTACGATAGGCTCCAGGCGTGGGTTTGTACCCCAGAGCTGTCAGTAAGATTTTGAAGAAAACCAGCTCTGTGAATGGGCTCTGCTTCAGACTCTGAATTGAGTTCTTTACCAGTCCAGGAGGCTGGCAGAGTATTTCTGATGGTGGTGGATTCATGTCTGAAATAAGAATGCTTTTAACATCAGTAGGTTCCTAATCTGCCTGGTTTGCATTATATTTCCTTTCTGCTTCATAAAGCATGGCATTATATATATCTGCCTATCAGGCTGCACTGGGATATCCCCTTTGCAGTGGAAGCCAGCTGAGAAGTAACCTGGTCACTGATTTTTTTACAAGGTGGTCTTCAATGTACCTGGTTTGAGGCAATCCCAGACAGGCTGGGCAATGGGTGGATAAAGTCCTGTGGAGGAGGACGTGGGGGATTGGTGGATGAAAGGCTCAACTTGAGCCACAGAGTGCACTTGCAGCCCAGAAAGGCAACCATATCTTGATCTGCTTCAAAAGAAGTGCATCTTGCAGGTCAGAGGAGGTGATGGACCCCACCTGGGGCCTGCAGCATGAGGCCACAGACCCATTGGAGTGGGAGCAGAGGAGGGCAACGAAGATGATCGGAGGAACGCAGCACCTCTCCTATGAAGTAAAGGCTGTAAAAGTTTGGGGTTTTAGCCTAGAGAAGGCTCCAGGGAGGCTTTATAGTGGCCTTCCTGTACTTAAAGGAAGTGTAAAGATGGGGAAAGACTCCATCAGGGAGTGCAGTGACAGGATAAGAGGCAACGGCTTTGCACCCCAAAAGGGTGGGCTTGGGTTACATATTCAGAAGAAATTGTTCACACAGGGTGGTGGTGAGGCCCAGCGAAGTTGTGGATGCTCTATTTCTGTCAGTGTTCAAGGCCAGGTTGGATGGCCCTTAGAGCAACGTGGTGTAGAGGAAGGTATCCCTGGCCGTGGCAGGAGGTTGGAACGAGATGGTCTTTATGGTCCTTTCCAACCCAAACCGTTCTATGCCTGTTATAAAAATGTCTTATTTCTGGGTGAAAGGTTGTGTGTGTGTATGATAGTAGACACTTAAAAGCATCTTTAGTTCTACAGATATATATATATTTACATGTCCTCAGTGTCTTTCACCTAGAAGTAGCACTCTGAGTATCAGCACTTACTAATCCCAAGCTGAGCATGGACAAACTCCAGAATTAACTCTCCTGAATACAAGATGGAAGAAGGTGGATTTGAACTCCTGGCTAGCAGAACTGTGGGCCCAAGGGCAAACAGCAAATTCAGCTTTGTTTAGTGTGTGGTGTGAGAAGTTCTTCCTGTAGCATGCCTTAAAATGGAAGTTCTGAGTGAGGTAGCGGTTTAGTTGTGAGTCATGCCTGTGAAATGCTAAGGCTGCTCGTCAGGAAAGAGCAAATCCAGGGTTTGGAAAGTGGTCTTACCCCTGGACCTCAGAGAACTTTGTCTTTGCTAGCTGGAAGCAGCAAAAAGGAGAGGGAAGGTTTCTCTGCTGTCTTGCTAATAAAAAAGTCTCTCCTAAGTTGCCTGATAAGTAATTACAGGGACTGAAGTAGGAAGTAATATGCAGAAAACTGCCCAGGAAACATCTTGGTAATTACACTGCATTTGTTACCATGGAGATCTCAGAAAATGGCAGTTGGGGTGTTTGGCAGTTGAACAGCAGGTTCTGCACCTTATATTGAAACTGATGGTTTTTTTGCACTTCTCCTTTGATGGAGGCTGACCTTTACTCCTGACCTGCAGGCATCTTTGTGTATCTTTCCCTAAGTGAAAGCATTCACTGTGTCGTGAATATGTGTCCAAGCATTAGAATGCTCAGTCCTGGGAAGCCACAAGATGCTGAATATTACAAATCTAGAAAATACATAACATGAAGTGCCAGCACTGTCAGCAGCAAATCCCACTTATCCGCTGCCACAAATCTGGCAGAGCCATATTAATTATAATTGTTTTATCACTATTTAGAAGAATAGGTTTTTTTTCCTCAGCAGTAATCCCTGGCACAGGGCATGAAGGGTGGAGGAAGAAGAGGAGAATTGCAATACCTGGGACAGGTATCTGGCTAATACAGCTAATACAGTGACACACCAGTGAATGGACAGCAGGCAGGAGTCTGCTTTCTTCAGGCAGGCTATCGCTGTGTGGCAGCATCCTCTCCACTTGTCTATCCTCATATTTTTTCTGTTACTTTATTTTCATTTTCCTAGCAATCCATGCAAACTGTCAGTTGCAGGGCTTTGTATAGGCTCGGTCACGCAAGGTCTGATAGTAAATGCCTGCAGCTCTGAACATGACGTCAGATCTTAGTATCTGTCAGTTGGTCATTGAGAATGCTAAATGCTGACACGAAGAGTTTGAGTAATCAGAGCTTAGAGGAGAGCTCACTGTGCCATCTAGTGTGCTCAGTGTGCAGCTCCAGTGTCTTTTCATTGCAGCTCAGGGAAAGAAATGAAGCTGCTTTTTCAGACAGTAGACTGGCATGGCAGATCTCTGTGTCCTCCATGTTGCCTACACAAGTCCAAGACTAGAATTACAAGACACTACGCAGAGCCTTTGGTACTTTGGCTGGCATGGCATCCAGAGATAAAGCTCAAACACAGTTGGGGTGGTTCTGTAGAAACTGACACCACACACGAAGTCTGTTCATGTTTGCCAGTAAGAAAAGAATTCTTTGCTCTGGTTTCTTTTTGTCCCAGATAAAGCCTGTATTAATAAATAAAGAAATAAACTGCTGGGTAGAAGTATTTTCAGCAGCTTTATAGATAGCAGAAATGAATGCAGTTCCTCTTACCCCTGCAGTTTCTGTACTACCAAGTTCTGGGCATAGCTGGTATGCTAAGTCTGTTGTTCTAAGTAAGTATGGGGCTATAGTGCCATCTCCTATGTCCTGTACTTGTCTCAGGGTGGCCCTTTGTTGGCACTCTCATTCACAGATTGCTTCATTATGCTCTTAATGCATTTAGTCTGATGCTCTACTGCTTGCTGTTTTCTTTACATCATTACATTTGTCCACGGGCAGATAACTACTTTGGCCCGTAGCCTCAAGTCCATTCTGCAACACAGTCCCACAAAGAGGTTCCCTGAGGTGTCTGAGCATTTCCCAACACTAATTAACAACTGCAAAACATTAAGCTGTGAAAGTCCGGAACAAGAAAGCAATGCAGTGTTGCCACTGGCTGCTGCATGTGGGCAGCATGTATCGTGAGATATATCATGAGTTTAAGGCTGTGCATGCAAGGTTCCTGGTCTGAGCTGCTCTGGAGAAAGGAAGCTTGGGAGGTGCAAGTCTTTTTGTTTATCTCTATGAGATTTTCCAAGAATTCTGAAGAAATCACTGGTTTTGTTTTGTGGTGAGAGCATCTTCTCTGGGTAGTAGATATTCTTTATGAAAGCCAGAGACCACTGTTACTTAAAAATATGTGTTTTTGGCAGAACAGGCATCGAACTTTGAGAAGAGGAAACCTTAAATTCTGATCTCGATTTTCCCTAGGTCTGTATGTATTGGTGGGAGCAGGGGCTCTCATGACCACAGTTGGATTCTTTGGGTGCTGTGGAGCAGCGCGGGAGTCTCAGTTCTTACTTGGAGCAGTAAGTGAAAGTTTCAAGGGGCTGGAAGTGCTGTGAAATGATTCCAACGATTCTTCTGTCATTAGTGGAGGGACCTTTGCTGTCCAAGATCTGAAATGTCCTCTGTCCTTTTACGGGTTAATCCATCATCTGTAGTTGCTGTGTTAATGCATGGCTTCCACACATTGCCTTCTATAACACATTTCCTGGAATTACCTTGTCATTCCTGAAACTACATCTGAGCCACACTGTGCCATTTCCACCTTTGTTTTCTTGGTACAAGAAGGCTGACCTGATGCCCTTATCACTGACACTGCTCATCAGCTTATTGTCATTCACTGTGTGAGCCCTTGAGGTCTAGACAAGGATAACAGATTGAGTGGCAGTGCATTAAAGCACACTGTGCAGAATACACTAACATAAGGTTCTGTTCTCCCTCTGCAGTTCTTTGCTTGCTTGTTGGTGATATTTGCAGCTGAGATCACCGCTGGAGTGTTTGCATTTATAGGCAAGAAAGTGGTGAGTAGCAATCTACTTCTGAGCTAATAATGGGGCAGTTCTGGGTTCCTGTGGCTGATTGACCTACAGGCTGGCTCATATTCAGGAGAGCTTTCCTTTCTTCCTAGCAAAGCTCTTTAACATTCTTATCTGCAGTAAATTAGAGCTTGTGTTATCACAAATCCAACTTCAGAATGGGATGCTGATTTTGCCCCTCCTCCTCCTTCTCCTCAATAAAGACTGTCTGTGCTGTTGAAGGAACATCAAGTAGAACTCTACAGTAGGAGTGTATTTCCTGGGAGAAGGGCAAATGAATTCAAACACTGAATTTATCCAGCTAAGAACTGTTTAGCCAAAACACAGAATGCAGCAGGCCACAAAGCCTCCTATCTTTCCTACCACGTCTACTTCAGTTTACCAGGAATTATTTTCTGCTCTGGAGGTTGATGACTCAAGCTGGAAATCTGCACTCGATTGAGAGTAAGACTTATCTGCCTCTCACTTGGCAAGTCTGATTTCTGCAGGCAATACAGGAAGCCCAGAAAATCTATGAAGACATCTATGACGAATACATGAAAAACCCGGGGAAGGTGAACAGAACCATCTATCACTACCACTTGGCTGTGAGTAGTCATCCTGAGCTTAAACACCTTGTGTTACTACTCTACTGTCACACTAGCATTTAAAATTCAGAATGTCTCCCATGGGGGTAGGAAGGATAGAACTGAGTGCTGCTTAAAATGGACTCAGAGGCTCATGGCTCTGTTTCCGGATGGTTGTGTCACAATTTTGGGTTTTAGATCCCAACTGATTCCTATCTTTGAAAGTAAGAGTGGCCAGGCTTTTAAATTTGAAGCTAATGCTTCTGGTCTTTATTGTGCAGAAGATATGCCTACTATGGACATTGTTTTGTTTTCAAATCAAGGCATAAATGCACCAAAATGCAGAGAGAAATAGAAAGGTGAAAATCTGCGTTTTTTTCTGAGGAAAAACTGCCCAGAGGAACTGCAGTGTTACCAATGGCAAGTGGAGTGACTGAACTGGGACTGAGCCAAGTAGAGGAAAACCAAAAAGAATAGAATGCATGACTCCATTCAGGCCACCCAGAGAGTCGGGGTCTGAATCAGAATTAGGACCTGTGACTTGGGAATGTCACTCGTGTCTGTCATCCTGTGTCCACAGTGCCTCCCATAGAGATCCAGCCGTTGCTTACAGCATTCTCACGTTCTTTAGAATAAACATTTCACAACCTCAGACCTTTTTGTCCTTCCTTCGTGGCTGTTATTTCTAAGCTGAGCAGGAATTTCAAGCATTTTGTGGGAGAAAGGCAAACAGGAAAAGCACTGACTTGTTCGGGTCTGCAATCCTAGCACTATAGTCTGTCAGAATTCCGATATTCTCTGTTGTAGCTTTGTTCATAAACTTGCATGTGATATTAGAACTTTCTGCATCTGAAAGTAAACATTTCCTTGGAGCCCAGAGTTCTGCTTTTCCAAAATCCACTTGTTTGTTTTGTTAATAAGATACTGATGGAAGATTTTGTTGATACAGTTTGTCTGTTTGCTGTGAAATGGATTTTTGAGAACTTTGGCCCATGCAGTTGGAATTGTTATCATAGGCATAGTGAATAAATCTGTGACTTGATCAGTATTCTTTCTTTTTTTCCCCAGTTATTTGTTGCTGTCGGTTGACTCACAGTCTATGATTTTTCCTTCCTTTGACTCTCTCCCTCTCTCATTCAGCTCCAATGCTGTGGTAAAGATAATTTGGAACAACACGCAGGATTACCTTGTCCAGAGAAAATGCAGGTGCCAAAGGCAAGTGTCCTCTGTTCTGGTTGTTCTGATAACTTTTTCATGTCAATCACTGAATAAAACTGGAGTCAGTCTATATGTAAAAGGAAGAAGGAGTGTCCTTTTCCCCTTGTAAATCCCAGCATGGAATTTACCTGCTGTAGGGAACCTGCTTTGGCAGGGGGTTGGACTCGATGATCTCTGGAGGTCCCTTTCAACCCCTACAATTCTGTGATTCTGTGATTTCTGTATGAAGTTTAACAAAGCAGAAGTTGAGGCAACATGCCCAGCCCTAAATTCTAATGCCTGCTTGCAGCATCCCGTGTTATCTGTGACAGTATTACACAGCCTGGGAATCAAGGTGGGAAGGATGTAGCAGAAGAGGAGTTGTAGAATCACAGGATGGCTTGGGTGGAAGGGGCCCAAAGGATCAGCAGGTTGCAACCTCCCACCACAGGCAGGGCCACCAACCTCTGCATCTGGCACTGCCCAGGTTGCCCAGGGCTCCATCCTACCTGGCCTTGAGTCCTAAATGAAAGGCCACTTGAAAGCTGAGTTCTGTCAGCAGTCTGTCTGAGTGATGCATAGAGACTCCTGCATGGATGCTCTGTTGTTATTAAGGATACTTTGATTTCTGTTTTGAGGGGAATTTGCTTATGAGTACTGTATCAGTCTCAGGGGAAATGCTCCATATTTTATCATGGCCTATCGCAGAAAGGGTCTTAAATGGAAGAAAAACTGATTGTGAGAAGATTAATTGTGTATGTCAGCATGTACAGGCAGTAGGTAAATAGCAGCACATGCAAGCACCACTGCCTCACTGGGAAAGGCAATATGCTGTCCAAATTGTCCAACAAAACACAGAGCACAGGTGCAAGAATTAGGGCAGTGAGTGCAATAATCCCTTTTGTGTTCGTCTGCTGTTCAGTGAGAAGAGTTGGCAGAGTTGTGCAGTGTGTTTTTCTAGGAGTGAAAATCTTTCTGTTTTGTTTTGAGTAGAACTGCCTGGTTGAAATCCACAACGTAATCGATGCCAATCTGCATCTAGTTGGGATTGTTGGAATTGCAATTGCTGGCACCACAGTGAGTAAATCCACACGATCACCCTTTTTATTGGTATTTGGGCCCAACACCCCATCCTTTACCCATAGCTCTGTTTTGCAGCAATTGGTGAGATTTCTCAGAAGTGAAACTATTCTTATTGCTCTCAGTGTTTCCTCTCTCTGGGAATTGGTCACAACTGCACAAATGGCCTCAGATGACTTTGTTTTATCAATTCATTTTGTGTCCCTAGACAAGGTTCAAAGAATCCAGTGGTAATCTCATTTTGTTGTAATAGTTGGAAAGTGGTGTACACATGGAGTGGATGCAAAACCAAAAAGCCACAGTGGCATTTCAGCTGTTCCAAACCAATTGCAGACATGGATGTGTTACAGCCTTAGAGGATCTATTATTTAAATTTCACATATGGAATAGAATCCATTCTATTCTATCCACATATCCACAAATCCATTCTATCCACATATGGAAATGAATCCTTTCTACAGAAAACATCTTCTCAGTAAATTGCTGTCTGTAGCATTAGTTCAACGTGAAGGATCAAGTCACAGTTAATGACATCAGTGCAATTTCTGTTAATAACATTTGGGGACTGTAAGGCTGGCCTTCGCATTTAGAATAAGGAACAGTGAAACCAGTGTGGGCACAGAATCTTTGCTTTGAGTATCAGTGAAAACTCTCTTCTGTTAATTGTCCGACGTCTTGAGGTTTGTAATGCAAGCAGTCACTTGCTACCCTGAAATAAAAGCATTCAATGCTGTTCAATGCAGTCTATTTTACAATTGTTTTGTGAGTGGATCCCTAAACTGCATTCCTTCTCTTCTAGATCTTTGGCATGATATTCAGCATGGTTCTCTGCTGTGCTATCCGTAACACGAGAGATATGATCTAAAACTGTCACTGCACAACTGTGTCCAGAAGCTTTACAAGAAGTGCTCTTCTACCCAGCTTAATAACTGTAATGTATTTTAATTAGTGTTTTAACATACTGAGAGGAAAATATCCCACGAGGTGTGGAGGTGAATTGTATTAGTGGCAGTAAAACTGAAATGAACAAAAAAAGGGTTTTAAAATGTCCTTTTTAATGGAAAGAGCCGAGATGGCATCGAAGACTAATTTGGTTTTTAATGTTTGTATATGTGCAATTTAGAGCTTACATATCTATAGGCACTGTGTAAGTACATGCATTTCTCTCATTACAGATATGTATGCACATTATCTGTGCATGTAGTACCTTATGTAGGTAAGTATGTGCAAATGGGATGTGTTGTGTGTCCACATTTGCATGCACATTTTTCCAGTCTCACCATGCAGGAGTTGTGCACACACCCAGAGGTTGCTTGAAACACTTTCATTCCGAGCCCCTGTTTGCCAAGAGCTGGTGGAGGAACAAATGCCATTTTAAAAACGACCCAGCATCCATTTTGTAACTGTTCCGTCCAGCCCCCAAAGAGGAAGTCTGTTTTGTTTTAAACGGCTTTTGTTGTTACAAAAGGGTCTCCTCCAGCACACTCCTTCCTGGAGATCTTCCAAAGCCCCTGGATGTGGTCCTGGGCACTCTGCCCTTCACGGCTCTGCTGCAGCACAGCGCCTGGATCGGAGGGACGCAGAGATCCCTTCCAGTTTCAACCATTCTGTGATTCTGTGACTTCACTGGTGTGCACAGACCTGAGTTTTGTTTTTGTTTAAGTCCAGTCGTGTTTTCATGCAAGTACAGAAAGCTCTGTGGGAGGAAACAGTCCAAGGAGATCTGGCCTAAACAAAGAGGGGAGGAGGTAGGAAGCTGGCAAGATGCAGTCATTTGGGAGCGATTGTAACACACAGTGTGGTTAAGCTTCTCATACTAGCCTGAGACCAAAACCAAACCACCAAAACCTCTATGTGTTAAAGGGGCACTAAAATCTTAGTTCAGAAGTCCCTTTATGCTGTAAGACTGTGATCTATAATGCTGGTGCAGGAGTAGAACCTATAGTAAGAAAAGCAGCAGCTTTGTCAGATACCCTGTAGAGCCTGGTGTGTAGAATCCAATGGAGGAGAAAAAATGGTCAGGGAAAAACACACAGCACTTTAATATCCTCTGGTTTTGCTTCTGTGACTATCACAGCTTCCTGAGGGCTCCTACCTCAGCCTCCCACCCCTTCCTGCAGGTGTAAGGCAGAAAAGAAAGATGGGGCTTCTTTTCTAAAAAAGAAAAAGAAAGAAAAAAACAGAAGAGCAGAGCCACAAAGTAAATTTTCTTACTGGGATTTGTAGATTGCATGTCAAGTATAAAAAAAATACTGTTCTTGAAATACCTCAGGGCTTGCCTTTGCGTTATTTGTTTCTATATTGTTATTTTTATATTCTTCATAATTATTTATGAGAGTGTTCCTTCTAAAGCAGCCTAGAAGGGAGAGAGTTTGTTCCCAGAAAGAGCAAATAAATGACAGCAAGGGCTCAGAATCTCTGAAATTTTTGCTTAGTCCAGTTAATTTAGCATTTCAAAGAATAACTTTCTGCTAGCAATGCCCCTTTAATTATTACCAGCTCAGAGTTCTTATGCAGTTGTTCTTTTTTAAGAGAATAGGTCTAACAGAGTTCAGTTAAATGTCTCAGCAGAATGGTCCGTGATGCCTAATGAGACTTGGCATTTGCAAGTCAATTATCTCACTAAAACATGATGGCACTTCAGTTAGTGCCTGCAGTCCAGTGCACGTGTTTGTGTCACATACATCCCTCCTGATGTTTTTCTCTCATTTCCAACAGAAACTCCAATTTCTATGTTTTCTGTTATTTCAGTATTGGAAATGGTGCTGCTGTTCCATGTTTCCCACTTAATTGACTCATCTTGCTGTCTTTTACATGGATGCCACTTTCCAAATTGTTCACCCACAGGCTGTCACTATGCAGTCACGTTGATGCAGCTATTGCACTTGTAGGGGAACCCTTGGGTCGGGGCTTGAGCTGGTGATTGAGCACCTGGTGAAGGGGTGCTGTTGGCCTAAGGAGCACATTGTTTGCACCTGTGCTCTCCCATGTGCCCAGAAGGGCTGCACCCAATGCAGAGCCATCCTGGGCTCATTTCAGGGGCAGCCACTGAAGGGAGAGCATCCTTGGACCTAGGCTGCTTCCTGAGGAGTGCTGCATGGCCAGAGAGCCCCTTCACCAGCTGGGTGAGTTCAGTGCTTCTTTCTGTATAATATGGCATTGGCCTACTGTGAATGCTTTGTGTGGTGTCACCAAGAGCCTATCAGCAGCTATTTTGCATAAAATAGCATTAAAAATTGCACTAAACATGAACTGTGATAACAGCTGCATGCTCAGCAACAGGTGAGCAGTTTCCAGGCTGAACTCCAGGTCCCCATTTGCAGAGAGGTATTGCATCACAGACCAGTGAGCTCTGCTCTTGTTTCAGTGCTTAATGGTGCAGGACCTCTGTTCCTTACTGGCAGTGCAGAGACATTTCTAAGTAACTGGATTGTGTATCCACAGTAAGAAAGCTTTTCAGAGAGAACTAAATCCAAATCAGTGCTGGAGCTTCCTCAGGTACACTTCAGAGCTGCATATTAGGATTTAATTAACCAACTTCTGCTCCAGATTGATACTGTCAGCCTCAGAAGTCAGCAGAAGTGCCCATCTAGTCAGGAAAGTGGCAACAGACCAAATCCTTTTGGGGATAACTCTGAAAGCACAGCACACATCTTTTTCCTATACAGTCAACCATCTTGTTCTCAAGTATAAACGTGTAAATAGTTGATTCTTGTTTCTTTAAAGATCATTATTTGTTATTCCCTTGTCTGGTTTTCCTGAGTAACAGCCTCCAGTGGGAGCTTCACATATTGCAAACTAACTGCAGCCTATCTTGCAGAGACTGAGGAGGAGCTGATGAAGCACAGCCCTTTAATATCCCTACAGTGAGGATTTGTATTTCACTGTTATACCAAAAGTGATAGTTTTATAGCAAGGCATATTTCATGTGTATTGAGAAGGAAGTCGGGTTATCTTAGGCCTCCAAATGCTCTTGCAGCCTTCAGAGGCTGATCAACAGCATCAGGTGCTGTTTGCAGGACACCCACATAACGGAGCTCACCGATCTCACTTCTCTGGTCACTGTTGGTTCTCCACAACACAAACTGCTTCCAAGGTGATGTATTTTTCTACAGCACAAATTCTGATTTGGAGCAGAACTGGGATCTTTGTCTTTGCACTGTCTGTAGCAGCGTTATCTCTGTCACAGCTCTCTGTGGGAAACGAAGAGGAAATGGAGCAATGCTTATTCTGTTGCTGAAGGCAGCTTTTGCTTTCCTTTGGTTTAATGTGTACTAAAGTAGAAATGTGTTGGTTTTATTGTCTTGAATTTGAAACAATGTTCTAATAAAAATAACCAGCAATACAAGACTCTCAGAGGCTGTCCTGGTGCCCTCCTGTGTGCTCCCATGCTCTGCTGTGACTTCCTTGCCTCTTCTCAACATCGTAGGGCTGTCTGCATTTCTATTGCTTGGTTATGTGGAAAGGAGCCATAGGGTGCAGCACAGTCACCCAAACACCTGACCTGAAGGAATTCTTGCCTGGAGGAAGGGTTGTTGTGGACTCGAGGGTCTTCAACTTGAAACCACACTGCTGAAAGGCCAAAAGGGGAAAAAGTGCTTTGAGAACACATGAAGGGGTGTTTAAAATGGTGCAGTAAGACTCACTCAAATACCTTAATTTTGTTGGGATTTTTCTTTTTAGTGTGAAAGGAATCGTGCAACCCAAACCATTCTGTGAGTCTAGCTATTTTTCTCTCTGTGCATTCCCATAGGCTTTAACCATACAACTAGGTTAATGTTTTTGCATGCATGCTGTTAGACTGAAGGCACGTCCCTCAGATGCAGCCATGAGGGACCATAGCAATAACTTTGCTGTGTCACTTATTGCTGTAAGGAGGTACAGTTCCTTGTTTTTCCTCCTGCTAAGTGTTACTGAACAGCAGAGCCAGCTCAGAAAACTTGTTCAGGGCTTGATGGTCCAAAGCTCTCTTGCATCTTCTTTCCCCATGTTTCTAATAGTTGTTCTGGGGTTTGGGAGGTATCAGGCATTCTCACTCCCAAGAAGTATTTTGTGACTTGCTGCCTGTCCTCTCTTGGTCCAGCAGTTGCCTTGTATGTACCTGGGCAGGTGTGGGCATCTGCTTTGTTGTGTTTGCATGCTGTGCTCCTACACTTGGGCCATACTGATTTTTCTGGCTGCTTATCTTGTTATCTCTGGCTGCTGTAACTGCCAACCCCTGAAATGAACTTTACATAGTAGTTCTCTGCTTATCTCTGCATTAACTCTGGGTTGGTACCATATGCTGCTCTTGGGAAGGCTGACACGTGGTTTTAAGAACTGATTGGCACTTACCAACACAACAAAGCCTTTCCTAGGAATAGTTACTATTTATTCCTAAGAATAAATACTGTATGCAGGAATGCAGATGATTTTAAAAGGGCAAGACATGTATAGCAGATCTATGCAACTTGCCCCCTCCTGCAAACAAAACTGAAACTTTCAGTTAATTCTAAGAAAAACAAAACTATAATAATATGTAATTTAATTGTGTTGTTTTGTAGGGCTTTTTTTTAACCCTCTTCTGCTGTTGCTGGAAGCAAAAATAAACAGGAAAAAATGAATAAGATCTGTGCTGAGCGCACAGTGCTCTGAGGGTTATCAGCAGGTTAATTCTCAATGGGCACAATGGCAATTGCTGAGTATGGATGAGGATTCAAGCTGAGCATAACAAGTTTGTTTCCACCTTTGTGGCTGTAGGGATGTTCTGGATTTGTTACTTGCCAAAATAAAGCAAGTGTTTACCTGGATAGCTGAGAGAGCATACGAGTGTCTGCAGATGTAGATGATATCAACAGGGAAATCTGTACCATTTAATGCTCCCTTTTAGAAGAGAAAAATCTTTTTCATAATTACACATTTGCAATCGCTGAATAATTAAGAGAGCTCTACTGAGATAACCCCCTCTACAAGCCAAAACAAATGGTTGGGAAGCAGCAATAAAATAAAGCTTTCAACAGTGATTTAACATATTATAATGTTGTATTTAATGGGGCTTGGAAGCTCTCACTGCTGCACGGAGCTGCAATTCTGAAGTCATTCTTATAATTCCTTGCTGATAAAAAATATTCTTACCACATCGTTTGTGTATACAGTAGATTTGTTCTCTTGGCTGCTTCTGCAAAGACGTGCTGAATGGTGACCTTGTTCCTCACTCATGGAAGCATGGAAGGTTTTACTTATTTTCTGCTGGCTGTATTCATGTCTTCACTGCAGCCCTGCTGACCTACCGACTGCTCTTGGATCAGCAGATGTCACACTTGCTTGAGCAGATGCGGGTCAAACTGTTTTCACCAGTCCTGTTGTAGGTGATAGGAATGAGGGGAAAAGCTGCAACTGCCAATGGATTCTGTATGTTTGCATTAGAGTCAGTTGAAGCAGGTGGAAACTGGCTCTCGTGCTCAGTGGTTGGTGTAGTGTGACCATAGCTTGCCACTGAGTCACCAGCTCTAAAGAAGAGGAAACATTTATTGTTTTACACTTATTTTCATATTCCTGTGCGTGTTCAGCACATGTGATGGGACTCAGCCCCCCCAGCACGCTGCAGAGGCTGGCTGACCTGTGTGGGGAAAGAGAGCTGCTTTCTGAGCTTCACTGACCGCTGCTCTTCCAGAGAACAGAGTAGCAAGGCTTTTCAGTCTAATAGCACAGGTAAGAGGAGCTTACTCTGCTCGAGCAAAGAGGTGAATAGCTATGCCTGGTGATGCTGATGAGCACAGCACTGGGCGATGCTAGGGATGAAGTAGAACTGTATGCAGCTGCACATGCTTAGTCCTAGCTGCTGCGCAGTGCAGACAGGGTCCTCAAAACATCCAGTGTTACATACGTGTAGAAACGCAGTTGCTGCTATAAGGGCTGCAGGGCTGTGTCAATCTAGTTGAAATGTTTAACACCGAGAGCACGCAGAGTCTAGTTCTAAGATATAATATATCAATAATTTTGTTCAAGCAGTACCTGGAGATCATGAGCAAAGGCCCATACATACACAGTTCTTTCTTCTTCCCTAAGGCAAATTATGGTTGAGCACTAAATAAGAACCTTCAGTCCCATGGTTCTGCTTCTGCATGTCAGAATATCCAGTTCATTACAGTAACTCCAGTGATCCCTCTTCAGAATAAAACGTTGTGCACACCAGTTTGCAAACCTGTTATGAAATATTGTTTTATTTATCTTGGTTCTGAGCAGAGAGGTACATTTCTGCCGTGTTCTGTTGGAAGCTCACATGTTACAGAGCTTCTGTGGCTTAGTGCAGTAGTTTGTCCTAACCTTCTCGTGAACACAGTCACTGTAGTCAGTGTTACATTTACCACACTTGCAGCTTATGGCCACGGGGTAGGAATAGTAAGGGATGGTGTGATGAGGACAGCCCGGAATCAGTGCTGTTTGATACAACATCTCTTTATATGTGCACACGTTTTGGGACAGAGCACTTTTGAGTAGCAGCTTCTTGCCATTGCTGTCCTACAAAGAAAAGAGAAATGTGTTGTTTCACTGAAGTGTACACGAATGTCAAATGTCTTCCCTTGACATGCACTCAAATGTGCAGAAAGCAAAGCCTCTTTGTGCTTACACTAGCTCTGAAATTTTGTGTACTTCAGATCTGTTTCTTTGAATCCCCATATGAAGGGAGCTCTCTACCTGCAGTAATGCTCACTGTGTTTTTCTGGTTTTAAATAACCCCCTGCCTGTCTCTAAGTGCTCTCAGCATTTTGCATTACATATTCACAGCCTGCTGACCAGGGTGGAAGTTAAAATGCAGTGTTGAATAGCAAAGCTCATAGTGCTTAGCATGCCCACGTGTGCAGTGCTCTCCACAGCTGGCTGTCACAGCAGGGCTTCATTGCCTTTAGCACCTGACAGATTGGCTCAATTACTCAAGTAATTTGCATTAGCTGAGGGTGACAAATTGTAATTCATTTCTCACCTGAGCCGCCCTGACCCCACAAACTGCAGAAGCTCTGCAGCAATAGCAGCAAAAAGTTTGTTGTTATGCTACTGTTACAACCTCCATAGTAAAAATAATATTGATGGGGAAGAAAGGGGAAAACAAACAACTATCAGCA